>NC_069505.1:398462013-398827013 GCF_027579735.1 Bombina bombina | reverse complement strand
GATTAAGCGCGAGGAAAACAAATAGTTAAAAAGAACGGAAACAAAGTAATATCACGCAAGCTTTTTTAACTGCACCAAATAACTCAAAATCTGATGACATCTAAATTTGTTATTTTAATGAAGTACTAATTAGTAAAATCGAAAGCTGAGCTACCCTATGAAATGGATGAGATATGTGATTAACCCTCCGGAACCGACATACTCAATGTATGAGTTCCTTTTCATAAAGGAGGGTTTATTTTTAATGAAAGTTTGCTCATTTTTTCCGAGAGCTTATCAACACATTGACAACTGGTTTCTGAAATAAAAATATCAAAATCTCTGCTAGAGTAATGTGAAGATTATAGCAGGGATTAAATAAGGGTCTCAAACGTGCATAACAATACGAATCAAATGAGTACGCATTTAAATGAAGAGAAATGTTTAATCTTACCCCGTCGCTGTGAAGAGTCGCAAACCTTGACAATGCAATAATCCGATACATGTGCGGTTTTCATTTTTTATGCAGTTCGTTCTCCTCTTTAGCTCTTATTTGGCTTTTCCTAATTTAAATTGAAGATGCCCGCTGCACTCACCCAGCTTGTTAGCAGTGAATTTTGCAGCATTTATGACTTCCAAGATACCAACATTGCTACTTTCTGGTTTAGTAACAATGAAAGTATAGTGGGTCACAGATGAACACAGATTGTAGTAAAGGTCTTGTGCCCATGTTGGCACTATCATTTTAAGAGTGAGAAGGAAGAATATTGACCCATAGATCATTAACCTTTGGGTTTTCTGTTAGGGTCAGAACTATCTGCAATAAGCTATGGGAAATATCCCTAAAAACACAGGAATCTACACTAGCATATCTGAGCATGAAATGAAATAGAAAGATATAATACAAAGCGAACAAGCATAATAATCTTATGAAAACCATGACTGTAGGCAACAGGAATACAACTGACTTGATTTTTAATAATACAATCATAATAAAATGAAAATAAAATAAATAAGATATATCATTTTATGCATTTGAAACTCAGTGATGTTTTTCCAAACAAATATTGAGCTTAGCACTTATGTGGATGATACTATAGTGCCGAGCGTACATAGATACATGTTTTTGTATGAATCCTAAATAAATATTTTGGCAAGATTGTGTGGCTGATGAAAAATTACTAGTTTGAACTATCATACATTGAAATGGCATAGTGCCTAACTAATGTGACCCCCTATTTAACTTAATATAGGAGTCACAAGTGTATACAGAGAGACCAAGCTCTATTGTCTAAGTTATTATGTGTATTAAATAAGGGTCTTCAGTAGTGTGTTTGACCTTGATAATGAAGAGCTGGACAATGTTAACCCTTCACCACTTAGTATATAGAGGGTACACTGTGCTAGTCTCAACAAGCCAAGAGACTTCAGACAAATTAATGTAAGGGTCACTTGGCCATATAACGTGGAGCCCTTTATATTATCTTCCCCTTCTCCCCCCTTCATCTCCATCCATGCACAGCAGCACTGGACCGGTGGATTAAGCAACCTTGTTGGCATCCATGAATCTGACGGCATCCTCCACGAGGTTAAACTCCACGCAGACAGAGCCGGCGCTGTAACCTGGGGACAGCATATGATACAGATGGGATTCAAGTTAGTGACAGAACTTTGCAAGGCCAACATAATTAATTTTTTCACCCCACCAGAAAAAAAGAAAAAGAAAAAAAAAGAAAAAAAAAAAAGAGAAACACACATTTCTAATTACTCAAACTCAATCCCCAGCACATTTACTAGTCATAAACTGAGACTCAGCAGGTAATACATAAATACATCAATGACTAAATATACTAACACTGCAACAGTTTTAGCTATGTTTAATTAATGGGAGTAGAGCGGAGAGAACCTGATTTCAGTTTAATAGTTATGGGGTCAATACTGAATGTAATGTTAATCGTACCAAAGCTCCTCCTCATACAAATAGACATTTTTGTAGTAACATAGCTAATGCTTACATTTCATAAGTGAGATGATTTAAGATTAAAATAAAATCTACCATTATAAAGTAGCCGGATGGGGGCAATGTAATACTTTTTAATACTATAACTTTTTATACCACCCAAGCACAAATTAATTGAAAAATGTAACAAATTTATTTAATGATGATTTGTGCAATAAACATTGAAAAATGCTAATTTTAACTTAATATTGGCTAAAATCTTAGCCGGGTGGTCAGTAAAATCAGCTGGATGGTGCCCCAATTAAGAAGGTCCTTGGGAACACACTGATTCTTAATTATTTTTCTGTTTGCAATCTTGCACACTGTCTAAAAAACATATACTCCAGCCATCTGCTCCCCTTGAATGAAAGGCAGTTTAAGTGGTTTATACATCACCTTTATAAGAACACTAAGAATAACGTTTCTTTCTAGCCTGTTAAGTCCAAAAGCAAGATTGGTCTATAACCTTTTTGCTTTTTTTTGTTTCTTCTTTTTTGTTCAACTTAGCCCAAACATGTAATGAATCGGTTGTAGTAGTACAGTCATATGCTTACAGCAAAAGATATAAGTATTGATAACTATAAAACGTACAGCAGCAAGGATTGCTTTATTTAAGATACAAGCAGTAAAATGGCATAACACGAGACTATCCTATACCATTCTTCTGAAGCTGTAAGTTAACTACAATGCTCTGTATAGAACATTAAAAAAAAAAAAAAAAAACAAGTATAAACAAACTGAAGTATGCTTTATTTACTTCAGGCATTTACTGTCATGCCAACATTCCAAATAAAGCATTTAGACTGAAAAAAATTAGTGATTTGTGAGCAAGATCAGGACTCACGGGTAAGCACTCTGCAATAAAAAGGAGTCAAATGTATGCTTTATATGGAGGAAATCTTTTTAATTATTCAAGTGACGGCAAATTAAATCTAAACTGCAATCCTGTTTTAGGTCTATATTTATTGTTGATATTTACCTTCATTCATCGTCTTTTTTTTTTTTCTTTTCTCCAGATGAACTAATGCAATTCTTTAGCTATTTAATTATTTTAAGAAGTGCTGCATGGCTAGATTGCTTACTTAGAGGTGAAACATCATCTCAATAATAAAAAATAAACTTGTCTGGAAAAATGTATGGGCTTAAACAAGATCAGCAGAGCCTCATTTGAATGATTGAAGCTTCAGGTGTGTGCCGAGTAAATTTACTTTTTCTTGGACCAATTTCATGGTAGGAAAACGATGTGCTTACTGCAGTTTGTATTTTAAAGAAAAGAACATAAAAGTACTGGTGAAATCGCCACAAAATTCTGGCCATTTAAAGTCAAATGGTAAGGTCTCTTGTTCCTCATGTAAAGTCCTTCTGAATCCAAGCGTTAAAACAAAAATATGGGTTGTGTTCGATCCTCTATTTGATGCAGAGCATATAAATCCACCAAAAGTGTGACTCCTATCACATACTCCCATGTAGTTGCACAGCGTTGCTTCTAGCTTCTTTGCACTAGTTTAGAAAGATAAGCAGGTAAACGCACATGCTTTTTTTAGGGAAGAAAACCAGATTCAAGAAACATTTCCTTGATCTGTGAAACTACTACTAACAAATAGCTACTGGAAAATACTAACAAAACAATGGCAGGACCGCTGATAATGAAGATACATTCCTTGTGCTTACAGACATATGTGCAGATAAAAGGACAAAACGATCCCAAGATTTTGCATTGAACATGAGTTTGTTTTCCTTTTATACAAACTCATTAAGGTTATTTAACTCTCTCATAGTTATTAAACCACAGTGAAGTGAAAGGACTACAATTAGAAGGAAAAAATATATATATTATGCATTTTAGATGCCTCCAGAATATCTGTCTTGTGCATAGGCATGTGCAAGAATCTCTGATCTTGCAAATTAAAAAAAAGAAGCATAGGGCACCAATATATACCACAAAGATCGATGAAGAAGAGCCCATCAAGAAGCACTGAACGTTTCAAAGTGAGATATTTAAGTCTCTTTTATTGCAAAATCCAACAAAAACAAATTAAAATCAACCTAGAACCAAAGAAACAAAGCAGGAAGGCTATTTAAAAATATTTTGCTTTGATTTAACTATTTGAAACTTGAATATTTTTAAGGTCAGAAAGCTAAAACAATTGTTCTCTTTACAAATAGATTCACATATCCAGAAAGTAACAGACTGTATATGTACAAGCTTTGTGGTAAAGGTTTCAAATCAGAAGATCAGATAAAATCATTGAGAAAACCATTATGTAGTTACCTCCTATCACAAGATTACACAACTGAAAGTTACAGAGAACAGCAGTAATCTGTTTTCTCAAAGATCTATTGAAAAAAGAAAAAAAAAAAAAAAAAAAAGAGGCGGCGGCGGGAGAGAGAAAATAATCTACAATAAATAAACTTCTGTGGTTCTATAATTCTTGACTGGAACTAAAAAAAAAATGCAAATACAAATGATCTGGAATTTAGTGTTGTAAATGTCAGACGTTTTTCTTTGCTGATCAGCTGTTTGTGTCGGAAGAAACTTATGAACTCAGATATTCAGAAATAAAGGAAGATGAATGTCAAAATACTAAACTTCGTGGTTCAGATAGAATTGTCTTAAAAGTACATTCGCTATGATCAAATTTACTAATTTTCTACAGTTGAAAAGCATATTCAGATATCCACAACAAAAGCCAAAGTGCACTACTGGGAGCTAGCAGGTGATTAGTGGCTACAGATTTGTCTCATCATTGGCTCACTGGACATGTCCAGCTATCTCCCATGTTCAGCTAGCTCCCAGTAGTGCACTGTTCCGGAGCTGACTTACTGAATTAAATCCCTTTGCAGGACAACAAACACAGGCCTAAATGGCTAAACAAATGCCAAAAAGTACATTTGTTATTCTTTCAGGGGGAATTTTTCTTTTTAAATCTATGACCTCAAATATAATTAAGGGAATATCAATTAAATACTTTGAAAACCTAACAATTCCAACATGCAACTTTATTAATAAGACTAGATAAATGTCAGTGATTAATACAGTACCACATCAACAAGTCTTTGAGCAATCATTGGTTGCCATTTAGAACAAAAAAAAAATGCTATGCCGATAAGGATAAAAAAATATACACGACTTCAGTAAAGCTTTTGCAAAAAGAGCCCAGTAACAGCAGTGTGTTAGGTGAACTTAGTTTTAAACATAATTTAGGTTTACATGATACAATTCCAAAACAGTAATTTAATTTTTCTTAAAGAAACTACATATTATATAATTCACTACCAGCATTAATGCCTTCCCCTGCTGGCCCATGGGCATTACTGGAACCCTTACACAAAGCCTTGCCAGTTACACAGGAAACCGGAGGCTGCAGCTTGTATAGAAAAAGGTTGCACAATGTGCAGTGTTTTTATACAATATGCTGTAATCTTCACGATTAACCAAAAGTGGTAGTAACAATCACCAGCTAAAATGGTGTATGTTGTAGATAAAAAATAAAAAGCCTTGTCCTTAAGGACAAAAAGTACTTCTGTAAATTTTCAGCAGCATTGTCGCACATTTCTGTCGGCAAAAGGCTCCAACATTTTTTCCATGACGCAGTATACCAAAGGCATGTGAACTTAGCTATTAAAGTAAATATGCAATGTAAAAAACATATCTGGAATTTTTCTTTTTACTTTATCTCCGTTTTCCAAACATATTGAGGAACACATGTATGTGTCTTTAAAACAGCTCACACATCTAATAGCTTGAGGCCATTTTAAACAGCACATCTAACAAAGCCTATACCCACTCTTTCTGAAAAAGCCCACATTGTACCATGGATACACCTGACGTTTTTAATCTAGAGATAAAAATATTGTTTATTTTATGATGTCAATGTGTGTTCTCTCGTTTTGTTTCCAGTAACACTTTTCAATCTTTTAAATCATTTACTACTTCATTCTTAACAATTGCACCACACATTTAGAAACTGTACTCTGCGGTAGCAAAACAGTGGTTTTATGGCAGAATTTTTATTTCCAAAATAGAATCTTTGTGGTAAGGATTATAATTTACATCTAAGATAGAGTAAATAGATATAATATGGCTCTACAAAACCAGCAATGCTATAAAGACATAACAATGATCATATGTCTAAGATGGAAGCTTGTTACAGCTCACACTTTATTTTGGTTCTCTGATCTACTCTGTTGGTTGGGGGACACACACACGCTAACTGGAAAAATAAGAATATAGCTCACAACAATTTAACAAAGGGAATCCAGTACATGTTCTAAAATGATGGAGATGCGTCTTCTCTATTGAGATATTATGGTACTGTTTGTATATCATTTTGTCCTCTATTAACCCCTTAATGGGTAGGCCGCTGGTCTTTCTATGTGGGTTGCTTTTTTCATAGTGTGGTCTCACCGCATTATATTTAGTAGCAAGCAGGAGGGAGGGATGGAGTAATAGCGTGCTATTATAAACAATCACTTAACGACCATTAAGGGGTTTAAAGCTGGATGGGGGAGAAATAAATATATTAGGGTTGCACCGATACCATTTTTTTATGACCGAGTACAAGTACCTATACTTGTTTTCAAATACTCGCTGATACCAATTACCGATACTTTTTTTTTTAATGTCATGTGACAGTTTACCAAGCACAATACAGACTATAATTATGAAGGAATCTTAAATAATTAAAAGACTGTAATTCAAAAGACATTATGAAATAATAACACGGTTTGATTTGTCAAAAGTTCACTGAACATGTTTATAAATAAAAAATATTACAATAAAATATTACATTTAAAGGGGTGATGCAATTGGGTTGTAGGGCTGTTATATAACATCAATCTGACATTTTTATGGAGGTTCGACTAAGTTGAACAGTCTTTCACTTTCCACCATACTGCATGGGGCAGAAAGATATTTTTGGGCCAATTTAGCCAGAGCTGGGAATCTGTTTATTAACTGCCCAGTACTTCAGGGGTTTTTCTGAACGAGGTACAGTGATCTCTACTACAATAATACAAGTAACAGCAATTTGTATTGGCAGAACAGTAGTAAACAATTTTTAGTTTAGTCTCCACTCCAGTTTAAAATGAAATGGGAACATGCAGTTTAAAAAAACGCCACAAGGTAGCATATGGGTAGGAAGTGGAGGTATCGGTTTAAGTATCGGTGCATTTGCACGAGTACAAGTACTCATGCAAATACTTGGTATTGGTACCGATACTGGTATCGGTGCAACCCTAAAATATATATATTCTACATGACATTTACACACACACACACACACACACACAGCTTGCTAAGAGCAACAAAGCAAAGCTGTTAAAGGGACACTGAACCCAAATTTTTTCTTTCGCGATTTAGATAGCGCATGCAATTTTAAGCAGCTTTCTAATTTACGTCTATTATCACATTTTCTTCATTCTCTTGTTATCTTTATTTGAAAAGCAAGAATGTAAGTTTAGATGCCGGCCCATTTTTGGTGAACAACCTCGGTTTCTTTGCTGATTGGACAGCACCAATAAATAAGTGCTGTCCATTGTTCTGAACAAAAAAGTTGCTGGTTCTTTAGCTTAGATGCCTTTTTCAAATAAAGATACCAAGAGAACAAAGAAAAATTGATAATAGAAGTAAATTAGAAAGTTGCTTAAAATTTCATGCTCTATCTGAATCATGAAAAAAAAATGTGGATTCAGTATCCCTTTAATATGCGAGCGGCTTCCTGTGATAGTAACAAGGCCCGCATGAAGATTATTCTTTTTTTTTTTTTTTTTTTAAATGATTTAATTTAATAAAATCTCTCTCTACAAGTTCTGTTATTTTCACCGCTTGTCATTGTTGGGTCTCTTGCCATTTTCTGTCAGTTTTGATCTCAGTGGGTTTGTTACTTAATCAGCTATAAAACTCAACACATTTGTTCCACTAATGAGAAAGCAAATTTGCCTTGACAAACAAACATTAAAGCTGTGCACCACAGGGGGCAAGCTCTCCAGAATAACAAGACATGAATATCCTAGCTGTAACTTAGTCTAAAGAACTGAATCTATGGAATATGACTGATATCTGCATTTTTCAATAACCCTTTTAGTTGTTGAGACATGTTCTTTTATAGGCACAGATAAAAGCGCCTTGCATGATTCTCTATGTGCAGTGTCTCTCCAACTGCTCTCCTTCCACACACGTCAAATTCAAATGTGGGATCAACGCACAATCACTGCTGAGAGCAGCAATTCATCACTTGCCTGAATGTACCTTATATTATGGTAGAAGATATACAACCTACCTGTAAGTTAAAAAAATAAACCATATCTGCATTTGTTCAAGGGTGAGATAGAACAATGTATACTGTGCTGCATAAATTTATCACTGCATCAAACCAAAAGTAAATTCGATAAAAAACCAGACAAGGGCAGAATGCAGATAACAGTGTAACGATATACCAACAGTATCAGAAGGGAAATAGGTTCAATCTTATTTTATTAATCCCTTATAAGAAATCAGAAGAATAGAGATGCACTCAACTCACCTGGAACGTATCCAATCAGGTTCACATCATTTTCAGGTAGCTTCTTTGCAGCACTCAGTGTACTTATGATCTGTAATGAAGGTACAATGTGAAAAAAGATCCTTGTTATCCTAATAACACCTGCTCTAAAAGTCAGATAACTTGCCTCCTTACAGAGGGCATGAGCATTAGCACTGCACCTCCTTACTAAATACACTAACCCTGGCACCGCCCCTCTTCGCAGAAGACCTCAACCCTGGCACCGCCCCTCTTCGCAGAAGGCCTCAACCCTGGCACCGCCCCTCTTCGCAGAAGGCCTCAACCCTGGCACCGACCCTCTTCGCAGAAGGCCTCAACCCTGGCACCGATCCTCTTTACAAAAGGCATCAATACTGGCACCGACCCTCTTTACAAAAGGCATCAGCACTCCCTGGCAGAAAGAACGCTGGGACAAGAGCGCTGGGAGCACAACCCCCCCCCCCCCCCCCCCCGATTCAAATGCTAGGACCCAACCGCCCCCCGCCCGATAAAAATGCTGGGATCACACCACCGCCCCCCGCCCGATAAAAATGCTGGGATCACACCACCGCCCCTCGCCCTATAAAAATGCTAGGGCCACACCACCGCCCGATAAAAACGCTGGGGCCACACCCCTGCCCGATAAAAACGCTGGGGCCACACCACCGCCCGATAAAAACGCTGGGGCCACACCACCGCCCCCCCGCCCGATAAAAACACTGGGGCCACACCACCGCCCCCCCGCCCGATAAAAACACTGGGGCCACACCACTGTCCCCCCCCCGATAAAAACGCTGGGGCCACACCACCGTCCCCCGCCCCATAAAAACGCTGGGGCCACACCACCGTCCCCCGTGATAAAAACGCTGGGGCCACACCACCGCCCCCCGCCCGATAAAAACGCTGGGGCCACACCACTGTCCCCCGCCCGATAAAAACGCTGGGGCCACACCACTGTCCCCCGCCCGATAAAAACGCTGGGGCCACACCACCGTCCCCCCGCCCGATAAAAACGCTGGGGCCACACCACCGTCCCCCCGCCCGATAAAAACGCTGGGGCCACACCACCGTCCCCCCGCCCCATAAAAACGCTGGGGCCACACCACCGTCCCCCCCGCCCCATAAAAACGCTGGGGCCACACCACCGTCCCCCGCCCCATAAAAACGCTGGGGCCACACCACCGTCCCCCGCCCCATAAAAACGCTGGGGCCACACCACCGTCCCCCGCCCCATAAAAACGCTGGGGCCACAACGTCCCCCGCCCGATAAAAATGCTGGGGCCACAACGTCCCCCGCCCGATAAAAATGCTGGGGCCACAACGTCCCCCGCCCGATAAAAATGCTGGGACCACACCACCGCCCCATTCAAATGTTGGGGCCACACCACCCCCCGCCAGATAAAAATGCTGGGGCCACAGTCCACACCGCCCCCGCCAGATAAAAATGCTGGGACCACACCGCCCCCCGCCAGATAAAAATGCTGGGACCACACCGCCCCCCCCCCCCCAGATAAAAATGCTGGGACCACACCGTCCCCAGCCAGATAAAAATGCTGGGACCACACCGCCACACACAAATGATGGGACAACACTGCGCCCACCCCCCACCAGATACAAATGCTGGGACCACACAGTGCCCCCCGCCTCAGCCAGATACAAATGTTTGGACCACACAGCCCCCTCTGCTAGATACAAATGCTGGGACCATACAGCCCCCTCTGCCAGATACAAATGTTGGGACCTTACAGCCCCCTAACAGAATGAAAGCGGTGAAACTTTACCTCAACAACAGAAGGACTAAAGTTAAGAGACCAACAGAACTATTTTACATTACTATGACAAACTGATGCACTACAAACTTTTGTTACCCAAGATTCTGCTAACACCTTTTCAGTTATCTACATTAAACATTTCCCCTCAGTAAAGCAGTTTCACATACTCCATTCCAATAAAATTATTTTGTAACATATCACTAAAATGTACTAATAGAATTCACTTTTATTGCATCAGAAATGCTCTGAATTAGAATACAACCTTTTTTCTTGTAATAGAACGTCCCTTTAAAAACACTGTATTGATGACTTCATTTTGAATTTACTATCCCTTTAATCTGCATTACCCATGCATCAAACTGTTTATTATGAATGTCAAAATCAGGGAGCATGTGCAGCATTCTTGTAGATAAACTATATACAACCCTGGAGTTTTCCCAAGCGTTTCTGTAATTCAACCAGTGTGAGCAGTAAAGAAAATAGTGACTTGCCAACCCCATATGACTGTACTTGTGGTAACAGAAGCCTACAAAATGTTACTTTGGTTTATTTCCTACATTAACAAGAAATTATTTTCATTGTGTCAAAAGCCATAATAAGGTATTACAGCACTCATTAGTAGTCTAGCTAGCTGCCACTAGCAAATCCTTAATGCCTTTATTGCGCTCGGATGCCGGTACAATGAAAAAAAATATCACTTTAATAATAAATTAAAAACAGGAGATACTAAAACTACCAGCTCTTTAACAAATAATTAACTAGAAATTTATGAAAATAAATTAATTTCAATTTAGAAGGAATAACAGATAAGTAAACTGATGTACGCTGCCAAGACCTACTCAATGGTCACAACTTTAGACAAACCCTCTGAGCCAGGAAGAAACCTTTTCTAAAATGTCCCACTAATTTGTTAACCCGTAATTTAACAAATATGCAGGAATATAGGGCCTCTATGCCCCTTTAAGAGGATACAAACAAAAATGTGCAGAAATCAACCATAGAACCCCAATATGCTAAAGATGGAATATTCAAATAACAAAGATATACTGAAAGCAAAATCCCTAATGGAACTCACAACTGTTAAAAAGTGAGACTAAAGATTTGTTATTGTACAATTATTAGATCAGGACAGGCCTATAACCCTTCTACAATTTATGGAAAAAAAAAAAAAGATCCTTTTTTACCATGCAACCTAGAAAAAAAAAAACCTGTAACCTAGGATTTGAAAACCCTAAAAATTGTCTAAACCTGAGACTTCATTTACAGTATTTGAAAATTGCAGGTTTGCTGTTTGGCCTCTCTAGGGAGTGTGGGACAATGTGCAATTTTAAACAAAAACAATATTTGTTTAATGTCGTTCACTTCACATACTTCTATTTCCAGTGCTCTAAATACATTAGTCTTTTGCATGTGATTTACAACTGGCTACACAATTACTCCTACTTCTGTTTTAAAATGAATATATATATATATATATATATATATATATATATATATATATATATATATATATATATATATATATATATATATATATATATATATATATATATAAATAAAAAATCTATTAATCCCATTTTTTTAAATTATAAAATAATCTCTAATGGTAGATGTTTAATGCATGTTGTGTTCAAGGAGTCAAGGAGATTAAGCAAGCGCCGTAATTTGACAAAACTCAATGCAAAGGAGATTTTATTTATTTTTAGGAAGAAAGAGCAGAAATATTTATGTCAAAATGAAATAAGCCTGCAGGGCCCATACATTATCTCTGTTGGAAGGACAACGTACTGTAATTTGCACTGAAAGCAGACCCTTAGGGAACTGGGGGGGAATGGGCAAGAAGGGAAGCTAAAGGAACATTAAAAGGACATTAACCCAAATACATTTCATGCACCTCCCTTTACTTATGGGTGTCGCCATTTTGGAATCTAGATTACACTGCAGGTATCTGACGAAGCAAACATGTCAGCCCTGGAATGCAGTGAAAGCCAGGTTTCAATATGGAGTCACTCATGACGAGGGAGGCGGCGCATAACCTCAATACTATGCTTAAAATTGTACTTGGTGTTTAATGTCCCTTGAAACCCTATTGATCTGTGTAAACATTGTGCTTGTCACATTCTCCCAAGAAATGCAAAAAAAAAAAAGCAAATTTTGTCATTTAGGTTTTCATAAAAAATCCTGCTATCTGCCAAAACCAAGTCTGATTTGGAGCAAGTTGGACATGAGAAAAGCAGATATGAAACTAAATTATGAGCCAAAATTGGTAAATTGATTAATTTTAATATACTATTTCAAACCACAGTTACCTTTTACCAGTGTTATGGGTCAATGAGCCTTAAGATAGACAGCCAAGAGTACAAAAAGAGGTGCTTACTTCTTCTCTAGATCCTCCAGCTGGGAGTCCATCCATCCATAATATCCTGGTGGCCCCTGCAGGGAGGGACGCCCGTCTATAATCTTTATCCTAACATTGAGAAAGCAATGAAAGAATTTAATATCAAATGCCAGATACCATCACATACTCGAATGTAGGAAACATCTTGTAAGAAGTGTTTTGTTTTAAAGAGCTTCAAGACACCAATTACATTTTGTACTTCATTAATGACCTGCATAGCGCTGCGGAATCTGTTGGCGCTCTACAAATACCTGATAATAATAATAAAAGTATAGCCCCATTAACTTAAGTTATTTAAGCAATAAAACCATCTTAAAAAAAAAAAAAAAAAAAAAAAAAAAGACTTAATAGGTCTATTTATGACAAAACATCCAAACTAAAAGGGACAGTCTAGTCAAAATTAAACTTACATGATTGAGATAGGGCATGTAATTTTAAACAACTTTTCAATTTACTTTTATCAGATTAGCTTTGTTCTCTTGGTATTCTTAGTTGAAAGATAAACCTAGGTAGGCTCATATGCTAATTTCTAAGCCTTGAAGGCCGCCTCTTATCTGAATGCATTTGCCATTTTTTTACAGCTAGAGGGCGTTAGTTTAAGTGTGTCATATAGATAATATTGTGCTCACGCACATGGAGTTATTTATGAGAGGGCACTGATTGGTGGATAAAATGCATGTCTGTCAAAACAACTGAAATAAGGAGACAGTCTGCAGAAGCAATCACAAAAGTAAAACCTCACCAATAGTGATAAACTGGGAGCTTCTAAGTAAGTTTTTAAAAGGTTCTATACTGGATGTTTATATCAGTATCTGTGGCTGTGCATAATCTTCTTTATAGTAGTTTCTATTACATGCTAAGCAATATTTTAGATGGACTAAAATTGAATTACTTCTAACGAAGATGCGCTGTAACTTACTTTTTAATCTAGCTATGCCATGTTAATAAACTGCACTCCAGCCACCTACTTCAAAAACCATTTTTTGTGAGCCAACGGCACTTTTTTGTGTGTGGCTAGAGCGCCGATTGGAGAACAGTTCAAACAGTTCACACACACACAAAAAAAAAAAAAAACGTTTTGAAGAGGGTGGCCGGAGGGCCGGGTATCAGCATGAAACAGCTAGATTAAAAAAGAAAATTTATGCTTACCTGATAAATTTGTTTCTTTTTAGACACAATGAGTCCACGGATTTCATCCTTGTGGGATTACGCCTCCTGGTTAGCAGGAGGCGGCAAAAAGCACCACAGCAGAGCTGTTATATAGCTCCGCCCTTCCCTCTCACTACAGTCATTCGACCGAAGTTAGGAAGACAAAGGAAAAGCCAAGGTGCAGAGGTGTCTGAAGTTTACAAAAAGTAATAACCTGTCTCAGAGAACAGGGCGGGCCGTGGTCTCATTGTGTCTAAAAAGAAACAAATTTATCAGGTAAGCATAAATTTTCTTTTCTTTTTAAAGACACGAGTCCATGGATTTCATCCTTACTTGTGGGATACAATACCAAAGCTAGAGTATACGGATGATAAGTGAGGGACAAGAAAGGAACCTAAACTGAAGGCACGACTGCTTGAAGAACCTTTCTCCCAAAAACAGCCTCAGCCGAGGCAAATGTATTAAATGTGTAAAATTTTGAAAAAGTATGAAGAGAGGACCAAGTTGCAGCCTTGCAAATCTGTTCTACAGAAGCCTCATTTTTGAATGCCCATGAGGAAGCGACCGCCCTAGTGGAATGAGCCGTAATTTTTTCAGGGGGCTGCTGTCCAGCAGACTCATATGCAAAACGAATGATACTCTTCAGCCAAAAAGAAAGAGGTAGCCATAGCTTTCTGATCCTTACGTTTCCCAGAGAAAACGAGAAACCAAGAAGACTATTGACGAAAGTCCTTAGTCGTCTGCAAATAAAACTTCAAAGCACAGACCACGTCCAAATTGTGCAAAAGAAATGGCAACAAGAAACAGAACTTTCCAAGATAACAGCTTAATATCTAAGGAATGCATAGGCTCAAACAGAGCCGCTTGAAGAACTTTTAGAACTAAATTAAGACTCCATGGAGGAGCAATTGGTTTAAACACAGGCTTGAACCTGACCAAAGCCCGACAAAAAGATTGAACATCTTGGACATCTGCTAGACGCTTGTGTAACAAAACAGATAAGGCAGAGATCTGACCCTTTAGGGAACTTGCAGATAAACCCTTCTCCAATCCTTCTTGGAGAAAAGATAAAATCCTGGGAATCCTAACTCTACTTCATGAGTAGCCCTTGGATTCACACCAAAAAGATATTTACGCCATATCTTATGGTAAATCTTTCTAGTTACCGGTTTACGTGCTTGAATTAAGGTTTCTATAACCGAATCAGAAAACCCCCGCTTGGATAAGATTAAGAGTTCAATCTCCAAGCAGTCAGCTTCAGAGAAGCTAGATTTGGGTGACTGAAGGGTCCTTGAATGAGAAGGTCCTTCCTCAAAGGAAGTCTCCAAGGTGGCAGAGATGACATGTCCACCAGATCGGCATACCAAATCCTGAGAGGCCACGCAGGAGCTATGAGGATCACTGATGCCTTCTGTTTGATTCGAGCAATAACCCGAGGAAGGAAAGCAAATGGGGGGAATAAATATGCTAGGCTGAAGGACCATGGAACTGCCAAAGCATCTATCATTTCCGCCTGAGGGTCCCTGGACCTGGATATCGGGAGCTTGGCATACTGACGAGATGCCATGAGATCCAACTCCGGCCGACCCCACTTGAGAATCAGATTGGAGAACACTTCCGGATGGAGTTCCCACTCCCCCGGATGAAAAGTCTGTCTGCTCAGAAAATCCGCCTCCCAGTTGTCCACCCCTGGGATGTGTATTGCCGACAGATAGCAAGAATGTGCCTCCGCCGACCGGATTATCTTGCCTACTTCGGTCATCGCTAAGGAACTCCTCGTTCCTCCCTGATTGATGTAAGCCATTGTCGTTATGTTGTCCGTCTGGAATCTGATGAACTGAGCTGAAGCCAACTGAGACCAGGCCAGAAGAGCCTTGAAAATCGCTCTCAGTTCCAGGATGTTTATAGGAAGAACAGACTGAGTCCACCGTCCCTGAGCCTTTAGGGAACCCCAGACAGCACCCTACCCTAGAAGGCTGGCATCCGTTGTCACAATCACCCAGGATGGTCTGCGAAAGCATGTTCCCTGGGATAGATGATCCAGAGACAACCACCATTGAAGTGCGTCCCTTGTCTCCTGATCCAGGATTATTAAAGGAGACAAGTCTGCATAATCTCCATTCCACAGCCTGAGCATGTTTAGCTGCAGAGGTCTGAGGTGAAATCGAGCAAACGGGATGATGTCCATTGCTGCCACCATCAGTCCGATTACTTCCATGCACTGGGCCACTGACGGCCAAGGATTGGACTGAAGGGCTCAACAGGTATCTAGAATCTGATTTCCTGACCTCTGTCAGGAAAATCCTCAGATATAGAATCGATTAGAGTTCCCAAGAAGGTCACCCATGACTTCGGGATTAATGAAATCTTTTCCAGATTTACCTTCCACCCATGAGTTCTCAAGAAGCATAGTACTAAGTCGGTATGGGACTTTGCTTGTTGACAAGATGGTACCTGGATTAGAATATCGTCCAATTAAGGCGCCACCGCAATGCCCTGCAGTCTTAGAACCGCCAGCAGAAACCCCAGAACCTTTGTGAAAATTATGGGTGCCGTGGCCAGCCCGAAAGGAAAAGCCACAAACTGGAAATGTTTGTCCAGAAAGGCAAACCTTAGGAACTTGTGATGATCTCTGAATAGGAACATGTAGATATGCATCCTTTAAGTCCATTGTCATAAATTGACCCTCCTGGATCAATGGAACGAATAGTCTCCATCTTGAAAGATGGAACTCTGAGAAACTTGTTCAGACTCTTTAGGTCCAGGATAGGTCTGAAAGTTCCCTCCTTTTTGGCAACTACAAACAGATTGGAATAAAAACCCTGCCCGTGTTCCTGTACAGGAACGGGACAAATTACTCCCATGGATGAGAGGTCTCTTATACAATGAAAGAATGCCTCTCTTTTTATCTGGTCTGCAGATAATCTTGACAGAAGAAACCTTCCCCGGGGAGGGTAATTTCTGAACTCCAGTTTGTATCCCTGAGATACTATCTCTATAGCCCAGGGATCCTGAACATCCCGCACCCAAGCCTGAATGAAGAAGGAAAGTCTGCCCCCTACCAGATCCGGTCCCGGATCGGGGGCAAACCCTTCATGCTGACTTGGAATAAGCAGTGGGTTTCTTGGATTGTTTACCTTTGATCCAAGAGTGGTTGGGTTTCCAAGTTGACTTGGATTGCGAATAGTTTCCTTCCTGTTTAGAGGAAGAAGAGAAAGAATTTCCCTTGAAATTTCGAAAGGAATGAAAATTGCTCTGTCGTCCCTTCTGCTTATTTCTTTTGTCTTGAGGAAGGAAATGACCCTTGCCTCCCGTGATGTCAGAAATAATTTCCTTCAATCCAGGCCCAAACAAGGTCTTTTCCCTGTAGGGAATTGCCAGGAGCTTAGATTTGGATGATACATCCGCAGACCAAGGCTTCAACCATAAGGCTCTGCAGGCTAGAATAGAAAAACCTGAACTTTTAGCTGCCAATTTTGTAATTTGCAGGGAAGCATCTGTTATGAAAGAGTTTGCTAATTTCAGAGCTTTAATCCGATCCTGGATTTCTTCTAAGGAAGTTTCAGTCTTAAGAGATTCCGCAAGAGCATCAACCAATAAGCTGGCGCACTGGTGACCGTAACAATGCATGCGGCAGGCTGCAATAGCAGACCCTGGTGAACATAGATCTTTTTCAGTAAACCCTCCAACTTCTTATCCATGGGGTCCTTGAAAACACAACTATCCTCAATAGGAATAGTAGTTAGTTTGGCCAAGGTGGAAATAGCCCCCTCCACCTTAGGAACCGTTTGCCAAATTTCCCTGACAGCATCCGCTATAGGGAACATTTTCTTGAAAATAGGAGAAGGAGAGAAGGGAATACCTGGTCTCTCCCATTCCTTAGAAATAATCTCCCAAATTCGCTTGGGAACTGGAAAAACATCTGAGTAAGAAGGAACCTCTAAGTATCTGTCTTACTTACTCAATTTCTCAGGAACGACCACTACCAGTCACTAAAAATTCACTAAAACCTCCCTGAGTAACAGGCGGAGGTGTTCTAGTTTAAACCTGAAAGAAACAACTTCTGAATAAGTCAAAAGGTAAGGAACTCCCTGAGTCTAAAATTTCACCTTCCGATAGAACCTCTATACCCTCCATCTCCGATCCCTGGGAGGGTACGTCCGAGGTTACCACCATAGCATCAGAAACTTCATTGACCACATAGATGTCCTTCCTTTTACGTTTGCCTTGAAGTATAGGAAAGGCAGATAACACCTCAGAAAGAGTAGAAGACGTAACTGCAGCAGAAACTTGACGAAGTACAGGGCACTGCTTGGGCGGGCGTTAAGGGTTGGGACGCTTGGGGAGAAAGCTGTGGTATACTCTGTCTCTCATCATTAGACTCCTGAGAGGCATCCACCATACTATAGAACAGGCAAGAAAATGAAAAACAAAAAATTAGAAAATAGCCTCTAAATTTATACTGGCCCTTTAAATTTACAACTCAGAACTCTCTTACTATATGAGAGAAAGAGTGATGCAAAAAGAAGTAATAATGTTAGAAATAATACTGTGCCTTTAAGTAGTAAATGAAGCTATTTTATTTTGCTGAACAAAATAACACTGTGCCTTTAAGTATTAAATGCAGCTATTTTACTGTGCTGAGCAAAAAACGTTTTACATCTGAGTAGTTTAAAAACTTTTTGCTCCACATTCAGACACCTCTCCGCCTCAACATCTAAGCTGAGGCGCCTACCTGCCGACCAGTCTCCAGACCGCTTCCAGCAATGTCTCAGGTCAGGCTTCAGGGCGCTATCAACCGCTTGCTTTCCTAACCATGCGGTTTTAGCGCAATGCCCGATGTCCTGCAAGACTAAGCAGCAGAGATGTCACTTTACAAGACCGGAACTCTGGAATAGATGGCTAAACAAACTGCTCAGCGTCTAGAAAAGTCTAAGCGCGCGAATAGAAGCCCTGCCCATCGTGGGCGTCAATCTTTACACAGCCCTTACTGGTAATTTAGAAATAAAAATGACCGATAATGCCCAGCGTTTTAGCCCTAGCCCAGTGTCTGTACCTATGCTGTCACCATAGGAAACCCCTTCCATAAATGAAGAGCCTCTATTCCCAGGAAAATCAATGTAACAAACGTACAAGCGCAGTCCACTGAGTCTAATGTAAATGTGCCCCAGAATAATAAGAAACTGCACTTACCTTAAAGCTGTCTGACAGCAAGACAGCTCCAACAGGTTTAGGAGGTCCTCTCCCTCCCATAGCCCTGTGGAAACAGATAGGACCTGAGTTAGATATTGCTTAGGCCATCATGAGAAGGGCAGCATAACAATATGGGAGGTACAGTGAGAATTATGTCCCACCAGTTCCCATTGCTCTAAAGCCACCAAAAGCTCTACTGTAGAGACTGATATGGACTACGGCTACACCCCAGACAAAACAGCACACTCTGGCACTGCTTTAAAAATAAAAACTCTTGATTGAAGCATCAAAAACTAACACCTCACTTTGCCATCTCCTATCACTAACGTAGGCAAAGAGAATGACTGGAGTGGGAGGGAAGGGAGGAGCTATATAAAAGCTCTACTGTGATGCTCTTTGCCTCCTCCTGCTGACCAGGAGGCGTAATCCCACAAGGATGAAATCCGTGGACTCATTGTGTCTTTAAAAAGAAAGTAAGTTACATCTCTTCTTCATTAGAAGTGATCAATTAAAGTTAATCTAAAATATTTCTGATTTTAAAACATGCAAAGTTTACCATCACTTTAAGTTACCAGTGGGGCTGATAAAACAGAGTTCCTACATTAACCTCTTCAAGCTGTTAGGGTGTTCCATGCCATCCTAACAGCAATGGGCTTTACCGCTGTTAGGACGACATGAAACATCCCACCTTATATGGCGTACTGCAGCCTCCATCTTTTTGCAAATAAAAAGGACCGGGGGGGGGGGGGGGGGGCATAGCAGCATAGGCAGTCCCCCATGATCAGATCACAGCCTTGAAATCATGTGATTACACATGACGACTACATGACTTCATCAAGTGTTTACATCGTAACTCCATTCTAAGCACTTGCCCCCTGGCATGAATTGGGTTAATCAAGTAATCACTGCATGAAACGTTTAATATTAGAGTTTAACAATCACCGCAGCACCAACTCTCATAACATTTTGCATTTAAGATCTATTTATAGGTGAGATCTCTGGATAAAATTCTGGAACAGCAATTATGCCAATGCTTTGATATATTTAAAGGGACAGTGTACTGTTAAATAATCTTCCCTTTCATGTGTTTACAGTGATCCATTTTACCTGCTGGAGTGTATTAAATTTTTCACAAATAGCTCTTACCTTTATTTTGGCATTTGAAATAGTGGTTTTGCCACCTGCATCCCAACCTATACTGAATATTTCAATATTTAAAAGTATTGGCTATAGAAAAGCAAGCTATGTAATAGTCAGCAATTGAATTAAACAGAAATAAGATAAGATTATGAAGCATTTGTGTGTATAAAAAAAGGCTTGATTTACCTGCAAGCTCAGCCCATTTTAATGGGTAGTGGTTTTCAAAGTACAAACTCAGCTGTTTCACATACAAAAATACATAATAAAAACAACATTGTATACTCTGTTGCTGGCATAACAACTAAATGGAAACACATTAAGGAGGAAACCAATTATAAGGTACACTGCCCCTTAAAATATAGGATATTTAGTTTACTGCCGTGCCTACCCCCATAAAATGTTACTGTTTTGTTACTGCTGAGACAATGTTAGGTTCCCGCATTTAAAGGGACACTGAACCCAATTTTTTTCCTTTCATGATTCCATCTGAATTACGGGAAAAAAATAATTTTAAAATAATAGTCTAGTCAAAATTAAACTCATGATTCAGATAGAGCAGCAATTTTAAGCAACTTTCTAATTTACTCCGATTATCAATTTTTCTTCGTTCTCTTGGTATCTTTATTTGAAAAAGCAGGAATGTAAGCTTACAAGACAGCCAATTTTTTGGTTCAGAACCTGGATAGCGCTTGCTAATTGGTGGCCACATTTAGCCACCAATCAGCATGCATTATCCAGGGTTCTCAACCAAAAATGGGCCGGCTCATAAGCTAACATTTATGCTTTTTCAAATGAAGATACCAAGAGAAAGAAAAAAATAGGCGTAAAATATAAAGTTGCTTAAAATTGCTGCTCTATCTAAATCATGAAAGAAAAAAATTGGGTTCAGTATGCCTTTAAAGTAAGTTGGTACACTTACACATGAGTTATTCCTGTATTTATAGTTCAGTTTCATTTGCATTTGATTTAAATGTAGTTATATATGTTGCATAAAAAGGCAATACCTTACTCCCTGGTACACCTTCCTCGTGGAATTTCTGGTCTGCTGACCGCTTATCTTGTCCATGTCCAATTCTCAGATCAACATCTTTGTATTCTTTCTTTCTGTAGTCTGCATCCTGCCTGCCTAAGAATTCCAGGTTGGTAGAGCCGCTACCTGTCCGTGTTTTTTCTCCCTCTGGCTGGGCTACCTCAACATGGGTAGGCTGAGACCTCAAAGTGGAATTATCTTCAGCTTTGACTTGTTTGGAAAACTGGTTAGGTACTTCAGCCTTAATTTTATCGGCTGCTTGCTTTTTTGTCTGCTGCTTTGCTTCATGGTCTAAAACGTTAAAGAATGTGCCTGATCCTGGGAGATCTTTATTTCCACTTCTGAGATCTTCATCTTTTTTCTGTACATAGCTTTGTACTCTAAAGTCTTGGTCAAATGTGCCACTTGAAGCCGGAGCCAAAGTTTTTTTGTTACGCATGTCCTGGTCTCCAGAACCTAAAACAGGAGCAGGGCAATGCTCTTTCTGTGTTGTCCCAGGCAAGTATCCTTTATTATCCTTAGTAAAAACCTCTTTGCTCTCATGTTGTCTATTTGTTCTGCCACGAAAGTCCATGTCCATAGAGCCAGGGCCTATAGATGAATTGGCACCTATGTACAATGATCCATCCTTTGGGTCTTGGTGTGAAGATTCAACCTTAATTTTTGTTGAATGTGGAACTCCGATGTTCGGATTAACTACAGATTGAGGGAGAGATTTTTCAGTACCAGATGAAGTACCAGTTTCATTTAAAGACAGAAAAGTGTTCTCTTTCTTCTGTGTCTGTGTGTCTCCTTTTTTGTAGTTTGCAAGAAGAGAGGTTATCATTTTTAAAGCAATAGCAGGGAGCTGTGCATTGAGGTCACCTGACACTGAAGAATCCGTTTTAAGATTTTTTTCATTATTTGTGTTACATAAATCACCTCTCTCTTTTGCCCTGTAATCAGAATCCCCACTTTTTTGAATAGAGTCTGCATTTTTCACAGATCGATAATCTGAGTCTGCACTCTTACCTGGCTGGTAATCAGAGTAAGCACCCTTTCCCATCCGGTAATCAGAATCTGCGCTCTTTATACCTTGGTGGTCTAATAAAGTCATATTTTTGTTGCCCATCCTAGCAGTCTCACCCTCAGCATTTTCCACATTTATAACCTCTTGATCCAGTAGTTTCATAGATTTTGCCCCTTTCTTATTTGCAGTAGACATCAATTCAAGAGACTTTCTTTTTCTGTAATCTCCTATTGCAGTTTTCAGCTCCTTGAAATCTAGCTTTAGATTTTCTGCTCCTTGATGTTCAGGTTTTAAGTAAGTTTCTCCAGCATTTGAAGGTTCCATGTACTGAACTCCTGAAGCTGCTAAATGTATATTTCCCACCTTGCTGTAGTCCATATATGGTGCTCCCGTCATCTTCATGTCACCAATAACTCTGTCTCTGTAATTTAGCTCTAATTGCACATTCTCCGAGTTGTTTTGAAGAGTCTCATGGTCTCTGTGATTAAAAGCATTTGCCTCAATTTTCCTGAAGTCCAAATCTGTAGGTTTTCTATAGTGCAAAGGTAAACCACTATTGTCCAGTGAAGGAGGTAATGTGCTACTGTATAACCAATCCTCCCTATCTCTGAGTGCTGCAGAGCCTCTTTCTCTATGTTCTAACTCTGCTATTTCTCTCTCTCTTTGTAAGATGGATTCTCTCTCTTGTAGCTCTTTTATTACGGCTTCTCTCTCTTTCATAACTCTTACTGCAGCCACATGCTCACTAATCTCTAGGATCATTGCCTCACGAGCTCGAAATGCTATTTCCCGCTCTCTCAAGGCCAGCTCCCCCGCCTCCCGCTCTCTCATGGCCAGCTCCGCCGCCTCCCGCTCTCTCATGGCCAGCTCCGCCGCCTCCCGCTCTCTCATGGCCAGCTCCGCCGCCTCCCGCTCTCTCATGGCCAGCTCCGCCGCCTCCCGCTCTCTGAGCTCCATAGATATTGCTTCTCTTTCTCTCTGCTCCAACATGACAGCCAACTTCTCTTTGTAGTCTAAAGCTGCAGCCTCTCTCTCTCTGTAGTCTAATTCTAACTCCATTTCCATTCTCTCTCTGTGCTCCATCTCAGCAGCCATTCTTTCTCTGTGTTCTACTGCCAACTCCTCTCTGTATAATAAATCCTGTCTCACTCTATAATCATCAACTGAATGAGGAAGCCTTGGTCTGTACAAGTGGGATGACTCCCCCTCATCATAGTTTAAATTTGTATGCCATGGCGGTCTCTCATCCAAATGTGATGCTCTTCTCTCTCTGTTGGCCCCATAATCTGAGTTTAACATCTCTCTGTGTCTATAGGCCATCTCTTCTTCCTCTGCATGCCTTTCTGGGGATCGATAGTCCCAAGGACCACCCCTACGGCCAGAGTGGTCAAGGACAGGATCATGGAAAGGAAAAGGACTTCCACTGCCCTGGCCTCTATGTGACGGGTGGAAGTTGTGCATCATCCGCATGGAATGAAAAGATTTGTCTGGACGCCCTCTGTAAGAGATTAAATATATTAAACAATTCCATTAATTAAAAGCATTTATTGCAACATTATGTATTTTTATGTTATAGGATATCTGCATATAACGCCTAGCTATACAAATCCCAGGAGAGAAAGCAAGCATATGCGAGAACAACCACAAGATAACATGCTCCGACAAATAATGGCATATGCATATATTCATTTTACATAGTAAATACAAAAAAACAAGTTTGATAGCAGGTGATAAGTTAGCCAATATCTATTAATATTGTTTTCCAAAAAAAAAAACAAAAAAAAACAGAATTTAATACAGTATTTCGCATTTTGTGAAAAAGACATTCCTGCTCCAATCAAAACATTCTAGACATTAAATTTAATAAAAGTGTGCTCCACAAGTGCTATCAGCTAGGGAGCATTAAAAGACATTTTAATAGAAACTGAAAATGCATATTTGCAAATTTATATTTTGGATTAGAAGCATTTTTCTTGTAATATTTTACCAAGCAAAATTTTTTTAGCAAAAGCATTCATTATTTTAGTGATATTGTTTACTGTTCAAATAACCTGTGAGTATTAAAGTGAATGTAAACTTTAATGAATTTAAGCCCAGGATCAAATAATAATCTTAAAAACAGGGGCACTTTAATTAAAGTTTGCAAAGACGCTTATTTTTAAAAATAAGCTAGACGCCAAAGGGGGCACACAACAATTGGTGGAAGCCGGATTCAACATCGATGTGCTAAAGAAAGCAGGCGTTGTGGGCAGAGGATCAGCGTTATGCTTACCATAATGCAATGAATGGTGAGTATTTTTAAAAATAATTAAAGTGCCCCTGTTTGCCCCTGTTTGTAGGCAAACAAAATAAAAAATGTGGTAGGCTGCTATCTGGCTAAAGATTAGTACATTACAGGGGTTGCAGAAGATTCAAATCAGTAAATACTAAAAAAGAAAAATATTAGCCAACTGTAGACAAAGTACTATCCTAAACATAAACACTTAACACATAATTAACAAATTTGCAGCCAATGTCTGTTTTTCATTCAAAAAATTTCATTAAAAAAAAAAACAAAACAAAAAATCACCGAAAACCAGGAAAGGGTGGGCGTGCATCCATGTCTCCAGCCGCCTCTGGGAGAATCCTTCAGATAGTAATAGATGTCACTAGTGAGGAACAGCAGAAGATGCAAATATTACAAATATACCAAAGGAAAATAAGGACACCATGACAATAAATGGACATCAAATATAGAAACCTGACAAAAACATTTTTAACTTCTATTATCAATATTGCTTTGTTTTTTGGTATCCTTTGATGAAGGAGCAGCAATTAACTACTCTGAGCTAATTAAACACATTAAGGGGCATGTATGTGCCACCAATGAGCAAGCGCTACCCAGGGTGCTGAACCAAAAATAGTCTGGTGCCTAAGTTTACATTCCTGGTTTTCAAATAAAGATACCAAGAGAACGAAGAGAATATGATAAAAGGAGTAAATTATAAAGTTGCTAAAAATTATATCCTCTTTCTGAATCATGAAAAAAAAATTAAGACATTGTTGTGAGCAATGGACCCTTTTTTTACTTCATTATTTGTACCTTAAAATGATTTGATGTTACAACAAGAGCAAATGAAACAATGTAATTGAATAGACAATTTGAAAATGTAAAACTTTTTTTTTTTTTTGCTCTGCAGCTAATTTGCAATGCAATTTTCATCTATTAAAATTTTAAACACTGCTTTATTCTCCAGTTAATAAACACACTGCAATTGAGCTGGTGTTTTAATGTAACTGGCCTAATTTAAAATTTTATTTAAAGGGACATGAAACCCATATTTTTCTTTCATGATTTAGGTAGAACATATAATTTTAAACAAAATTCCAATTTACTTCTATTAACAAATGTGTTTCATTCTCTTGGTATCATTTGTTGAAGGAACAGCAATGCACTACTGGTTTCTAACTGAACACATGGGTGAGCCAATGACAATCGATATAGATAGATATATTAATTCAATCACCAATCAGCAGCTAGAACCTAGGTTCTTTGCTGCACCTGAGCTTACCTAGATAAACCTTTCAGCAAAAGAAAACAAGAAAAGGAAGCAAATTAAATAGAAGTAAATTGGAAAGTTGTTTAAAATTGTATCCGATGTCTAAATTATGAATGTCTAATTATGACTTTGCAGATCATTTTGAAATTAAAAGGGACAGTAGACAAATTTCCACTAAAGATAAAAAAATCTCATTGTAATAAGTGAAAACATTTTCTGCATCAGGGCTGTCCCTTTAATCCCATTGCTACCCTCCAATTCTATGTACACAGAATAAACCCCTTACTAAGTTTCAGGAAGCTCAACAAATAGAAGATTGATTAGAGTGGAATAGATCTGCACAAGAACATAAGTGTGAGGAAAGGAAGGAAAACGTCAAAAGTAAAAGCTATGTTATTGTTTTAGTTAGAGGGACAGTCAAGTCCAAAAAAAAAGTTCACGATTTAAAGGACCAGTAAACACAGCAGATTTGCATAATCAACAAATGCAAGATAAGACAATACAATAGCATTTACTCTGAATTTCAAATGAGTAGTAGATTCTTTTCTAACACATTTTAAAGTTATGTAGATTTCCACTCCCCCTGTACCATGTGATAGCAATCAGCCAATCACAAATGCATATACGTATAGTCTGAGTTCTTGCACATGCTCAGTAGGAGCTGGTGACTCAAAAAAGTGTAAATATAAAAGACTGTGCACATTTTTTTTAATGGAAGTAAATTGGAAAGTTGTTTAAAATTACATGCTCTATCTGAGTCATGAAAATTTAATAAAGCCTGAGTGTCCCTTTAAATAGGGCATGTGATTTCAAACAACTTTCCAATTTTGCTTTGTTCTCTTGCTATTAGTTGAAAGCTAAACCTAGGGGGTTCATATGCTAATTTCCTAGACCTTGAAGGCCGCCTCTAATCTGAATGCATTTTACATTTTTCACCACTAGAGGGTGAAAGTTCATGTGTTTCATATAGATAACATTGAGCTCACACACGTGAAGATACCTAGAAGTGTGCACCGATTGGCTAAAAATACAAGACTGTCAAAAGAACAGAAATAAGAGGGCTGTTTTGCAGAGGCTTAGGTACAAGGTAATCACAAAGGTAAAAACGTATATTAACATAACTGTGTTGGTTATGCAAAACTGGGGAATGGGTAATAGAGGGATTATCTAGCTTTTTAAACAACAAAAATTCCAGCAGCTTCTTTTAGCGCTTCTCCTTACTTTTCCCTATATTTTAAAAAATTCTGGTGTTGACTGTCCCTTTAAATAAAAATATTTAAATTATTAAAGTAATTATGAATTTTCTCCTTCCAATAAAGTACAGCCGAAAAGTTGATGAAATTTGAATGATTAACCTTTTAAAAGTAGCTCACCTCCCATAAGTTCAAATTATTTATGTATTTCTAATAGTATTGATCAATCAGTAATTTTCTGGGGGAAAAAACATAATTTATGCTTACCTGATAAATTTATTTCTCTTGTGGTGTATCCAGTCCACGGATCATCCATTACTTGTGGGATATTCTCCTTCCCAACAGGAAGCTGCAAGAGGATCACCCACAGCAGAGCTGTCTATATAGCTCCTCCCCTTCCTGCCACCTCCAGTCATTCGACCGAAGAAAAGCAAGAGAAAGGAGAAACTATAGGGTGCAGTGGTGACTGTAGTTTAAAAAATAAAATATACCTGCCTTAAAATGACAGGGCGGGCCGTGGACTGGATACACCACAAGAGAAATAAATTTATCAGGTAAGCATAAATTATGTTTTCTCTTGTAAGGTGTATCCAGTCCACGGATCATCCATTACTTGTGGGATACCAATACCAAAGCTAAAGTACACGGATGAAGGGAGGGACAAGGCAGGTACTTAAACGGAAGGTACCACTGCCTGTAAAACCTCTCCCAAAAATAGCCTCCGAAGAAGCAAAAGTATCAAATTTATAAAACTTTGAAAAAGTATGAAGCGAAGACCAAGTCGCCGCCTTGCAAATCTGTTCAACAGAAGCCTCATTTTTAAAAGCCCATGTGGAAGCCACAGCTCTAGTAGAATGAGCTGTAATCTTTTCAGGAGGCTGCTGGCCAGCAGTCTCATAAGGTAAGCGTATTATACTTCTTAGCCAAAACGAAAGAGAAGTTGCTGAAGCCTTTTGGCCTCTCCTCTGTCCAGAGTAGACAACAAACAAAGCAGATGTTTGACGAAAATCTTTAGTAGCTTGTAAATAAAACTTAAAAGCACGAACCACGTCAAGATTGTGTAATAGACGTTCCTTCTTTGAAGAAGAATTAGGACAAAATGACGGAACAACAATCTCCTGATTGATATTCTTATTAGATACCACCTTAGGGAAAATCCCAGGTTTGGTACGCAAAACTACCTTATGTGCATGGAAGATCAGATAAGGGGAATCACACTGTAAGGCAGATAACTCGGAAACTCTACGAGCCGAGGAAATAGCTAACAAAAACAGAACTTTCCAAGATAAAAGCTTGATATCTATGGAATGAAGAGGTTCAAACGGAACCCATTGGAGAACTTTAAGAACCAAAATTTAAACTCCATGGCGGAGCAACTGGTTTAAACACAGGCTTGATTCTAACTAAAGCCTGACAAAACGCCTGAACGTCTGGAACATCCGCCAGACGCTTGTGCAAAAGAATAGACAGAGCAGAAATCTGTCCCTTTAAGGAACTAGCTGACAATCCCTTTTCCAATCCTTCTTGGAGAAAAGATAATAACCTGGGAATCCTGAATTTACTACATGAGTAACCCTTGGATTCACACCAATAAAGATATTTACGCCATATCTTACGATAGATTTTTCTGGTAACAGGCTTTCGTGCCTGAATTAAGGTATCAATAACTGACTCAGAGAAGCCACGCTTTGATAAAATCAAGCGTTCAATCTCCAAGCAGTCAGTCTCAGAGAAATTAGATTTGGATGATTGAAAGGACCCTGAAGTAGAAGGTCCTGTCTCAGAGGCAGAGTCCAGGGTGGAAGGGATGACATGTCCACCAGATCTGCATACCAAGTACTGCGTGGCCACGCAGGTGCTATCAAAATCACTGATGCTCTCTCCTGCTTGATTTTGGCAATCAAACGAGGGAGCAGAGGAAACGGTGGAAACACATAAGCCAGGTTGAAGGACCAAGGCGCTGCTAGAGCATCTATCAGCGTTGTCTTGGGATCCCTGGACCTGGATCCGTAACAAGGAAGTTTGGCGTTCTGGCGAGACGCCATGAGATCCAGTTCTGATTTGCCCCAACGTTGAACCAATTGTGCAAACACCTCCGGATGGAGTTCCCACTCCCCCGGATGAAAAGTCTGTCGACTTAGAAAATCCGCCTCCCAGTTCTCTACACCTGGGATATGGATAGCTGATAGGTGGCAAGAGTGAATCTCTGCCCAACTAATTATCTTTGAAACTTCCAACATCGCTAGGGAACTCCTTGTTCCACCTTGATGGTTGATGTAAGCCACAGTCGTGATGTTGTCCGACTGAAATCTGATGAACCTCATTGTTGCTAGCTGAGGCCAAGCCTGAAGAGCATTGAATATTGCTCTTAGTTCCAGAATGTTTATTGGAAGGAAGGTCTCCTCCTGAGTCCACGATCCCTGAGCCTTCAGGGAGTTCCAGACTGCCCCCCAGCCTAGAAGGCTGGCATCTGTCGTTACTATTGTCCAATCTGGCCTGCGAAAGGTCATACCTTTGGACAGATGGACCTGAGATAGCCACCAGAGAAGAGAATCCCTGGTCTCTTGATCCAGATTTAGTAGAGGGGACACATCTGTGTAATCCCCATTCCACTGACTGAGCATGCAGAGTTGCAGCGGTCTGAGATGTAGGCGGGCAAACGGCACTATGTCCATTGCCGCTACCATTAAGCCGATTACTTCCATACACTGAGCCACCGAAGGGCGAGAAGTAGAATAAAGAACACGGCAAGAATTTAGAAGTTTTGATAACCTGGTCTCTGTCAGGTAAATCCTCATTTCTACAGAATCTATCAGAGTTCCCAGAAAGGAAACTCTTGTGAGAGGGGATAGAGAACTCTTCTCTTCGTTCACTTTCCACCCGTGCGACCTCAGAAATGCCAGAACTATGTCCTTATGAGACTTGGCAATTTGGAAATTTGACGCCTGTATCAGAATGTTGTCTAAATAAGGGGCCACTGCTATGCCCCGTGGCCTTAGGACCGCCAGAAGTGACCCCTGAACCTTCGTAAAGATTCTTGGAGCTGTAGCTAACCCAAAGGGAAGAGCTACAAACTGGTAATGCCTGTCCAGGAAGGCAAACCTGAGAAACCGATGATGATCTTTGTGTATCGGAATGTGAAGATAAGCATCCTTTAAATCCACTGTAGTCATGTATTGACCCCCCTGGATCATAGGTAGGATGGTACGAATAGTCTCCATCTTGAATGATGGGACCCTGAGAAATTTGTTTAGGATCTTGAGATCTAAGATTGGTCTGAAGGTTCCCTCCTTCTTGGGAACCACAAACAGATTTGAATAGAAGCCTTGTCCCTGTTCCTCCTTTGGAACTGGGTGGACCACTCCCATAACTTGGAGGTCTTGAACATAATGTAAGAATGCCTCTCTTTATCTGGTTTGCGGATAATTGTGAAAGGTGAAATCTCCCTTTTGGAGGGGAAGCTTTGAAGTCCAGAAGATATCCCTGGGATACAATTTCCAACGCCCAGGGATCCTGGACATCTCTTGCCCAAGCCGGGGCGAAGAGAGAAAGTCTGCCCCCTACTAGATCCGTTACCGGATCGGGGGCCAATCCTTCATGCTGTCTTAAAGGCAGCAGCAGGCTTTTTGGCCTGCTTACCTTTGTTCCAAGCCTGGTTAGGTCTCCAGACCGACTTGGACTGGGCAAAAGTTCCCTCTTGTTTTGTATTAGAGGAAGTTGATGCCGCGCTCGTTTTAAAGTTTCTTAAGGCATGAAAATTTGTCTGTTTGGTTCAGAATTTGAAAAACAGTGAAAAAAAGCAGTAAATCAAAAGAAATTTTTACAGTGTGTATAATAGGCTAACAGAGCATTGCACCCACTTGCAAATGGATGATTAACCCCTTAGTTTCAAAAACGGATCAAAAAAACGAAATAGACGTTTTTTTAACAGTCACAACCAACTGCCACAGCTCTGCTGTGGCCCTACCTTGCCATACAAACGACTTTGGAAAGCACCAAAACCCTTCAGAGAGGTCCTAAGCATTCAGGGAACTCCTTTAGGAAAACTATGTCTCAGTCTGCAAAAGTTAATGCGCATCTAGGCGCAAAATTAGGCCCCTCCCACTTCCTGTCTACACAGTGAGAGGCCTAACAAAATTATCCTAGGCATATTTTAGCGAGCCATGTGGAAAAAAACTGGGCCCCAATAAAAGTTTATCACCAGAAAGCATATAAAAAACGTTTAAGCACACCCAGCAAACGTTTTATATTTCAGTAATTTGAAAAAAATAATAAGAGTCTTACCTCTAATAGTAAGCATGATACTAGTCGTTATTAAATCACTGCAATCAGGCTTACCTTAAATAACTCTGCTATCAACAGCATTTTCTAGCATATACATTTCTCTAGAAAAATTTAGACTGCACATACCTCATAGCAGGATACCCTGCACGCCATTCCCCAAGCTCAAGTTACCTCTCTCTTCAGTTATGTGTGAGAACAGCAATGGATCTTAGTTACAACCTGCTAAGATCATTAGAGACCACAGGCAGACTCTTCTTCTATTTTCTGCCTGAGACCAAAATAGCACAACTCCGGTACCATTTAAAAATAACAAACTTTTGAATTGAAGAAAAAAAACAACTAAATTACACCACATCTCTCTAACTGCTTCCATGCTTGTCAGGAGCTGCAAGAGAATGACTGGGGGTGGCAGGAAGGGGAGGAGCTATATAGACAGCTCTGCTGTGGGTGATCCTCTTGCAGCTTCCTGTTGGGAAGGAGAATATCCCACAAGTAATGGATGATCCGTGGACTGGATACACCTTACAAGAGAAAAAGAAATCTGAAAAGTTATTTATTCTAAAAATGAAACCTTTATGTAGAAAACCATGATTTAGATCAGGTCTCAGTGACTAGTGATTCAAACAGATTTGATTTAAGGGGAAAAACCCCAATTATTATTTTTTTGTTTCATGGTTCAGATAGAGAATACATTTTATTTTTTTACGTTTTCAATTTACTTTTATCTAATTTGCTACGTTCTTATGTTATTCTTTGTTGAAGAGATATCTAGATAGGTAGACTGCACAAGTCTGGGCTACTACATGACAGGACACAGTGCTGCCATCTAGTGCTCTTGCTAATGTATAACATTAGTACTACATGACAGGAATTAATGCTGCCATCTAGTGCTCTTGCTAATGTATAACATTAGTACTACATGACAGGAAATAGTGCTGCCATCTAGTGCTCTTGCTAATGTATAACATTAGCACTACATGTCAGGAAGTAGTGCTGCCATCTAGTGCTCTTGCTAATGTATAACATTAGTACTACATGACAGGACACGGTGCTGCCATCTAGTGCTCTTGCTAATGTATACCATTGGTACTACATGACAGGACCCGGTGCTGCCATCTAGTGCTCTTGCTAATGTATAACATTAGCACTACATGACAGGAAATAGTGCTGCCATCTAGTGCTCTTGCTAATGTATAACATTTTTGCAAAACTGCAGCTATATAGCACTACAGGCACGTGCACATTCCTGAGCTTAAATCCCTGCTTTTCAACAAGATACAAGAATAACAAGAAACAGAAAATGTCATATTGGAAGAATATTGAAACGTTGTTTAAAATTGTATGTTCTGAATAATTAAAATAAAAATTGTGGTTTTTATTTCCCTTTTTTATTCCACCTGGTTTTCAAACATCTTTTGTATATACATTTGTGTGTATAATAATTTAATACTATTATCACATGTACTTTGTTCTAGCACTCTTTAGTGAAGAGATATCTAGATAGGTAGCAAGCACATATATGGGGCATGACAGGACATACTGCTGCCACCTACTGTTCTTGCAACCTGATGCCATATATATTTCTCCAGTTACGTGCATGCTCCTGCAACTTCCTAAATGCTTCAGAACAACAACGTAAATTTGAGAACAGAAGTTGAAAAGTTTACACTAAATTATTAAACAAATTTTGCGAGTTTTATGTCCCTTTAAAGTGAATATAAAATTTGATGCTAAAGTGCCCGGTTTTTAAAAATTTGATTAAAAACCAGGGGCATTTTAATTCATCAAAATTTACATTTCACTCATGTGAAAAAATACCTTACCTTTTAATCTTGACAGCCGCTCCAGATTCCACCGGTCGTCGCAAAGTATTTTCTGACGTCAGAAATGATGGATCGGTCATCCTCCAATCACGGCTTTCCCCCCTGGGGAAATCAGTGTCTGATTCAACGCTGTGATTGGAGGAAGCCGGATTTCTCATTTTAGACCCAGGAAGAGGCTTTGCAACGGGCGGAGGAAGCTGGAGCGGCTGTCAAGATTAAAAGTTGAAAGCTAAACCTAGACAGGCTCATATGCTAATTTCTAAGCCCTTGAAGGCCACCTCTTAACTGAAAGTATTTGACAGTTGTTTCACAGCTAGAGGGCGTTAGTTCATGTGTTTTATATAGATAAAAAACTTCACATGCGTGAGCACAGTGTTAAGAGTCAGCACTAATTGCCTGAAAAGCAAGTCTGTCAAACAATGTGAGATAAGGGGGCAGTCTGCAGAGGCTTAGATACAAGGTAATTAGAGGTAAAAAGTATATTTATATAACAGTGTTGGTTATGAAAAACTGGGGAATGGTAAATAAAGGGATTATCTATCTTTTTAAACAATAATATTTTTGGTGTTTACTATCCCTTTAAGGACACAATCCTGCATTGCTAAGGCCCAGAAGCTGCAATCCCAGCTTGATAAATAGAGCTCATTGCAGAAACACTTATAAATTTCAAATAATTTTTCTGACAAATGTCAGTTACTTCCATTGTCCCTGCCCCTTTATCATGTGATGGCCAACACTCAATCATAAAAACACACACATACATGCTGTGAAATTTTGCATTTGCTCAGTAAGCTAGTGCCTCAGAAAGTGTGCATATTTTGATAATGGATGCTGAATCATTAAGGCTTCATTTTTATTTTAGTGTCCCTTTCATTTGCAACCATGAGCATATCATTTTAAGTTACGTTGATCTGAAATATATTTTGAATTTGGTATTTAAGTCTATTTTGTATGGATAATTTAATTTTAGTATATAAAGAATTTGCTGGATTTACTGTTATTTATAAATGGTACTTAAGCTAATCCAACGCACAAATGAATTGTGTAATTTAATATAAATTGTTTTATAGATCATTTTAGCTTAATATTGGCTTCAATTCTAGCCAGTGGTCAGAAAAATCAATCGGGTTGTTTGCAAACTAAATAGGTCCTGGGGAGAACACAGAAAATGTTAAAGGGACATTAAACCCAAAAAATGTCTCATGATTCAGATAGAGAATACAATTTTGAAAAAGTTTGCAATTTACTTCTATTATCAGATTTATTTCATTTTCATGTTATTCTTTGTTGAAGAGATACCTAGGTAGGTAGCGTGCACATGTCTGAAGCCCTACATTACAGGAAATAGTGCTGCCATCTAGTGCTCCTGCTAATGTATAACATTGTTGCAAAACTGCTGCTATATAGTGCTGCAGACACATGCACACTCGTGAGCAAACATTTCTGCTTTTCAAATAAGGATAACAAGAAAACAAAGTAAATATAATAGAAGTAAATTAGAAAGTTGTTTAAAATGTGATGTTCTTTCTAAATCATGCCAAAAAGAAAGTAGTTCCACACTCCGTAAGATAAAAATTAAAAATTTTATTCAAAAATATTTAAAAATTAGAAAATGTGACAGCCTGCCACCTGATTAGTAGTGAGAGGAAAGCGCAGCACACAGGCTTACGCGTTTCGTCAGTTTGCCGTATTCATAGCCTGGTGTGTCTGTACCCTCCTTATCTTTTTAAACCATTAAAAGCTTACTGGTTAAAACAAGCGCTCATACCTCCCTCTCATTGGTAGCAACTGTGGAATACTAATCTTTAATTTAACTGTTTCATGTTATGTTTACTACTCACAATGTAGTGATGTTTTCTACCTATGTTTATGTTATAGTGCATTTCCAAACGGTGTCAAATTTAGTATATACTCCTTGAGACTGTTTACTTAACACTATAATATACATAATTTATTCATAGGTAGATTCAAATTTGTTATAGACTCCTTGATTATGTTTACTTGACACTGATATGTATGACTCATTCATAGGTGGGGGGGGTTTGTCGGGGGGTGGGTTTAGACCCTTTTTGTTGGGAAACAATCCTATTCAAATTTGTAAATTTACTTTATGTAGGCATACTTAAATATGTCAATACCTTAATAAAGATGATTCTTTGATTTTTGCTTTAAAATATGTAATCCCTCCATTGTATACGGACCATAAACCCCTATATTATAGTTTATTTGTTAAAGGGGCTAAATCAAATGACTTTGTGATAACGTGCCTAAACAGAATTGTTATTGTGATCCCATACATAATGGCCCTACTCCAGGTAGTTTATGTCATATCTGGAGTTCAAACCTTCTGGATATCTTGTTCTTAATCTGAATATCCAGAATATCTCCATTTTCGCCAGAAGTTTGTCTAGATCCCCTCCCCTTTTGGGTACCTTCACTTCATCTATGGCACACCATTTGAGTGTGTTGATCTCACCATTGTGATTCTCTACAAAATGTTGTACCAATGGATTTACTTCTATCTAAATCATGAAAGAAAAAAAATTGGATTTATGTCCCTTTAAGTGCATGGCTTAAGTAGTAAAGAAATTCTACTTAGAGAACTTGTTCATTAGCACACATCACCAGTGGCTACGATGGACGATGTTTACTTCTGTATGTCTTGCAATTATAAAGAAAAAAAAACTGCTAGGAGTAAATTTACACAAGCAGTGAAACGGTTGGCCTGCAATCACCACTTGCAATGTGTTTACGCACAATGAAATTTATCACTGCACAGGATGATTCTTGTGCAAAGCCGCCCCCTGCTCCGGTGCAAGTAATTCCGCTGGAGCAGGGTATGTCAATCACCCAAAATGAGTGCCATTTCTGAGGCGGCGGAAAAGAAGAAACAGTTTCTGATTCTTAAAGGGACATGAAGCCCATTTTTTTTTCACGCTACAGATGTAGCATGTAATTTTAAACATCTTTTTAATTTACTTTATCAAATTTTCTTTGTTCTCTTGTTGAGAAACAGGGATGAACACTCAGGAGCTTGCACGACTGTAGCACTATGTGGCAGCAGTTTTGCAAGTGTTATCCATATGCAAGAGCACTACATGGCAGTACTGTTTTAGAAATAAATTGGAAACTTTTTTAAAAATTGTATGTTCTGTCTGAATCACAAAATACATTTTGTTGTGTTTCATATCCCTTTAACCCTTTGAGGATAGGGTTAATTTGTCTGCATAAGAACAACATTCTGATGTAAACCAATTGAAATCCGTTGATCGTGCACGTGATCGCAAGATTTTAATGATGGGATTTGGTTGGGGGAGGGGCATCCCTATGACGCTAGGCACACCCACCATGACCCGATCGGCATTCTGGAAGTGCCGTTGGCTTCAAGACAGCTAAACGGCTAGGACGTTCCATGCCGTCCTAAGAGCCCTAAAGCCCAGTGGTTAGTACGGCGTTAAAAGGTTAAATATGTGGCAGTGGGCTAACTTATTATACAAACCTGCTCCACATTGCAATAAAAGCTGTGTATGCAGTTTAATAAATCTACCCTTAAGTGTCCAAATGTACAAGGGTCCTTGCCACTAAACTAACTGTAATATATATATATATATATATATATATATAGTGTATTATTACATAGACACAAAATATTTCAGAACAAGTTTTATTTTCAAATGGCCAGCGTTTTGTTTTATTCACTTATTTTTAAGAGCTATGTATGGGGACATTTTAAAAGACCCAGCCTACGCGTTGTCTGTGTATGCGTATGAATGTTGAATATATATATTTTTTTTATCTGAAGACCAAGTTCACAAAAGCATATTAAACCCTCATTAAATATTTCGGAGATCGAATTAAAATTCCACGTTTTCGACTGATTAATTCTGTATGATGTCACTGAAGAAAACGCCATTTTCTAGATGAGCAGAGGAGACATTTTATACAAATACTCACACACTGTCGTCTTAATGACATTTATATTTATCGGTTCATATTGCTGATCTTTACAAACGTCCAATATTTTCAGCTCTTACCTCACTAACCTCTCGTCTCCAACACCTCCGCTTTATCTTCTCCCGTACCTCAAGAAGCAAGTAATGGAATACTTCCGTTCTCTATCGGAAATGCCTTGAAACGTGTGCCAGTTTAGCATGCTGGGAGTTGTAGTTTTAATGAAACTATTCTAAACATATATTTGGAAACGTTAAACTACATATACCATAATGCAATGCTAAGATCTAGGGCGATGCTGAGATCTGAAGTAGCGTAGATAGATTTGGCGCGCAGAAGGGAAAGTACGCGGGGCGGTTTATGTGTGCTGCATGCTGGTTGTTGTAGTCCCAGTACAGCTATTATATATTAGTCAGTGCGCAAGTTATGCCTTTGTAGTTAGTATGGTAGGTTGGTTTGTTGGTAAGGTTTATATATTTCCTATAGTTAAGTGTAGTGAGGTTAGTCTCTAGGTCATTGCTTTCCAAACTGTGTGTCGGGACACACTAGTGTGTCGGCAGCAGTGTGTAGGTGTGTCCCTGCTTCAGTACAAATTTTGTAAAATTTAATTTTTTTTTACTTTTTTTTTTTTGGTTTCTGACTTTCCGCCTGCCTGCTACGCATATCACATGGTTGACACGTGATGATACCTAGGGGGTCACAGATCATCTTAACCTATTGGTGCAGCTCAGTGGGAACTGAAACTATTCCCATTGGCGGCACATTGGCTCCTGACTGCACGTGTAGTCTCCTAAATTGGCTCGTGACTGCATGTGTAGTTAGTGAGTGGTAAAGCAGTGTGTTTGCAGCGCGGGCAGTATTCAATCGGTCTCACCGAGCTCTGAGGACGACAGCTTAAACGCTGAGCTGAAGTCAGAAGTCAGTGGGTTTTTTTTTTTTTTGCAACTAGCTCCCAGTAGTGCATTGCTGCTCCTGCTCTTGATATATGGATAGGAAGGGGAAGCTTAAAAATGCTTGATGATGAAATGTGAGTGTCTTTATCTAATATTACACCAAATATTCTGAAATTGTGTTCATCCCATCAACCTCATACATCCCATTAAAATAGTAAGTAGCTATTGGTGTTATTAAACTTTTTTTTATTCTTGCACATACTTACTGTTACTTGTAAATACATTTTGTTATTATATCATTTATGTATGTGTCCGTATCTCTTAAAACAAGTTAGTTTAACCTCCTGTTTGCCAGTAAAACTGAACTACTGTGTCGCGAAATGATGTAGGTCTAAAAAGTGTGTCACCAACATGAAAAGTTTGGAAAGATCTGCTCTAGGTAATAGTGTCAGGTTTCCTCTCAGCTGTATCAATGAAGGGAGGGGTAAGTTTTACTACAAAGCTTCAGCTCAATTGTAGTACTGGTTGAAAAGCCCTTATTTACATTTCAATTTGCCCATTTAACCCCTCTGTTAGGGTATAAAAGACTGTTTTGCAAATGTGTGCCTGTTGAAACTTGAGGGTGATTCAGCAAAGATTGGGGTTGTTAGGTACAGCTACAGCAGCATGGTTACTATTTAAAGTTGTTCTCTTATTTTAACCCATTAAAAGTGCTGGTTAGTGGTGATCCCCAAGGCAGAAAATGCAGCATGTCTGCAGAAAGAACAGGACACATGCAGGAACTGTTAGCGCTTGATCTTTGTAGTGCTGCTCCACATTAGACTATTCTCTTCAAACAGAGCTGTGCTCTGGCTGCACTGTGTAAATTTTCCTTAAAGGGCCATAATACCCAAATGTTTAAACACTTGAAAGTAATGCAGCATAGCTGTAAAAAGCTGACTAGAAAATATTACCTTAACATCTCTATGTAAAAAAGAAATATATTTTACCTCAAAAGTTCCTCAGTAGCCACATCCCATTGTAAAGGATTTCTAAGCAGCAAATCAGTATGTCTGTCCCGGGACAGCGGAAGAGGCGAGCTTACGTGCACTCTCATCTTAATTCCCTATTCAGTTTAAAGGAAGTTTGCTATGAAATCTCATGAGAGTTAAGTGAAATCTCATGAGATCACAGTAAAAGAGTTCATGACCTCAGCACTGCTGATGCTGATTGGCTGCTGTTCATTTAATCATTTTTTTAAAAAAATTTTTTCCTGCAGCTGAGTATAACTTTTTACACAGAACTTACTCTGCTGAGCTGAGGAGATTGTGAGGTAAAATATCTTCCTTTTTTACATAGAGATGCTCAGGTGATATTTTCCTGTCAGCTTTTTACAGTTATACTGCATCAGTTCCAAGTGATTTAGCATATGAGTATTATGTCCCTTTAACACAGTGCATCCAGGGCAAACTGCTGTTTGAAGTGAGCAGTCAAATATGCAGTAGCGCATTGCTTGTTGACTGGCTCTGAGATTTTTTTCAAACCCGCCCCTTAGCCTTTCCCAGTTTGCAAAGCTGTTTAGTCTGAATATAAGAGCACTGCATATTTTTATTACTACATTTCTATGTTAGATCAAAAGAAAAGGAAACAGATTTATTAGACATTTTAAAATTTCTTTTTTTGTATGCAGAAAATTTGCAATGCAATTTTCAACTACTGCACTATATTATAAAACATTAAAAATTGCTAAATTCTTCAGTTAACCAACACATTGCAATTAAACTGGTGTCTTAGTGTAACTGTCTAATTTAAAATTGAATTTTATTTAAAAATGACCTGCAGAAAAATTTTCACTGAACAAATCTCATCGCAGAAAGTAAAGAAAAGTTCTGCCTCTGGGGTGGTGATCTGCATCTTCACATTGGATGCCGCCATCATGGAATTTAGAGGGACACAGACATCCCAACTCTCCCTGAAGTTCAGGGAGTCTCCCTGATGCCAGCAAATTGAATGCAATCTCCCTGAAACTCCAAGTACCACAATCCAATGTTGCCCAAATCCGGAAAAGTGTTTCTTTAAAGGGCCATAATACCCAAATGTTTAAACACTTGAAAGTGATGCAGCATAGCTGTAAAAAGCTGACTAGAAAATATCACATGAACATCTCTAGATAAAAAAGAAATATATTTTACCTCAAAAGTTCCTCAGTAGCCACATCCCATTGTAAAGGATTTCTAAGCAGCATATTAGTATGTCTGTCCCGGGACAGCTGAAGGGATGAGCCTCGTGCACTCTCATGTTATTTCCCTATTCAGTTTAGGGAAGTTTACAATGAAATCTCATGAGAGTTAAGTCAAATCTCCTGAGATCACAGTAAAAAAATTAATGACCTCTGCACTGCTGATGCTGATTGGCTGCTGTTCATTTCTTCATTTTTTTTTTTCTACCTGCAGCTGAGTATAACTTTTTACACAGAACTTACTCTATGATGAGCTGAGGAGATTGTGAAGTAAAATATCTTCCTTTTTACATAGAGATGCTCAGGTGATATTTTCCTGTCAGCTTTTTACAGTTCTACTGCATCAGTTTCAAGTGATTTATCATATGAGTATTATGTCCCTTTAAGAAGGAATGGCTTTAGTTGCTGGGATGTTATAGAGCCCTCAAAGCATGCATCAGTAACCAAAAAGACCCCACTGATTTTAATAAAATAAAATCACAAATACTACCTTATTTACTGCACATAATTAAACTTTGTATTCTAAACTATTTAAGCATTCAATAAACGTATGATAACTGGAAAATAGGTTTATTGTATGTGGTTGCAATAAAGCTACTTTTTTTTTAATGTAAGTTAGTGAGAAGCTACTTTAATGATAAGTCTCTATCTTACTTAGGGTTTCAAGGTATCCAATATACATATGGGGGGGGGGGTGGCGGCCCAGTAGCGGGTGAACCCACCTCCCTGAAATGAGATTTTGTAGGTTGGGATGTCTGGATACATAATATCCATATGCTGAGTCACTTGACGTGATGCAGTATAACTATACTAAAAAGCTGACCTGAAAATATCACATGAGCATCTCTATGTAAGAAAGGAAGATATTTTACCTCAAAATTTCTTCAGCTCACAAGAGTAAGTGCTCTGTGAACAATTGTATTTCAGCTGCAAGTTGGGGGAGGGGCATTAGCCAATCAGCATCAGCAGGGTGAGTTCATGCATTTCTTTTTATGTGATTTCATGAGATTTCCACTGAAATCTTACACAATTTCATTGTAAACTTCCTTAAACTGAATAAGAAAATAACATGACTGTGCCTGCACACGCCAGAGGCACATTCCCTTGCAAGTCCTGGGACAAGCACATTGATTGGCTGCTTAAAGCCTCTTTACAGTGGGTGTAAAATATCTCTTATATAGAGATGTTCAGGTGATATTTTCTAGTCAGCTTTTTACAGCTATGTTGCATCACTTTCAAGTGATGGGTATCATGGACCTTTAAATATTCTTCACAGAGCACTAGATCACAGCACTATTTTCTGCTATGTAGAGCTCCAGACACCTACGCAGGTACCATGGGAACAAAGCAAATTTTATCTTGAAGCAAATTGGAAACTTTTAACATTGTATGCTGTCTGAATCACAAAACAACATTTGGGGGTTTCATATCCCTTTAACTAAGTAATATGCTTCACTATAAGGTCCCGTTAACTATGCATAGTGAATGTACTTTGCAGTGAACTTTCATTATTTTTTCCCATGGTTTTCCTGACATTTACAAATGAAAACTGCCCCTAGAGAGATTGCAGTGTAATTCAGAATGCTGACCCTGCTACATGCTGCATAGCAATTGATTGATCATGCAGGAATGTGTTTGTAGCTATCCTTACTTGGTCACAGTAAACTAGATGAACTAAGCAGCACTTCAAAACAACATTTGGGATCAGAATGACCGTTTTTAATACTTTTAAATTAATTTATATATAGGCATTTTGCAATGCAGTGATTAAAGGAACACTAAAGTCAAAATGAAACATTTTCAGATAGCGTATGTAATTTTAAGAAACTCCTCAATTTATTTCTATGAACAAATTTATTTTGTTCACTTGGTATCCTTTGTTTAGAAGCATATCTAGGTAGGCTCAGGAGCAGAGTTTCGGCTTTTATTGCCATTATCAAGAATTTCTTTTTGAACTTTTATGTTCCTTTAAAGGTACATAATACTCATATGCTAAATCACTTGAAACGGATGCAGTATAACTGTAAAAAGCTGACGTGAAAATATCACCTGAGCATCTCTATGTAAAAAAGGAAGATATTTTACCTCACAATCTCCTCAGCTCAGCAGAGTAAGTTCTGTGTAAAAAGTTATACTCAGCTGCTCCCAGCGGCAGGTAAAAAAATTTAAAAAAATGAAGAAATGAACAGCAGCCAATCAGCATCAGCAATGCTGAGGTCATGAACTTTTACTGTGATCTCATGAGATTTGACTTGACTCTCATGAGATTTCATTGTAAACTTCCCTTACCTGATTGGTGAAATAATATGAGAGTGCACGATGCTCATCCCTTCAGATGTCCCAGGACAGACACACTAATATGCTGCTTAGAAATCCTTTACAATGGGAGGTGGCTACTGAGGAACTTTTGAGGTAAAATATCTTTCTTTTTTACATAGAGATGTTCAGGAGATATTTTCTAGTCAGCTTTTTACAGCCATGCTGCATCACTTTCAAGTGTTTAAACATTTGGGTATTATGGCCCTTTAAACGGACATTAAACACTAAATAAATAATTTATTGAATGATGGGATCAGGGCAAAGATTAGCCTGAGAATAATTTGTACATTTATTTTTAAGAATTATATTAGTTGTTTAAATCTTGAAAAAAATGAATATCTATAAAGCAGAGGGCACTGCCACATTGTAACTTAGCTTACCTTCTCTGCTGAAACCAATTAGGAATTGTTATAAAATGTTTACTAGAGCAGGGTTCTTCAAACTTTTGTTTCCGAAGACCCAGTGCAATGACATCATATAGCATTGTGACCCTATTTTTATGCTTGGTCTGAACATTTCTGAAATAATACACAAGATAGCTGCAATTTTTGGCAAAGTGACTAAAATGTGTGTGTACTTTTATTCCTGATTATAGTCAAACTTGAAAGTGTTGTAAAAGGTAATAACACAGACACTCTCTCATACAACACATACCACACACTCTCTCTCATATAACATAAACACACACTACACACGCACACTCTCAAACACCCCACACACACACTCTCATACACCACACACACACTCTCTCATACACCACACACACACACACTCTCTCATACACCACACACACTCTCTCATACACCACACACACACTCTCTCTCATACACCACACACACTCTCTCTCATACACCACACACACACTCTCTAATACACCACACACACACACACTCTCTCATACACCACACACACACACACTCTCTCATACACCACACACACACACACTCTCTCATACACCACACACACACTCTCTCATACACCACACACACACACTCTCTCATACACCACACACACACTCTCTCTCTCTCTCTCATACACCACACACACACACTCTCTCTCATACACCACACACACACACTCTCTCTCTCTCATACACCACACACACACTCTCTCATACACCACACACACACACTCTCTCATACACCACACACACACTCTCTCTCTCTCTCTCATACACCACACACACACACTCTCTCTCATACACCACACACACACACTCTCTCTCTCTCATACACCACACACACACTCTCTCATACACCACACACACACACACACACTCTCTCTTTCATACACCACACACACACACTCTCTCATACACCACACACACACACTCTCTCATACACCACACACACACACTCTCATACACCACACACACACTCTCTCATACACCACACACACACACACTCTCTCATACACCACACACACTCTCTCATACACCACACACACACTCTCTCTCATACACCACACACACTCTCTCTCATACACCACACACACACTCTCTAATACACCACACACACACACACTCTCTCATACACCACACACACACACACTCTCTCATACACCACACACACACACTCTCTCATACACCACACACACACACACTCTCTCATACACCACACACACACTCTCTCATACACCACACACACACACTCTCTCATACACCACACACACACACTCTCTCATACACCACACACACACTCTCTCTCTCTCTCTCATACACCACACACACACACTCTCTCTCATACACCACACACACACACTCTCTCTCTCTCATACACCACACACACACTCTCTCATACACCACACACACACACACACACTCTCTCTTTCATACACCACACACACACACTCTCTCATACACCACACACACACACTCTCTCATACACCACACACACACACTCTCATACACCACACACACACTCTCATACACCACACATACACCACACACACACATACTCTCATACATCACACACACTCTCCTACAACACACACACACCACACACACACAAGTCGCAACCCATTAAACATGGTGTTGCGACCCAGTAATGGGTCCCGACCCTTGGTTTGAAGAGCCCTGTACTAGAGTGTGCAACCAATGTTTACCTTGAATTGGAAAGCCCATAATATTTAGAATTAAATCACAGGAAAGGAGACCAAAATAAATAATGAAATTGCAAAGTAGGTTTACTACATGTACTTAAACAATTTATATTAATATCGTAAGGTGTTTAATGTCCCTTTAATTCCTGATGCATACATATATATGACTAATGTCCCATTATAGGGATAGTAAACACCAAAAATGTTATTGTTTAAAAAGATAGATAATCCCTTTATTTGCCATTCCCCAGTTTTGCATAACCAACACTGTTATAGAAATACTTTTTACCTCTGCAATTACCTTGAATCTAAGCTTCAGAAGACTGCCTCCTTATCTCAGATCATTTAACAGACTTGCATTTCAGGCAATTAGTGCTGACTCTTAACTAACGCCCTCTAACTGTGAAAAACTGTCAAATTCATTCAGATAAGAGGTGGCCTTAGAAATTAGCATATGAGCCTACCTAGGTTTAGCTTTCAACTAAGAATACCAGGAGAACAAAGCAAATTTGATGATAAAAGTAAATTAGAAAGTTGTTTAAAATTACATACCCTATCTGAATCATGAAAGTTTAATTTGGTCTTTACTATCCCTTTAAAGAAGGCAGATGGGATCAATGAAGTATTCAAAACTTTATTATTCATACTGTATGTATTGCAGACAATGTTGACAAGTTAAGTGTGGGGATACATGCTTTATAAACAGTTTTATAAAAACTAGAATCTTGCTTCTTTGCTCTCCCCTGGCTTTGCAATTATAGATTTTTAACGGACTGGTCTTTATAACACATCATTTATTTAAAATTTTCAATTTTTTTTGGGAAAGGGTTCCGTTGCATGTAATAGAGAATTTTTAAATATGCTTTTGAGGCATGTCACTGTCTACCAATAAATCAATAGGAGTTTTGCGTATCAGCCAGTAAGCAATTCAATAGTTCCAGTTGTGCACAGACATGCTTCCTGTTTTCTCCCAAATAAAAATAAAAAGCTCTAGAAGGACATAAATAGGAATTATGTTTTGTCCCACACTTCCTAGCGAGATCAAAAAGCAAAATCTATCACTTGCACATCAAACAGCTGGCTTAGGTAATTTGCAGCATTTGTATTTCACAGATTCTGATTTTTGGCCTCTCTAGGGAACATGGGAAAAATCAGTTTTTACACAAAGTTGTTTAATGTGCTGTTGACATGTGTTTTTTTTTTCTTATAAAAATATTTCAAACATGTTTAACCCCTTTCTTATTTGATACATCGGAACAAAGCAATCCCAGTTAGAAAGCCGTAGCTGCTTCTTTACAGCAGAACGGCTAAGGACGTTGCATGCCGTCCTAACGGCGCTAAAGCCAAGCACAGTTAGGACAGCATGGAACGTTCTAACGGATGGGAAGGGGTTAAATAGTGCTCCTTCATATACACAATCAAAATTGTCAGAGTTTACTGTCCTTGTAAGCTAACAACAGTTTTGAAAACAAAAAATATCAGGAAGAGATGCCCACTCATTAGGGTTGCCACCTCGGCCATGTTTTACTGGAAACTTATGAGTTACACATGCTGCAGGGTGTGTAGAGCAGAGACGTGCAGTCAGGGGAGGCACTGCCTCACCTGTCATAGAAAGAGAAAAACACGTTTAAATGAAATTTAATTTTTTTTACTTAAATCATGGAGAGAAGCAGCCAATATCTCAGCATCTCTCCATTGTGCAATAGCTCCTGTGCTGTATAATGGAATGCCCACCCTACTCTGTGAGTCACAAATCACATTTTTAGCTTTTAGCCAATTAAATTGTAGCTCAATTGAAGCAGCTCTCAAAGCTGCCTCATGGAGGGGTGCTGATGTCAGTGGAGACGCTAGACATACGATTGGAGAAGCAATGTCTTGGCCCGCCCATATTGTGAAGAACCAGGATTTGGAGCTGTCTGTGTCGGAGCTTGCCTGCCACTCCCAGCCAGCAGCCAGGGCCGGGTTGGTCTACTGGGACGTGAGAACTGGCTATAAGCAGGCCAATATACAGAAGCAGACCAGACCTCATGGTAGGTATTCCCACTAAGACACTGAATCCATGCAAAGGCATAGCTGTGCAGCAGCCGCCTCCCAAGGCTACACTGTGCAAATCATGATATTTGTCAACACAGCAGATGAAATAAGAGCAACAAAACTAGTGAGGTACTACCTCAACAATTAAAATATGAGAAGGGGCTCTAAAACACACAGAGCACAGGATTGGAGTGAGAGAAATGAGGGGAAATGCCGCCTAAAACGGCAGATCTGTTATAGCACACGTCGGAACACTTTTCTTAAAGTGATGGTAAATTCACCAACATTGCTAGCCCTCAATCGATATAACTACATAAATCAGTCTAACGTTCATTCATCATAACTCTTGAAATCACAACTTTACTTCATTATTTATAATAAAACAGCTCCATTTCCATATCCATTGTGCACTTCGGCAGCCCAGCCACTAAGTGCTTTTTTTAAAAATTGTAATGCCCAATTACAATCGTGGCAATTTGGCATGTTTGGATTCATTGAGCTGATAACTGAGCTTTGCACATGCGCAAGGTATGTTGGCCACGTCAGCAGAACGTCATGCATAAGCAGATAGGGGTCCACTCTCTGCAGTACTATGCAAAATTCAAGAATGAGTTTTTAATTATAAAATTATAAGTACAGTATGTGTGTGTGCTAGGACTGTATGTATACCAGGGCTCAAAATTTCAGGTTATAAACTACTAGTCAGGTCAAAATGTTACTCACCACTTCTGATTCGATCCTACCCACACCACACCCACTACTGCACCCCCTCTTTGCATATATTTAGCCATTGTGGAACACATTATTGTACAGTCATTTTTAATATTTTTAATGTTATACCTGAACAAATTAAATAATGCTAAATACAGTAATAGATTAACAAAAAAAAATTGCATAACAGCAACATCATCTTGGTGGTTCTGGGTAAGACAACAGCTGGATAGAAATAGAAAGTTGTTGAGAGAATGGAGAAAGAGAGTGCTGACATTCATGGAAGGTCTTTGTAAACCTGGAGATTTTCTTTTAATAATTATCATCTCTCTCTTCTCTCTCTCTTTACTATCATTCTCCCATCCCTCCTCTCTTCAATCTCTCTTTTTACCCTCTCCCTTATCTCTCAACATTCACTCCCTACATTTCACTCGCCACCATTAAATTTCCACTCGCCAATGGATAGTAAAGAGTGGAAATTTTGAGCCCTGATATATACTGTCCAAATGTGTGTGTTGTGTATATATATATATATATATATATATATATATATATATATATATATATATATATATATATATATATATATATATATATATATTTCAGTGTGTATAATTTAATGTATGTATGTGTTTGTGTACAGTGACTGAAGGGTGTTAAAAACTTTAAAAGTCTATAGTTAAATAACAAATCATGGAGGTGGGCTGCTTTGTCTTAAAATTCCCAGGCCTATTTTTGGTCCTAATCCAGCTTTGCCAGCAGCGCTGCTATTGATGTTAACTTACCTGGCCCTGGCTTCAGCCTGAAAGCCTCCGGAGTGAGGACAGAAGGAACATCATCACAGTGGAGTGGACTGTGATTCTTCACTTGCGGAGTGGTGAGGAATATATTTTAGTATCTATCTAACCTCATAAACCCCTCAGTTACATGCCAGGACCAAAAGTACATTGGAAAAAAACAAAGCTATCTTATGTGACTTAATTCATCAGGGGTCTCTGATGACTATAACTTTTCATAAAAAACATACTCATCTGTTATTGCAACACCAGCAATATCGGTAACTACCATCAGGTGGCGCAATAACTGAACAGTACAATATCTTCAACACAAGTGCAAGCATGCACCCTTCGCCTCTATCTTATTTTGCCTCTTGGGGGTTCAAGGGGGGTTTTGCCCCCCCCCCCCCCCCCCCCGATTGTAAAACTTATTCCCCAAGTTTTACTTGGGGTGCTCGCACTCGTGTTGAAGATAATGTACTTTTCTGTTCTTGTCCCACCTGGTGGTAGTTACTGGTACTGCTGGTGCTTCAATAACCAATAAGTACCAAAACAACTTAAATCAGCTCTAAAGCAATTAAAATAGCTACATTTTCATTTATACATTTAGATGTTCGATTGCAGCACATTTTGACAGGTAACTGGTTAAGACATTATTACATATATAATTAGTATGGGGCAATTATAACTGCAGTGTGCACTGTCTCACATAATAAGAATATACTTTATTAAACTTGATTTAAGCAAGATCGAAACAAGGCTGCTGTTATATGTTATAAGACTACAGAAAGAGAAGAGATCCCAGGCATCAGCTGTAGGTAAAAACAGTACTTTATTTATACATCCAAATTCAAAAATAGGTACAACAGAGGCTCCAGCAATTATAACACCGTCTTACGTGTTTCAGCTGAGGCGGCCGTAATCATAGACTTAAATCCCTCATATGGAGGGTTTGCTTATATATGGTATAACTCCTCCCATTTAAAATGTTTAAAAATGAATTAACCCATCGACTCCCAAACCACTAGGATGATGACAGGTGAAGACTGTGAAGCTAAGAGACAAAATATGGATAAAAGTAAATATTTACACGTCTATTTTACAGGTAATCTGTTCTTAAATTTGATACAATGAATATACATAGTGGAAAACATAAATATTGACATATACTCATTTTATATTTTACTTTGTGCAAAGGGGCAGGAGAAAGGTATACCAGGCTGTCCATGTATTTAGAGGCATAAACAAGGAGACTACAAAAGAAACATAAAAAAACATAAATATGTAGATGATTTATTAGAACATGGAAATAACGACACACAGCAACAGCAGTGTCTATACTGTTGGATATATTTTTGGCACATTTTCACTGTTCATCCATATTCATATATAGATTTATCCTCTCGTTTGCTGTGTGTTGCCATTTCATATATTTAAATCTCTGCTATTTTTGCTGCTCAAATAAATCACATATTTCTAGGTATAAACCAAAGAGCAATTATACATACAGACATGTTTACATTTACTTTGATATCTATACTAAGTGGGCGCTATAAGCAATTCTTATACCTACTTCAATTTATACTTCTATGGCTTTACATGAGTGTGTGAAGTTCAGATGAACATTATGTTAGCGATTCAAAACACTCATATGCTTAAGTAAGCCTCAATGATCCCTTGTGCTCTTTTGTATATGTATTGCTAAAAAACACTATTACTCCCAGTAGTTAATTATGTCAAACTGTGAATTAAATCCATCTGGAATTTAAGTCTTAAGCTTATGAATCCAATACATTTCTTGTCTTTCAAGGATTCTCTGTCTGCTACCCCCTCTCCGCAGGGTCTGTATGGATTCAATAGCATTCCACTTGAAATGTTTTTAATCTTTGTTGTGAGCATAGACACAGTGTTTTGAGAGTCCAGAGAACTGTACTCCATGAGAGATGTAGCCCAGATGCTCTCTAATCCTGGTATGTACATCTCTGGTAGTTGGACCAACATATTGCTTCCTGTGCTCTGAACACTCAATAACATAGACTTCAAATGTTGAAGAGCACTTGATGCATCCCTCAGTAGGGTAAGTGTCACTTGTTACATAGGAATGAAAAGTAGACATGTGCATGGCGAAAAAATTCGGTTTGGTTCGGATCGATTCAGAATTTTTCGAAGTTCGGATCGATTCGAATTCGGAAAATTTTGAATCGATTCGTTTCGGATTCGTTTCAGATTCATTCGGATTCAAAGAAATTCGGATGGATTCGGTTCGGAAATTCGGAATTTCGGTAAGTGTTAGGTGGGATTAGACTAGTATTATGTACTGTATATTAGGTGTAACCCATAGCAGAGTGATATAACCTAATATACTGTACAATACTAGTGTAATCCATGGCCATCCGAATTTACTGAATAAATCCGAAGTAATTCGGATTTATTCGCGAAATTCGGCAGTATTTTAATTCGGAAATTCGGTTCGATCCGAATCGCCGAATTTTCCGAATCGAACCGAACCGAATTGCACATATCTAATGAAAAGTGGCACCTGATTTCTGGTGTGGGCACGCTTTACCCCTTGTACTTCCACACCTGAAAGTACCATTCGTATCTAGCAAAGTGCTTCTAGTCCTAGGATTAGGTAACATACTCGAAGAGAGCAAATTACCAAGGGTCAGGTTCCTGGAGTACACAAAGTTACAACCTTGAACAACAATATCCTTTAGTATATCATCACCATACAAGATGAGAAGGTACCTTCTGATAATCCTGCATACTTCAGGAAACTGATTTGAATATTTTGTCACAAACTTCAAACCACTCCTGTCGTTTATAGTTTTCTCTTTACTTTTTCTTAGGGTGGTTGATCTATCTAAAGAAGCAACTTAATTGGAGATTCTCTCCACCATGTGAGCATTGTAGCCCCTATCCTTGAACTGTTGTTTCAAATTTGTGGCCTCTTTCTTAAAGGTGCTTTCCCTAGTGCAATTTCTCTTGGTTCGTAGGAACTCTCCTTTAACTATGCCCTTAAAGACATGCTGTGGGTGGCTGCTATGAGCATGTAATGAATTATTACCTGCTATTGGTTTGCGATACAATCTTGTGTCAACCTTTTTGCTGTTTAAATTAGCAGTCAATTGGAGATCAATTCCAGCTGTATGTAAACTTAACTCCTTTATCATTACAATTCAGGTTATCAACAAACTTTGTGGTGGATAGCTCATCCCTATTCCAGACAAAGAGATTGTCTATAAATCTCTTATAGAACCGGATCTGGATCTGGGTTAGGCAGAAAAAAGGTATGCAAAGCACCTATATTTTATTGTATTGTATTGTACACTGTATTGTGTAAGGTGAGTGGTAGCAAGTGGATAAAGTAGTGTCACGCCCGCGCTCCCTATGCGCCGCTCTGTTGCTATGGCTGTTGCCATAGACGTGGTGGTTGCACTGAGCCTGCGGCGATTATGTCATCCCCGCACATCAACTTCCCCTTCATGCCGGTTGGATCCTCAGACTCTCCTTGGCGCGAATCGGCGCCTATGTAAGTACCGCTATTCCTTATCCTCACTGCCCAAGTATAGGTGTTACTTTGGGTGCTCCTGGGTGCTGTGTACTTGGATTGCTGGATTGCCTAATTGATACTGAACTCTGCCTGTCTGACCACTCTGCTTGCTTAACTACTGAATTGCTGGATTGCCTAATTGATACTGAAACCTGCCTGTCTGACCACTCTGCTTAACCCCTGAATTGCTGGATTGCCTAATTGATTCTAAACTCTGCCTGTCTGACCACTCTGCTTGCTTAACTCCTGAATTGCTGGATTGCCTAATTGATACTGAACTCTGCCTGTCTGACCACTCTGCTTACTTAACCCCTGAATTGCTGGATTGCCTAATTGATACTGAACTCTGTCTGTCTGACCACTCTGCTTACTTAACCCCTAAATTGCTGGATTGCCTTACCATTGCTGAACTCTTCCTATCTGACTATTCTATTGGTTTACCCCTGAACTGTAATTCTGCAGGATTTCCTTTGTTGCTGACTCCTGCCTGTTCCTGGTCATTCTATTGGTTTACCCCTGAACTGCTATTCTGCTGGATTGCCTACCTGTTGCTGGACCCTGCCTGTCTTGACCATTCTCTGCCTACATGATTATTGCCGTGAAGGAATACCCTGCCTACCGTGAGTATTGCTTACCTCATTTCATAAACTCTCTCTGTTCTGGGATATTTCCTATCATTCCACTTGACAACGGGATAAGAAGACTACTGGCCAAGTTTGGTCTGAATATCCCATGAGCATTACAAGTAGTTCCCACTGGGTAACAAATGGTCTTATTAACCGGTTCAAAAGTGAGTACACAGTTACAAATGAAAAGGGCAATATGCTTACTTAGTTGAAATGCACCGGGCTTCAATGTAGACCTCCTGTGGCGTTCCTGGTTGTCGTTTGTCCTCAGAGCATCCCTGCTCAGCTTACAACTCACCAATGTGCCTATCTGGTCATCCGTTGCCCCTCTAGTGCCGTGAAACTCTACTCCACTATCGGAGAATATCGCTCCTGCTTGGCATCTGGTTTCCACGTGATCACAGCGCCTTCGCTCACTTCCGGTTTGCCAATCCATCCCTGGAGAATGACGTCACTGGATGCGGAATCAAGTGGCTGTAGTCCTGGTACTGTAGTTGAAGGAATGCAGAAAGAGAAGAGATCTCAGGCATCCACTGTAAGTAAAAACAATACTTTATTTATACATCCAAATTTAAAATTTATAAGACTACTTACCGAAATGGAAGGAAATGTGTGATGGCACTACTAGAAATAATCAGGGATGGGCTAGTAATAGTCAAAGAAATGGCCATATTTTTAATAACTGATGCCCTTGGGTGCTGTGTACTTATTCACAAGACAGGATAAGTAACCAAGTGGTTACAAAAAAGAGTACACTTAGAAGCACTCACCCCCTCATAAGTATATAGGAATGTAGCGTGGTGTACGTGAAAAAAAGGACACATTAAAAACATAAACACTTTAATAGAACTAGTTAAAACTTGGGTGCATTTAAAAACACTAGAGAACTATTAGATAGTACTGTATAGTTGGTCCGAGGTGTCTGACCTCACGTGGTAATACTGCTTGTTAGTCAGATATTCAGTTAAACTGAGGTCTCAATTTGTGTGAGATGACCCAGATATATAAAGGATATATGAGTAATATTGTAAGCACTGGATATTATGTGCAAGACCAATAAGTGGAATTATTCCTATCAAGCTGTGTGCTAATAATTACTCAAGCAATGTCTCCTGTGACAGACCCTTCTGTCAGGACTGAAGGAGTTAACTGTGTTTAGCTTTAAGAAACTATTTTCTAAACACAATTTGCTGGCTCCAGCTATAATTTAATTAGTGCTAAGCATTCTATTGTTTGATCACCTCCAGAGAGAAAACGCCTAAGTGATAAGAAGGGCCAAGAGTGTCTTGTGGTTGAAGTGTTTAAGTAATATAATTCTATTGTATCATGTCAAAGGGCTTGTTCCCTCCATGTAATGTACAACAGTCTTTCAACCCCCATCTGGGGGGGGGGTCAGACCTGCATAAATACTAGGCATAGCCTTTTAATAAATATCATTCTGTTTAAACCTGAAAACTGGCTGGGTTGTGAATTGCTGATTCCCTATGCAGGACGTTGTTCATCTGGTGTTAACCCTTGGTATCCTGTTGGCACCGTAACAATTGGTGGCAAGCGACGGAATGAACCTTATCGCCCAGAAGAGCAACTACACAAGCCAGTAACCTCAGGAAGAGGGGGATTATTACAATACTGACTAAGATGGAAAGAGTACCAGGGACAGAAGGAACCAATGGGCCCAGCATAGCAGACAGAACCCCCGCAGAAGCAAGCTTTGATCGGGCGGTTAAAATAAGACTGGCACATTATGGCCCCAACCCATCTGCGGAAATTATCGACCGGGTCAGCTGTGGAGGCCAACCTACTTCGCCAAAGCGGCGCTGCAGCAAACCCAGTGGAAAAGAGAAAAGTAAATTTTGCAGCTTTTAAAAACTTCCTGGAAACAGAAGGAGAGATTGATGGGTACCTTGCGGATTTTGAGAGGCAATGTGCACTACACAAGGTACCCGCAGAGGACTGGGTCATGATATTATCTGGAAAATTATCCGGCCGGGCCAGTGAGGCTTTTCGGGCCATTCCAGATGAGGAAGTCGGGGATTATAATACTGTAAAAGAGGCTCTGCTCTCCAGGTATGCGGTTACACCGGAGGCATACCGGAGGCGGTTCAGAGACACTGTTAAATTAGCTGGTGATTCCTACCTTGAGTGGGCATGTAAGGTGCACCGCACAGCAGCTCACTGGATAGCGGGGTGCCAAGCCGTATCTGGGGAAGAGGTGCTGCAGCTATTCCTGTTGGAACATTGCTTCGACAAGTTACCCGCAGGAGTTCGAGAGTGGGTTCGGGACCGTAAACCCTCCACCCTGTATGAAGCGGCTCGCTTGGCAGATGAGTATACGGATGCCCGCAAACTGGACACTGCTACCCCTAAGCCCCCTGCTAGAGTGGAGTACAGACCCCCAGTCACCCCAGCAGCTGCCAGTTACCAACCCCCGGCGCACCGCTATACCACACGGCCTCTGGCCATGAACTACCCTCAGAGAGCCCGGTTCAATTCGCGGGGCTACTCACAACCGATTCGGTGCTTTGGATGTAAGCAACTAGGGCACAAAAGACCAGAGTGTCCCCTAAATGCAGCGAACCAAGCACAGTCCTGGAGAAGACCCGCCAGCGGAATCCCACGTAATCCTCAGCCTGCGGCCCGCTACGTAGAGGCGCAAGAATGCTGGGGCATCCTACATGAGGCAGACCTTGTGCAAGCTGCCCACCGGAATAACCGGCAACTGGTTAAAGTGAATGGGAAGGAGGTCAGTGGTTTACGGGATACTGGTGCTACCATGACCTTGCTTCGAAAGAACTTGGTGTCTGAGAAACAGCACACTGGAGACACTGTGGCTGTGAGGGTAGCAGGGGGCACTGTGTTCCGCCTACCTGTTGCCAGGGTACATTTGGATTGGGGAGTGGGCGCTAGACCTGTGAATGTGGGGGTCATGAAGGATTTACCAGCTGATGTTCTCCTTGGAAATACCTTGGCCCCCCTTGTTTCTGCCTACGCTCCTATGGGTCCCGCGGATGTTAACCCTGTGACTACCCGTGCCCAGATCCGTGCAGCAGAGACTGACCCACCTGCTGCTAAGTCCCAGGACGCTGAGCTCAGTAAATCTCTATCCGCTATTGATATGTGGGAGTCACGTTACAATGCGCTGATGAAGGAGAAGAGCCACGTAGAGGATGAAATGGTCACGTTAAATAATCATGTAACAGTGCTAGCGGGAGAGAAGAGGAGTGCAGAGGAAAAAGCACGTTTAGAACAGGAATCTCTGCTAGACCAGCTGCACCGACAGACTGCAGAAAACACCAGCTTGAGAGTGGGACATGAAACATTAAAGACAAACTTAGCGACACTTGAGGAGAAGCTGACGCTGGCTCATAGTGAGGTGCAGCAACTCAAGGGCACCCTATGTCAGTATGAAGGGATTGTGGATACCTATAAAGAGCAGGTACAAAAAACTCGTAAAGAAGCTGATGGGATTTTGAAAGACTGTTTAGCCCTAGTCTGGGCACTGAGGAAGTTGAACCCTTGTTTGTATGGACAGGAATTCTCTCTCATAACGGGAATACAGATGGATTATCCTGGCAAACTGACATGCCTACCACCTCCTAGTCCGGTCATCCCCAGGTTGACCCGCAAAAGGGTCAAGCCGGGTCTGCCGGAGTGTTCCACAAGGGGGGAGCTATGTGACAGACCCTTCTGTCAGGACTGAAGGAGTTAACTGTGTTTAGCTTTAAGAAACTATTTTCTAAACACAAGTTGCTGGCTCCAGCTATAATTTAATTAGTGCTAAGCATTCTATTGTTTGATCACCTCCAGAGAGAAAACGCCTTAGTGATAAGAAGGGCCAAGAGTGTCTTGTGGTTGAAGGGTTTTAAGTAATATAATTCTATTGTATCATGTCAAAGGGCTTGTTCCCTCCATGTAATGTACAACAGTCTTTCAACCCCCATCTGGGGGGGGGGGGTCAGACCTGCATAAATACTAGGCATAGCCTTTTAATAAATATCATTCTGTTTAAACCTGAAAACTGGCTGGGTTGTGAATTGCTGATTCCCTATGCAGGGCGTTGTTCATCTGGTGTTAACCCTTGGTATCCTGTTGGTACCGTAACATCTCCTATTCTGGTTCTGTTCACATGTAAGCGCTGCTCACTTGGTAATGTAATATATTGGTCAAGCTTCAGGGATAATGGTGTACCACGTCCTATAAGAGCATATTAGTATATTAGCTTCCCATAATAGCAGAATTAATTATAATAGCCTATTAGCTTAGGTTGGCAGTATAGCAATATTATGGCGCTCTCCTAGGAAAGCAAAATAAAGGACTATACCGATTATGCTAAATGGTAAGAAGAGGATGAATCACATAGATAAATATGACTCACTGGTATTATAAATAATACTAAGAAGCTAAACACCCTTAGGGCAAGTGATTTTAAAGTTGCGGCGGATAGTGTCAGTATTGTTAGACTGGCTTGGATGCAGCCTTATAGTTATAACCTTAATGCAAACAATGGGGTTAATTTAATCCCTGAGGCTTCTGTGTAAATAATCATAGGTTAAACTAGCAGCAGTAGGTAATAGACTATACACTTACCTCTGTACGTTCACAGAGGATTGAGGGGAGAGCTAAGTGCCAGTATATAAATTTAATAGTTATTACATATAAAGTGATTAACGGGTTAATAATATAACTGGCAGTTTCTATAGTAGCTCCATGAAACCCTTAAAATTATGATCAAACAGTGGATACTGAAATTGAAAGGGTATAGTTTCACTGGATATTATCTGGTCTCCACCATATAGTTGTGTATAGATACGCTTCATGCATTGCTAGGGTTGCATACTAAAGTATTGAAATGTTATTATTATGCCTGACGACTGTAAATATATCGCAACAGCGGTCTGGCAGTAACACGTTACTTAGAAATGTATGCTATCCTTACAGTTTGTAAATCATGCTCATATATGAAATTATGAAATAGATTTGTTGTTCGTTATTCAGTAATTATATATTCACCATAGATATAAAATAACCTATACTAAAAATCCCATTAGCATTCGCAATTTGACTCAATTGAAAATTCTCATGAATGGAAACCACTCTTAGCAAATCAGAGTACTGGCTGTATACTTAATGAACTAAACAAATATATTACCATACAACTATCTGATCTCATGATATAAACACAAACATTATATTTCCACAATTTTAGTACTTGGAGTTTACCAACTGCTTTGCATTCAAGAACTCCGTGTATGATACATTTGACTTTTAAAGAATGCCAACATTACTTTCAACATAATTTGATGTCTCACGGCATTCGCAAGAATTTCACAACACTGTATTTACATGCATTGAAAACCACTTTGGTTCTGATTGGCCATTGTACCTTAACAGGCGTGGTTTAGAGATTAGAAAAGACCGATAAAATCACAGCGCCCCGCCTTCGAAATAGCCGGTTCACCCGGCAAAACATGTCAGGAGAAGGGGGAATTGGGTCCCCTCTATTTTAGAGTCTAGTAGAACTTTTAGTAATGTAACAATTGATATCTGAGCTGACAATATAACGTATACTCAGATTAGTCAGTCAGTCTATTTGTCTCAGGAGCATGACTCCAATACATTGAGACCTGTCGTCTCATTAAGCGGTTACTGATATTACCGCTGCTCTCCCCGGTCTGCCACTTTGCTACACTATAACATAGTATAAAAATCATACAGCAATTTTGTTATGTTAGAGGCTTGTAACATCTTGCATAGTCTTACATTAATAACTATACTTGTATTGAGTAATCTCAATCAATGTAGTGAAAGCAAACTTATTGGTCATCTTATATAAAGGTCTAAAATAATGGCTTATTAATTTTCTCAGCCGATTACTGAATAACGAACAACAAATCTATTTCATAATTTTATATATGAGCATGATTTACAAACTATAAGGATAGCATACATTTCTAAGTAACGTGTTACTGCCAGACCGCTGTTGCGATATATTTACAGTCGTCAGGCATAATAATAACATTTCAATACTTTAGTATGCAACCCTAGCAACGCATGAAGCGTATCTATACACAACTATATGGTGGAGACCAGATAATATCCAGTGAAACTATACCCTTTCAATTTCAGTATCCACTGTTTGATCATAATTTTAAGGGTTTCATGGAGCTACTATAGAAACTGCCAGTTATATTATTAACCCGTTAATCACTTTATGTAATAACTATTAAATTTATATACTGGCACTTAGCTCTCCCCTCAATCCTCTGTGAACGTACAGAGGTAAGTGTATAGTCTATTACCTACTGCTGCTAGTTTAACCTATGATTATTTACACAGAAGCCTCAGGGATTAAATTAACCCCATTGTTTGCATTAAGGTTATAACTATAAGGCTGCATCCAAGTCAGTCTAACAATACTGACACTAACCGCCGCAACTTTAAAATCACTTGCCCTAATGGTGTTTAGCTTCTTAGTATTATTTATAATACCAGTGAGTCATATTTATCTATGTGATTTATCCTCTTCTTACCATTTAGCATAATCGGTATAGTCCTTTATTTTGCTTTCCTAGGAGAGCGCCACAATATTGCTATACTGCCAACCTAAACTAACAGGCTATTATAATTAATTCTGCTATTATGGGAAGCTAATATACTAATATGCTCTTATAGGACGTGGTACACCATTATCCCTGAAGCTTGACCAATATATTACATTACCAAGTGAGCAGCACTTACATGTGAACAGAACCAGAATAGGAGACATTGCTTGAGTAATTATTAGCACACAGCTTGATAGGAATAATTCCACTTATTGGTCTTGCACATAATATCCAGTGCTTACAATATTACTCATATATCCTTTATATATCTGGGTCATCTCACACAAACTGAGACCTCAGTTTAACTGAATATCTGACTAACAAGCAGTATTACCACGTGAGGTCAGACACCTCAGACCAACTATACAGTACTATCTAATAGTTCTCTAGTGTTTTTAAATGCACCCAAGTTTTAACTAGTTCTATTAAAGTGTTTATGTTTTTAATGTGTCCTTTTTTTCACGTACACCACGCTACATTCCTATATACTTATGAGGGGGTGAGTGCTTCTAAGTGTACTCTTTTTTTTGTAACCACTTGGTTACTTATCCTGTACTTACCGAAATGGCACAGCTCAGAACAACCACAGGACAGGATAAGCACTAAAATTCCCAAACAGCAGCATTTATATTGGGAAAATTCAGGTGCGCAAATATTAGTGCCACTGCCAATTATAGTCCTTGCTGCTCAGTAGTAAATGTGTTTTATAGAGAGGCTTAGCTTTTCTCGCAATCATAATATACAGTGCTTTTTGTTAAACACGAAATGGTTCCTGTATTTAATAATTATTGATTGTTTTTTTCAAAGTTACTGAGCACAATATATCAAAGGGACAAAGTTATTTACAATGCTTGATATATTTTGCAGCCACCTCTTATGAAGTATTTGATATATTACCTGTTATGAGATGGTAGAGGTGGTGGTACTCAGTACCAGTGAGTACCCCACAAAAAAAGCCCTGTATATATATATATATATAAATACAAAGGATAAATTAATAGGGCCGGAGAGTTATAGCCACAGTAGATACAGAAAGGAATAAACATTTTACAAAGTTATTTATTATGCAATTGACAGTGTTAATCTGGGCCACTGTTTTGTGAGTGGTTATTTGAGTTACTGTTGCCTTTCTATCATCTCAAACCAGTCTGCCCATTCTCCTCTGACATCAACAAGCCATTTTCGTCCACACAAATACCTTTCACTCTTTTCTGGACCATTCTCTGTAAACCCTAGAGATGTTTGTGTATGAAAATCCCAGTAGATCAGCAGCTTTTTAAATACCCAGACCAGCCCGTCTGGCACCAACAACCATGCCACGTTCAAAGTCACTTAAATCCCCTTTTTCTTACCCATTCTGATGAAATCCCCTTTTTCTTACCCATTCTGATGCTCGGTTTGAACTTCAGCAAGTCGTCTTCACCACGTCTAGATGCTTAAAGGGACATTAAACACTAAATACATGCTAGATAGATAGAATGATGCATTCAAAGAAAAGATTAGTCCATGAGTAACATGTAGATGTATTTTTAAAGTTTCATTAGTTTTTTAAAAAGTGACAAAATAAGTGTAAAGTTTTAGTGTCTATAAAACACTGGGAGCTGCCATGTTGTAACTTGTGTTACCTTCTCTGCTGTGGCCAATTAGGGTCAGTTATAAATAGGTCACTAGAGTGTGCAGCCAATGGTTGTGCTGGATTTAACAGTGTTCTGCACTTCCATTTCTAACAGGAACTGAAAAGCTCACAATTTCAGAATGGAATTACAGGCAAATAGGACAAAATAAATAATGAAAGTATATTGCAGAGCTGTTTTATTATATACAATTTATCATTTTATATTACCATCTCAAAGTGTTTAATGTCCCTTTAAATGCATTGAGTTGCTGCCATGTGATTGACTAATTAGAAATTTGTGTTACCAAGCAATTGAACAGGTATACCTAATAAAGTGGCCGGTGAGTGTATATTAGTTGGTGCTAAATGACTAACCATAGTAAATATGTGTGAAATCAGTTCCATTCAACAATAAAAATCCTGTGAACTAATGATTCCAAGACAAATGTATAAAAAGATATTTTAGCCCTACTTAAAGGGATATTGTGATTCAGACAGAGCATACGGCCTGTTTAATATCAACCACTGCTCCATAGATAAAGATATCCTGAAAAAAAGGATATAACATGTCCCCAGACCCCTTGTAAGGAATAAAAGAGCCCCACTGTGGCCTTAGCTGTATTGATGAGGATCCTCTGAGTGAATTATAATAAAAATAAAAAGGACTTACCCTCTAGGGTCTCTGCTGTAGAGCAGGCACAGCACTTCCAGGTCTGACAGCTTCTCTTTCCACATCTGACAGGGACCTGAGGAATACAGGAAGGCAGTGTAAGCTTACACTGGCCTAGATTTGGAGTTCGGCGTTAGCCGTGAAAACCAGCGTTAGAGGCTCCTAACGCGGATTTCTTACGGACTCCGGTATTTAGAGTTCAGTTACCGACACTCAAAAATCACCTAACGCTCAAATTTCTACCGACACCTCAGAACCAGTAGTAAACATATACCGACAAAATAAACATTCACGAATCACAAAAAAAATATTACACAAACTACACTTACACTCATACAAACACAACACTATATTTATTTTTCAGATTTAATAATTTTTCATCAAAATACAAAGGATTAAAGTTGCGAGATCTCGGGTGTTAGAAAAAAAAACAACACAAATCCATTTTCCCATTGACTTACATTGACACACGGGAAAAGACCCTCATATACCTACATCTAACTAATAACATTATCACAAACATACACTCATCGATGCATACAAACAATATACACCACATGACATACACAAAATATTTATTTATCACAAAAAGAACACAATTTAGTTACTTTTTCACACAAGCTCATGACATCATTCACTTTACGAGGAAAACCAGTCTTAGAAAAAAAACAAGAACAAATTTTAGAGCCTCCATTGACTTCTATTGGGAAGACATGCTCGTACATGCGAAACCCTCATTTCCCTAATGCACGCAAATAGCGTAGACAGAAAAACTCCAAATACCAGCGCTAGAAAAGACATGATTTCATGCGTTAGACCCAGCTATGATAAATAGATCAAGAAATGACTATTTCCCTATGGTGGATTTATGGATTGTACTGTTTGAATATTCACAACACCATTAAATTGTTTCAGACTTTTATATTACATCAACTACAATTCAACATCACTAGTAACAACATTTTTGTTTTAAAAATATTACATTTAAACGGACACAAAAATAATGTCAACTTTTCAGGATTCACAAACACTACACAATGGGAAAAAATTCTCATTTACCTTTATTATTGCATTTCAGTTATTCAACTCATATGCTTGCAGCAACAGCATATCTACATAGGCTTAACACATGATCAGTCATGGATGCACATACATTACTTTTAACATTCACTCATACATGTGCATTCAAATGATGGGGGAAAAACACATTACATTCTCTCGAGGAATCACAAAACACAACATATGGATTTTACTGTACTTTTAACATCATGATTCCATCACCAGAAACCATTAGGAATTACGTACAACAACAACATCAGTACACCAGATTACAGATGTCACTTTATGGGAAGGAACAACAATGCCAGACCGCTATATAGAAGTCAGCATATGTGGGACACAATCACAATATATACGTACATGTACATAACACGCATCACCCATCACGCAACCACAAAGCACACATTTAGATTTTATTCAGCACACAATAACAATGTAGTCAAATACAACAACACAATGAGGATTTCAGAACTACATAGGCAGGTTAATAATATCATGACGTCATTAGAAGATTCAACCATACACATCACAGATTCACCACTGTACCGCCCCTTTCTGAACTTTAACACTCAATACTACAATACAACATATACGTAAACAACAGTTTGGAACAGCATTATTAGGGCGATTTCAATGGGACAATTAATAAATATTGTCAGATCGCAAATCACTTATATATATAATACTACAGATGACAGCCGGAAGTTCTTCAGTATTAGTGCCATTTTAATGGGACGCATACAATATTGACATCTCGGCAATCACTTATATATATAATACTACAGATGACAGCCGGAAGTTATTCAGCATTAGTGCCATTTGAATGGGACGCATACAATATTGACATCTCGGCAATCACTTATATATACACAATACTACAGATGACAGCCGGAAGTTATTCAGTATTACTGCGATTTGAAAGGGACGCATACAATATTGACAGCTCAGCAATCACTTATATATACAATACTACAGATGGCAGACGGGAAGTTCGGAATTATTATTGCGATTTTAAAGGGACGCATACAGTATTGACAGCTCGGCAATCACTTATATATACAATACTACAGATGACAGCCGGAAGTTATTCAGTATTAGTGCCATTTGAAAGGGACGCATACAATATTGACAGCTCGGCAATCACTTATATATACAATACTACAGATGGCAGACGGGAAGTTCGGAATTATTATTGCGATTTTAAAGGGACGCATACAATATTGACAGCTCGGCAATCACTTATATATACAATACTACAGATGGCAGACGGGAAGTTCGGAATTATTATTGCGATTTTAAAGGGACGCATACAATATTGACAGCTCGGCAATCACTTATATATACAATACTACAGATGGCAGCTGTTACTTTATCGTTTACAAACAATATTGCAGCAACATTGATCGATCACATTCGATGCACATTATACACAACTATGCACTTTCATTCATGTTTGCCTGGACGTGTGCTTGTTACTATAAGATCGCGTTTAAGAAATATTGATTACGCATATGAACAAACATTACAAACATGCACTGTATGTGTGATATTTGACACTTTCACATTGAGATTCATTGTTGGAAAATAACATTTCAGCAAACAACAAATAAACGCCCACTGTGAAAGCATTCGCGCCGCTCACATACAAACAGGTGAATACAATCAGCAATCATTACAAACTCACTACCATTGGACTAATTGTACTATAAATCTTCCAAACAACATGGCCAATGCATCACTTGTGATCCACATCAGATCAAGTGCTTACCTTGTTACGCTGTTTTGAAAGATGGATGACGATGACATGGTAGACGCTGCTGGTGCTGCTATTGGCGAACTAGCTGTTGGTCGAATCAGGCAGCCTCGGCGGCTCAGACTGAGACGAAGGGGTCGTCTGGTTCGAGGTCCTCGTGTCTGCAGGGTGAGACCCACCTTGGAAAACATGAGCGACTTTGAGGTTTATGATAAGTATCGGCTCGATCGCGAACAGCTCATTGGCCTTTACGATCTTCTTAAACCTCATTTGGAGCCACGTATAAGAATAAGGACTGCTGTTCCCGCCATGAGTAAGATGCTAAGCTGTCTATACGTCCTGGCCTCCGGGAGTTTTCAATCCGGAGAACTGTACATGCATGGCCTGGCTCAAGGTACATTCTCTGGGGTGTTTGATAACTTTCTGGACGCCATGGTACGTATCAGTAAGCAATACATAGGATTCCCACAGAATGATGTTGATTGGAGGCGCCTGAAGCGGGAATTCTTTGATATTGCTCAATTGCCCAATGTCTTGGGAGCCATAGATTGTACCCACATTGCGCTGCATGCTCCAATTGATGACTCGCCCTTCAGAAATCGCAAACATTTTCATAGCCTCAACGTGCAGTATGTTTGTGACGCACAGATGAGGATTATGCATGTGTGTGCGAATTTTGGAGGGGCTTGTCATGATGCCCGCATCCTCTCTCTGTCGTCCCTGTGGAGACAGTTTGAGGAAAGACAAATGCCCCCTGGTTATCTCGTTGGTGAGTATTTGTGCACAACATGGTTAATTAGTTTGACAATTGCCACTGTAGTTTTAAAATGTTAGCATAATGTTCTGCTATAGGATGCAATTTAACCATATATTTTCCCCCCGCTAATGTCTACTTTTAGTTCAATGCAGATATGTAGCATGTGTTACCTTAAATGCTCAGATAGAGAATGTAATGTAACCATGTAGTTAGCATTTTACACAAGGCTTGATTTAGGAGAAATACGCATATGTAGCATGTCTTAGCTGAAATGGGAAGATATTAGCTAATGCAATTTAACCATGTCATTGTCTCTTTCAGCAAATGTCTTTTAGTTCAATGCAGATATGTAGCATGTGTTACCTTAAATGCTCAGATAGAGAATGTAATGTAACCATGTAGTTAGCATTTTACACAAGGCTTGATTTAGGAGAAATACGCATATGTAGCATGTCTTAGCTGAAATGGGAAGATATTAGCTAATGCAATTTAACCATGTCATTGTCTCTTTCAGCAAATGTCTTTTAGTTCAATGCAGATATGTAGCATGTCTTACCTTAAATGCTCAGATAGAGAATGTAATGTAACCATGCAGTTAGCATTTTACACAAGGCTTGATTTAGGAGAAATACGCATATGTAGCATGTCTTAGCTGAAATGGGAAGATATTAGCTAATGCAATTTAACCATGTCATTGTCTCTTTCAGCAAATGTCTTTTAGTTCAGTGCAGATATGTAGCATGTCTTACCTTAAATACTCAGATAGAGAATGTAATGTAACCATGTAGTTAGCATTTTACACAAGGCTTGATTTAGGAGAAATACGCATATGTAGCATGTCTTAGCTGAAATGGGAAGATATTAGCTAATGCAATTTAACCATGTCATTGTCTCTTTCCGCAAATGTCTTTTAGTTAAATGCAGATATGTAGCATGTCTTACCTTAAATGCTCAGATAGAGAATGTAATGTAACCATGTAGTTAGCATTTTACACAAGCCTTGATTTAGGAGAAATACGCATATGTAGCATGTCTTAGCTGAAATGGGAAGATATTAGCTAATGCAATTTAACCATGTCATTGTCTCTTTCCGCAAATGTCTTTTAGTTAAATGCAGATATGTAGCATGTCTTACCTTAAATGCTCAGATAGAGAATGTAATGTAACCATGTAGTTAGCATTTTACACAAGCCTTGATTTAGGAGAAATACGCATATGTAGCATGTCTTAGCTGAAATGGGAAGATATTAGCTAATGCAATTTAACCATGTCATTGTCTCTTTCCGCAAATGTCTTTTAGTTCAATGCAGATATGTAGCATGTCTTACCTTAAATGCTCAGATAGAGAATGTAATGTAACCATGTAGTTAGCATTTTACACAAGGCTTGATTTAGGAGAAATACGCATATGTAGCATGTCTTAGCTGAAATGGGAAGATAGAGAATAATATTGAACTAGATATTTTAAAGTTAAAATAAACATTTGTTAATGGATTATCGTGTACAAAACTTTTTATTGTACTACAAATACTATTTTGAGGATTCTGTTTGAATTATGTTCTGTTCATAATTTATAGGTGATTCTGGGTACATGAGCCGGCCTTGGCTCATTACCCCCTTGCGTAGCCCGACTGATGTGTCTGAGGAGCGCTACAATAGGGCTCATAAGAGAACCAGGGCGGTGGTTGAACGGATGTTCGGGCTCCTGAAGATGAGGTTTAGGTGCCTGGACAGGTCGGGAGGAGCCCTCCAGTACAACCCAAAGAAGGTGGCTAAGATCGTTGTAGCCTGTAGCGTCCTGCATAATATTGCACAGCGGGCTGGGATGCTGCAGGCCGTCCGGCCGGACAGAAACCTCCTCAGAGATGAGGAGGATGATCCTGTTCTAGAGGGGCCATTCCGGGACGAGGGGCTCAATGTCAGAGCAGACATCATCAACCGCAACTTTAGACGGTAAAGAATAGAAGTTAGACTGGAGTATTATCAATAGATGTGAACTTTAGGGAAATGACAAGTAGAGAATTGTGCAAACATGTTAGGATTGTTCATCAAATGCTAAAAATGTGTTTCATTTATTAATATAGGTGATGCTCTGGCCATTGGGTCCTGTAGCGAGTCTTTGCCACCTGGTTTTTAAAGAGGACATCAGCTGGTAAATATAAATGTCTGGACTGTTGCTGGCATGAATTGTACACAAATACATCATATGGCATACATTTTATAAACTAGTATTTAGTTTACACATTACTTAAAATGTAAATACTCAGAAAGGTATCCTCTAGCATGACTATGGTTCAATGTCACACATTAGAGGTTTGTTCTGCTCAATATGACTCATCTTCACACTTGATAGAACATAACACAAGATGCTACACAGTAAGCTAGTGACAGAAATTTCTTATGAAATGGGGGGTGGGAGAGGGCTACAGAAATGATTCACACACTTGCAGTAATTTTGAATAAACTTTTTATGCCATTAGGGAGCTTACTTAATCTAAAGACTGAAAGGGAAGAATTAGAAGCCTGACAGTGAAGATTGCCCAGACTGACAGTGGAAAAAGCCAAGATTGAAATTGAAGCATTCCAATGGGATCATGTCTGGCATTATCTTTCACATCTGCTGACCTTGAAAACCATACAAAGACATGTTCACATGGTAAGTACCAACTATTTGATAGAATAAGGCTGTTGAGGCATCCTATTGGAGACACTTAGATGATTTTCTCATTTTTAGATGGTATTTCACAGTCCTCTATTTTTGAAATGATGAATAAGACACCTATTGAAGATCAACTTTTTACCCCTGAATTGACTTTCAAAGACCATGCATTATCCAGGTTGGTGTACCAATGCATGCTAGTTAAGAATCACAGGAAGAATGTTGAATATTAGTAGCTTACATACATTAGTCATATTTAGTTCTTAATTAGATATTTAGGGATCACAATCAGACACTTAGATGAATTTCTAATTTTTAGATGGGATTTCAGTCCTCTATTTTTGAAATGATGAATAAGACACCTATTGAAGATCAACTTTTTACCCCTGAATTGACTTTCAAAGACCATGCATTATCCAGGTTGGTGTACCAATGCATGCTAGTTAATAATCACAGGAAGAATGTTGATTATTGGTAGCTTACATACATTAGTCATATTTAGTTCTTAATTAGATATTTAGGGATCACAATCAGACACTTAGATGAATTTCTAATTTTTAGATGGGATTTCAGTCCTCTATTTTTGAAATGATGAATAAGACACCTATTGAAGATCAACTGTTTACCCCTGAATTGACTTTCAAAGACCATGCATTATCCAGGTTGGTGTACCAATGCATGCTAGTTAATAATCACAGGAAGAATGTTGATTATTGGTAGCTTACATACATTAGTCATACATATTTCATCATTAGATATTTAGGGATCACAATCAGAAAAAGGAATACATATTATAGTTGATATAGAGGTATTTGAATGGACATGAAATATGACATTTATGTTCAACATATATATTATTGAAATGTGATATACATTATTATGTATAATTAGAAAATCAGAATTTTTTTTAAAATTTTATTACACAATATAATGGTTTATTTTTTTTATTTTTTTTAAATGTAATTAATAAATATATTTTAAAAATGTTGAACAAAGTTAGAGCATAGACACAAGATGATTGTAAATGTATTTTATGAATCTTTGACTACGTGTGTATTAACTTTGTTAAAAAAATTTTTTTACATCTGATGACTTCCAGAAATATTTTTTTCTTTTTGGTTCAGAAACTATTAAATTTTAAAATGGTAATAATAAACATTTTAGTATTAAATACACTCTTTGGAACAGATTATAATAAATATCCATATAATCTGTCAATAAAAAAAATTGGACTCCCATGACTGGTAGTTGTCTATTTGACAAGCACATGCATAAGATCAAATAATGCATTAATTGTGGAAAATCCACTGATTCCGAGAATATTACATTAAACTATCTTTTTTAACATTCATTGGGGAGTGAGATCCATCAATGTTTTTCTTTTGAAATTCTTAGATGTTAAAATAATTTCGGATATGTAGTCAATTTCTCAAAAAGTATTTGTTTTCACTTTTAAGAAGGGGAAGTGGTTCAATTACATTAAAGTGACAGTGTTGTTGAATGTAAAATTAATTTTATAAGATCTTGTATCTTCCTTAGGTATCTCAAAAAATTATTTTCTAAATTATTTTAATTTTTACATTTATAAATGGTAGGTCATTTAACTTGATATTTTTCACAAGCTAGTTATTGGATGGCAGGTTAATCGATTTGATTTTCTAGTGGAGTCATTTAACTATAGTTAATAATATTATGTAGTTTTTAAAATCTTACCTCTTGGGTTAGACATCACATATCTATAATTTTCATTCCCCTTTAGTTTATTTTGACAATGTTAAATCAACATTACAAATGTTTTTGTCCTTAAAGGGACATTCACAAAGTATATTGTGTATTGATTTTTAAATAATTCATAAAAGAATTTAAACATATTTAGAAAGTACTATAGAATTACATTCAGTCTTTAAATATACTTTGAAAAAAAAACATCAATGCACATATCTTAGTCAATTACATAAGGTATCTATGTGCAACCAACAATCAGCATCAAAATAGCCTATGTAGAAATGTATTTAATCCAAAAATATATATAATTACAATCTAATGATTGAATACCAAAACATATTAAGTTGTTCAAATATTATAATCTTATCCAAAATGCATACATAACATATAGCTTAATGTCCCTCTAAGCTGAAGACTCCAAAATACCTCCTTTACAATATATATTTCAGTCAGTGTGTAAAACAATCCAGAAGTTAATCTAAATTTGATTTACTCATATGTTATACTAATTTATCAAAAGGAAGGTGCCTAGGTTTCTGATATTTCAAGCATTATTGTGAAATGTTTATTTAAAGGGACATGAACTAAAAATATACTTAAAGGGAGACAGTTAAAAAATTAATGATTTATACTATTCTGAATGAGTATTCTATTTTAAGCAACTTTAAAAATTGTCTCATATTATGAATGCTCCTTGTGATGTTGCTATCATTACTTTAAAAATAAGGCATTAAATAGATAATTTATTTGCTTCAGTACTCTGGACTGAACTTGTTTTTTTGTGGTGGATTAATTTATCCAACAATCATCAAGGACAACCCAGGTTTTTTTAAACAATTGTCCGTAATCTCAAATATCATTATTGATTTGCAAAGAAAGATAACAAGATAATTGTTAACATTTGAGAATCGGATTAAATTATAACGTTGATTAACATTTCATGCTCAATCTGAATCACCAACGCTAAATTTGTTTGGACAGTGTCCCTTTAAGAGATTTAAAGAGTGTATTTACTTCTCTTCCTATCTTGACATACTTTGCTTGAAAAGCATATCGAGATAGGCTCAGTAGATGAAGATTGGTGGATGCACAGAGATGCCTTATGTGATTGTCTCAACCATGTGCATTTAAATTTCTTCTGTTGAGGATATCTAAATACTAAGATAAATTGATTTACATTTTAAAGTCTAAACAATCTTCTATCTCTACAGATCATTTGATACAATTGTTTGTTTGTAATGTCTATTTAAAAATAAAGACGCCATTGCACAATAACATATATGAGCACTTCAGACAAATACAAGCTCGAGGTTTATTTACTAATAACAAACAAACCTGTAGTTTAACATTTATAAACAGATTATCCAAGTTACTGACCTTATAACCTGAATTTGAACATTCAGAAATATTGCGTGGGAAACGCATCTTGAAACACCAGATTAGCATCTTTAAACATTAGAGTCTAATGTCACGCAATAGCACACAATCAATGTGCATTATGAAATACATTTAATAGAGCAATATCAATACTTCACAATAAGTCAATAAATGGATTTTATGAACAATAAAGACATACAATATTAAATGTGTATTTGTATTAAAGAAACAGACCGTTATTAAACCGAGAAATGTCTACAACATTTAATAATGTGACAGTATTAGATGTTAAAGAGAATTTAATCATTAATATTTAACGGATCACGGATATTAAATCTGCGTCACACATATCCGCATGACAGGCCCATGAGTTACAAATAAGTCTACATGAAAAATGAAGTAACAGCACCACCATGAGGTATGTGTAAGGAAGTTACTAAGATATGAAACATTAAGGAACGGCCAATCAGAGTTCATCACACAAACACAACTTGAGTCAGGATGGTCTCACAGACATTCTAACAATATTTCAAACTTTTATCCAATCAGATGTACAGATAACTTTTCCCATGGTGCATCTCATGTTTACTTCACCATATAAAAGTCCATTACACGTTGTCATCTTTGTCAGTTCTCTAATGCCTGCAGGCAGTTTATATTATTATTATTATAATATATTTATTGGACAACCCAGCAGGCATGTCAGCTCCCAGGTTCACCAAGGAGGACAGCACTGCACTGGTCCACGCCGTCAAGGACTTTTATCCCCAGCTGTTTGGGAACAAGAGGAGGTTGACAGATGCGCCTGTTAAGAAGGCCCTCTGGGAGTCTATCACCAATGCGGTTAGATTGGTGTGTGACGTCCAGAGGACGCAGGATCAGATCATGAGGAGATTCGGAGATATGAGGTTGCGGTTAACAAAAAAAGTCAACCTCATAAGGGACTGGGTACAAGCCTGTAAAAGAGGTGGCAAAAGAGAGGCCCCGCGGAAACTTTACCTACTCCCTTATGAGGTGACTTTATGCAAGCTCCTCAATCTCCGGGTCCCCAAAAGATTCAGATCCTCGCCATCCTCGGCCTCCTCTTCTTCCCTCCCAGCTGCGGGATCTGAAAGTCCTGACGCGGGGGCCAGGGCAGCTGCTTCTCCGTCCGGTGGCCTGGGAGGAGATGGAGAATCTGAACCAGGTAATTATCCAACTTCATATAATATCTTAATTTTTTTTTTTTAATCAAAAAATGTGTATATAGTCAGATACTAAACCTATACAGATCTCACAACATACACTACATATAATGTTTAGATATCTTATTTTAGATTAGTGACACATGAAATAGGAATGATGTGTCTTGCGCTCTACAGAATATGCGTCACAGAGCGAAAATGGAATTTCGCATACACGTTAACATGGGTTAGCTGTAAGTGGCATTGCTTTATACATGTTGGTCAAATGACGGATGCGTAATTCCGCTTTGAATCATTGCGCAATGATCGCGAAAATGGAATTTCGCATACACGTCAACATGGCTTTGCTGTAAGTGGCATTGCTTTATACATGTTGGTCAAATGACGGATGCGTAATTCCGCTTGGAATCATTGCGCAATGATCGCGAAAATGGAATTGCACATACACGTTAACATGGCTTTGCTGTAAGTGGCATTGCTTTATACATGTTGGTCAAATGACGAATGCGTAATTCCGCTTGGAATCATTGCGCAATGATCGCGAAAATGGAATTTCGCATACATGTTAACATGGCTTTGCTGTAAGTGACATTGCTTTATACATGTTGGTCAAATGACGGATGCGTAATTCCGCTTGGAATCATTGCGCAATGATCGCGAAAATGGAATTGCGCATACACGTTAACATGGCTTTGCTGTAAGTGGCATTGCTTTATACATGTTGGTCAAATGACGGATGCGTAATTCCGCTTGGAATCATTTCGCAATGATCGCGAAAATTGAATTTCGCATACACGTTAACATGGCTTTGCTGTAAGTGGCATTGCTTTATACATGTTGGTCAAAATGAAATGTGAATTATTATATATGTGAAGAATACAGTATTCTTATTTTCAATATTATACATAATAAAAAAAGAAGAATCCAAATAAATTATAACATATGCCCATCAATTGATGAGAATGAAATAACACCAAAAAATAATTAAAGCTACAGTAAACAACACAACTGATTGAAAATAAGAGTACAGGATATATTTATCATGAATTGAATTGAGGAAACAATTAACTCATGGGACTACCAAAGGATTAATAGTTTTAAATTGATTTGCTAATAATGTAAAGATTTTAAACATGGCATGATTTGTATTAATGATATGCAATCCTCATTTAATATATTACAGATATGGATGTTGCTGCTGGATCCTTAAGGCAGGGCTTGTCACAGTATGGTATGTCTCATTTTAATTGACATTTGTCTTAGAAACATGGACAGAACATTACATACTAAATCCACATTGTTCAATATTTATATGTAATGTCCCTTTAATAGATGAAAATTAAATAATTCTTCGGATATCCTTAAATAACATATTAGATTTGAATTGCATGCTCAATCCCATTCATTACATCAACATATGGAGTAGAGAATTCATTAACACCAACATTGTCAAATCAATATAATTTTATATTAAAGGGATACTGAGCTACAATTATTAATGTTGTCATTCAGATAGAGTATGCAATATTAATAAACATTTAAATATAATACTATCATCATATGTGAAATATTCTATTGCTAAATGTATTTTAAAATCAAGAATGTACGTTTATCTGCATCTCAATTTTGGTTGAACAACCTGGGTTTTTATTGATGATTGGTGGATACCTTCAACAAACAATATTTATTGAATACAATATTGCTTATCTGCCTTTAAGATTAAAATGTAGCAACATTCAAATTATAATAGGAGTCAATGTTAAATCATTTTGAACAGTTTGAACAGAGAAATCAATGATTTAAATAAATCATGTCAGTGTCCCTTTAATAAACAATAGATTCATTCATCTTTACATTCTTTGGATTAAACAATATTGATATATAATTCACATATTCACTGTTGGAGTTACTTTATAGATATCAGCATACTCTAACAGCACCATGATTACATATTTGTACTAATCAATTTGGTTTTGTATTGTGATAAATATGTGTTGTGTCCTAAACAAGATTACTGTACATTGCACAAATGGCTCGATGTGCCACATGTGTTTGTTTAGATTTGTCAACAGCTGTTCTTCAAAATGTGGTTTGTGTGTATTCTTTTAAGAACATTGATCAATGGGTATATTTAGATATGCAATAGCATCATATGAGATGAGTTTGATGTCTAATATAGTCTGAAATTAAACATATGTTCAATACATCATTTTTAACAGAATCCCCTTGATTCAATCAAGCATTTTTTGGTTTAATGACTGCTCTATTCTTCACATTTTCAAGTTGATTAATCTTAAAATTCGATACAGATGTGATTTAGTGATATCCCAAATGTGTTTACTAATATATATCTATATCATTCATAGAGAGAGTTGGTGTGGTGAGCCCACAGGAATCCAGCAGTGACACAGAGCCGCCTTTGCGGTCTCCTGGTAAGTCCATTGACTCATTTATATGTCATTGAAGGTGTATTGGTAATCAATATTATGAGCATGATTCTGATGAAGCATAACATTTGAAACAAACATATAATTTTATCTTCTGATTATATATTAATTTTCTTTTAATATTGAAAGAGTAATAATTAAAACTTTATTAGTCTACACATTTGTTATTCAGAAGATGTATAGCATATGTTTGTTTCCATGTTCATTTTTGACAACAGTCATCAATTGATACACACATGAGAAATCTTAAATGTTCTATGTACTATGCTTTTATGATTTTTAAATTAATACAAACAATACATCGAAAATATGAATCATTGAGAATAACAAATCTAATGTAATTTGTATGCTCCATCAAAATGATGTAAATCATAACTTTGGTTGTGTATATCTTTAATGCAACATTGATGTGTGTCTTTGAACAACAGTAACATATGTTATAATATCTGTTCTTAACGTGTACACAACATGTTATGTTTTACAGAGATTGATTTAACATATGTGACGGAGGAGGAAGAGGCTGCCTTGGAGTCTAATGGTATGTGAAATATATCTATCATGTTTCCAACATGTTGCTTTTTTTGAAATCATTTCATTGAAGACATTCAAAGTCTACAGCTTTTGCACTTTAAAAAGGAATATTATTTGTCTGTTCAAATACACTACTGCCCCCCTTCTATATCAGGCAGCATGAAAATATATATTTTTTTAAAAATGTATAATTCATGCCATCATTATGTCACATGCATATTCCAGGCCAAAACACAATAATAATGTTATAATTGTACAGACAGTAATTGATATTCATCTGAGTGCCTATATGCATACCATATCCTCATTTCATAATTGTTTACAAATTCAAACACACTTCTAAGTATATTGAAAACATAATCAATTTGAAATGCGTTGATTTGATTTCATGATGTATGAGATGTTAATATATATTTTTTAAATTTTCAGATGGATCCGCCACTTCTGGTCATCTGGTTTCCGCCCCTGCCCAGTCCCCTGACCAGTCACAGACCCCTGCCCATGCCCAGACCCCTGCCCATGCCCAGACCCCTGCCCATGCCCAGACCACTGCCCAGGCCCAGACCCCTGCCCATGCCCAGACCACTGCCCATGCCCAGACTCCTGCCCATGCCCAGACCCCTGCCGGCCCTTCCCATTTATCATTTCCTGCCCCTCCCAAAAAACGCCCCGAAAACCCCCTTCGCCGCTCTCCCCGTATTATGGCCCGTACAGCTGCCCAGACCCCAACTCCCCACTCCCCAGCTGTACGGCCTACCCCGGAGCAGCAGCTCATCCCTCCCCAAGCCAATCCCATCCCTCCCCAAGCCAATCCCATCCCTCCCCAACCCAATCCCATCCCTCCCCCCTGTCTCAACCTTCATTGTCCTGGGTGTCGGATTGTCCTTCCCAGGCACAGCTGTAAGTATCATTCAAAATCAACATTATAAGATACTTAAAGGTACACTGAAGGTCGATATTTTCTATTGTGATTCAAATAGAGCATGCAATGTTAATCAAATTTATAATTTACTACTCTTATGAATTATTCTTCATTCTCTTGATATCTTTATTGAAACAAAGAAATGCCTATAATTAATTTTAAATAGAAAATAATTGTGGACATCATTTCTTTATTGTTGGATGAATGTATCCATCAACCAGCAGGGACAAACAAAGTTTATAAACAAATATGGCCTGCCCTAAAAACCGACATTCTTGCATTCAAAATCTAGCTATAGAATTCAAACATTTAAAGAATATGTGTAATTTTTAAATATTTGTAATGTCATGCTCTATCTGAATCAGTCAATTAAATATTTAGGTTCAGTGTCCCTTTAATTGGATATCACTACATATACCAATCACCACTACTTGGATCCAACAATTAATGTACAAATGTTTATACATTATCTCTTGTCTAACCCAGTGGGAATGTAATTTCTTCAGGTTGCTATGTTTACACAGCTTGTCCTCAATGCCAAAATGTTTAAGGATAGGTGTGCCTACCACAGTATAATTAAAATATTTAAATTGCTAATGTAAGTACAATGTAAATCCTTTAACAAGATTTGATACACTCAAGCTGTATAAGTGGATCATCTAAAACCAATTAAAGGGGACAACATGTTTGAGTAAACTGTCCCTTTAATGATTTCGGTCTGTCTGAATAACATATTTCATGTGTAAAGAATAAATTTAAACTAATTGATGTAAAGAATGATTTGTCTTTATGATGACAATGTATCTTTGCTTATTTTTTCGTCTGTTGTGTAATTATAATTAATATTTAATTTATTCTTTATTTTAGGCTGTGACTCAGCATGGCTCATGCTAGAAGGTATAGCAAGAGTAGAGCAGGCCGTGTTGAGGAACGCAGCTGTCCTGAGAGGGATGAATGACACCATGCAGGCCCAGCTCCGGGTTCAGGACTTGACCCTGCGTGAAATTATGCGATTAAGTTCAAGGCCTGAATCTGGAGCTGGACATGCACAGGACGATGAAGAGGATGACCAGTAAGTGGAGGATCTGGAGATGCTCCAAGGTGGCAGATAAGAATCCTCCGTCCACATGTTGATGTTTTTTTTTATTGTTGCCATTTGGCCTTTTTCAAAGTTTATTGTTGTGCCTGTTGCACTCTTTTACCTTGTCATATGTCTCCAATGGGGCTATGGTGGCCCTTGGCAACTCTCTTCATGGACTGTGATGCACTGTGTTACCTTGTCATATGTCTCCAATGGGGCTATGGTGGCCCTTGGTAACTCTCTTCATGGACTGTGATGCACTCTTTTACCTTGTCATATGTCTCCAATGGGGCTATGGTGGCCCTTGGCAACTCTCTTCATGGACTGTGATGCACTCTTTTACCTTGTCATATGTCTCCAATGGGGCTATGGTGGCCCTTGGCAACTCTCTTCATGGACTGTGATGCACTGTGTTACCTTGTCATATGTCTCCAATGGGGCTATGGTGGCCCTTGGTAACTCTCTTCATGGACTGTGATGCACTCTTTTACCTTGTCATATGTCTCCAATGGGGCTATGGTGGCCCTTGGCAACTCTCTTCATGGACTGTGATGCACTGTGTTACCTTGTCATATGTCTCCAATGGGGCTATGGTGGCCCTTGGTAACTCTCTTCATGGACTGTGATGCACTCTTTTACCTTGTCATATGTCTCCAATGGGGCTATGGTGGCCCTTGGCAACTCTCTTCATGGACTGTGATGCACTCTTTTACCTTGTCATATGTCTCCAATGGGGCTATGGTGGCCCTTGGCAACTCTCTTCATGGACTGTGATGCACTGTGTTACCTTGTCATATGTCTCCAATGGGGCTATGGTGGCCCTTGGCAACTCTCTTCATGGACTGTGATGCACTGTGTTACCTTGTCATATGTCTCCAATGGGGCTATGGTGGCCCTTGGCAACTCTCTTCATGGACTGTGATGCACTCTTTTACCTTGTCATATGTCTCCAATGGGGCTATGGTGGCCCTTGGCAACTCTCTTCATGGACTGTGATGCACTCTTTTACCTTGTCATATGTCTCCAATGGGGCTATGGTGCCCCTTGGCAACTCTCTTCATGGACTGTGATGCACTGTGTTACCTTGTCATATGTCTCCAATGGGGCTATGGTGGCCCTTGGCAACTCTCTTCATGGACTGTGATGCACTGTGTTACCTTGCCATATGTCTCCAATGGGGCTATGGTGGCCCTTGGCAACTCTCTTCATAGACTGTGATGCACTGTGTTACCTTGTCATATGTCTCCAATGGGGCTATGGTGGCCCTTGGTAACTCTCTTCATGGACTGTGATGCACTCTTTTACCTTGTCATATGTTCCAATGGGGCTATGGTGGCCCTTGGCAACTCTCTTCATGGACTGTTATGCACTCTTTTACCTTGTCATATGTCTCCAATGGGGCTATGGTGGCCCTTGGCAACTCTCTTCATGGACTGTGATGCACTGTGTTACCTTGTCATATGTCTCCAATGGGGCTATGGTGGCCCTTGGTAACTCTCTTCATGGACTGTGATGCACTCTTTTACCTTGTCATATGTCTCCAATGGGGCTATGGTGGCCCTTGGCAACTCTCTTCATGGACTGTGATGCACTGTGTTACCTTGTCATATGTCTCCAAGGGGGCTATGGTGGCCCTTGGTAACTCTCTTCATGGACTGTGATGCACTCTTTTACCTTGTCATATGTCTCCAATGGGGCTATGGTGGCCCTTGGCAACTCTCTTCATGGACTGTGATGCACTCTTTTACCTTGTCATATGTCTCCAATGGGGCTATGGTGGCCCTTGGCAACTCTCTTCATGGACTGTGATGCACTGTGTTACCTTGTCATATGTCTCCAATGGGGCTATGGTGGCCCTTGGCAACTCTCTTCATGGACTGTGATGCACTCTGTTACCTTGTCATATGGCTCAAATATTCCTTATTTTTACAAGATAATTTCTAAACGTTGTTGATATTTTCTTACATACTAATAAAAGACATGTAATTGCACGATTCTTTGTCCTCATTCTTCATGTTATTTTTTGAAAGCTCTAGTTTATCTTGTTGATCCTTAAAGGGACCTACCAAAAATAATTTTTTAAAAAAAATCATATATGTAAGACAATTGTAAATGACTTTAAGATTAACATCTCCAATGTAATCTTATTATTTGTCTTTATATATTTCTTTCATGTAATTAACAAGAGTCCATGAGCTAGTGACGTATGGGATATACATTCCTACCAGGAGGGGCAAAGTTTCCCAAACCTTAAAATGCCTATAAATACACCCCTCACCACACCCACAAATCAGTTTTACAAACTTTGCCTCCAAGGGAGGTGGTGAAGTAAGTTTGTGCTAGATTCTACGTTGATATGCGCTCCGCAGCAAGTTGGAGCCCGGTTTTCCTCTCAGCGTGCAGTGAATGTCAGAGGGATGTGAGGAGAGTATTGCCTATTGAATGCAGTGATCTCCTTCTACGGGGTCTATTTCATAAGGTTCTCTGTTATCGGTCGTAGAGATTCATCTCTTACCTCCCTTTTCAGATCGACGATATACTCTTATATTTACCATTTCCTCTACTGATTCTCGTTTCAGTACTGGTTTGGCTTTCTACAAACATGTAGATGAGTGTCCTGGGGTAAGTAAGTCTTATTTTCTGTGACACTCTAAGCTATGGTTGGGCACTTTATTTATAAAGTTCTAAATATATGTATTCAAACATTTATTTGCCTTGACTCAGAATGTTCAACTTTCCTTATTTCCAGACAGTCAGTTTCATATTTGGGATTATGCTTTAAATTATCATATTTTTTCTTACCTCAAAAATTTGACTTTTTTCCCTGTGGGCTGTTAGGCTCGCGGGGGCTGAAAATGCTTCATTTTATTGCGTCATTCTTGGCGCGGACTTTTTTGGCGCAAAAATTCTTTTCCGTTTCCGGCGTCATACGTGTCGCCGGAAGTTGCGTCATTTTTGACGTTATTTTGCGCCAAAAATGTTGGCGTTCCGGATGTGGCGTCATTTTTGGCGCCAAAAGCATTTAGGCGCCAAATAATGTGGGCGTCTTATTTGGCGCCAAAAAATATGGGCGTCGCTTTTGTCTCCACATTATTTCAGTCTCATTTTTCATTTGCTTCTGGTTGCTAGAAGCTTGATGTTTGGCATTTTTTTCCCATTCCTGAAACTGTCTTATAAGGAATTTGATCTATTTTGCTTTATATGTTGTTTTTTCTCTTACATATTGCAAGATGTCTCACGTTGCATCTGAGCCAGAAGATACTACAGGAAAACCACTGCCTGCTGGATCTACCAAAGCTAAGTGTATCTGCTGTAAACTTTTGGTAGCTATTCCTCCAGCTGTTGTTTGTAATAATTGTCATGACAAACTTGTTAAAGCAGATAATATTTCCTTTAGTGATGTACCATTGCCTGTTGCAGTTCCCTCAACATCTAAGGTGCAGAATGTTCCTGATAACATAAGAGATTTTGTTTCTGAATCCATAAAGAAGGCTTTGTCTGTTATTTCTCCTTCTAGTAAACGTAAAAAGTCTTTTAAATCTTCTCTCTCTACAGATGAATTTTTAAATGAACACCATCATTCTGATTCTTTGGACTCTTCTGGTTCAGAGGATTCTGTCTCAGAGATTGATGCTGATAAATCTTCATATTTATTTAAGATGGAATTTATTCGCTCTTTACTTAAAGAAGTACTAATTGCTTTAGAAATAGAGGATTCTAGTCCTCTTGATACTAATTCTATACGTTTGGATAAGGTTTTTAAAGCTCCTGCGGTTATTCCAGAAGTCTTTCCTGTTCCTAATGCTATTTCTGCAGTAATTGCTAAGGAATGGGATAAATTGGGTAATTCATTTACTCCTTCTAAACGTTTTAAGCAATTATATCCTGTTCCGCCTGACAGGTTAGAATTTTGGGACAAAATCCCTAAAGTTGATGGGGCTATTTCTACCCTTGCTAAACGTACTACCATTCCTACGTCAGATGGTACCTCGTTTAAAGATCCTTTAGATAGAAAAATTGAATCTTTTCTAAGAAAAGCTTATCTATGTTCAGGTAATCTTCTTAGACCTGCTATATCATTGGCTGATGTTGCTGCAGCTTCAACTTTTTGGTTGGAAACTCTAGCGCAACAAGTAACAAATCGTGATTCTCATGATATTATTATTCTTCTCCAGCATGCTAATAATTTCATCTGTGATGCCATTTTTGATATTATTAGAGTTGATGTTAGATTTATGTCTCTGGCTATCTTAGCCAGAAGAGCTTTATGGCTTAAGACTTGGAATGCTGATATGGCTTCTAAATCAACTCTACTTTCCATTTCTTTCCAGGGAAACAAATTATTTGGTTCTCAGTTGGATTCTATTATTTCAACTGTTACTGGTGGGAAAGGAACTTTTTTACCACAGGATAAAAAGTCTAAAGGTAAAAACAGGGCTAACAATCGTTTTCGTTCCTTTCGTTTCAACAAAGAACAAAAGCCTGATCCTTCGTCCTCAGGAGCAGTTTCAGTTTGGAAACCATCTCCAGTCTGGAATAAATCCAAGCCTGCTAGAAAGGCAAAGCCTGCTTCTAAGTTCACATGAAGGTACGGCCCTCATTCCAGTTCAGCTGGTAGGGGGCAGGTTACGTTTTTTCACAGAAATTTGGATCAATTCTGTTCACAATCTTTGGATTCAGAACATTGTTTCAGAAGGGTACAGAATTGGTTTCAAGATGAGACCTCCTGCAAAGAGATTTTTTCTTTCCCATGTCCCAGTAAATCCAGTGAAAGCTCAAGCATTTCTGAATTGTGTTTCAGATCTAGAGTTGGCTGGAGTAATTATGCCAGTTCCAGTTCCGGAACAGGGGATGGGGTTTTATTCAAATCTCTTCATTGTACCAAAGAAGGAGAATTCCTTCAGACCAGTTCTGGATCTAAAATTATTGAATCGTTATGTAAGGATACCAACGTTCAAGATGGTAACTGTAAGGACTATATTGCCTTTTGTTCAGCAAGGGAATTATATGTCCACAATAGATTTACAGGATGCATATCTGCATATTCCAATTCATCCAGATCATTATCAGTTCCTGAAATTCTCTTTTCTAGACAAGCATTACCAATTTGTGGCTCTACCGTTTGGCCTTGCTACAGCTCCAAGAATTTTCACAAAGATTCTCGGTGCCCTTCTGTCTGTAATCAGAGAACAGGGTATTGTGGTATTTCCTTATTTGGACGATATCTTGGTACTTGCTCAGTCTTTACATTTAGCAGAGTCTCATACGAATCGACTTGTGTTGTTTCTTCAAGATCATGGTTGGAGGATCAATTTACCAAAAAGTTCTTTGATTCCTCAAACAAGGGTAACCTTTCTGGGTTTCCAGATAGATTCAGTGTCCATGACTTTGTCTTTAACAGACAAGAGACGTCTAAAATTGATTACAGCCTGTCGAAACCTTCAGTCTCAATCATTCCCTTCGGTAGCCTTATGCATGGAAATTCTAGGTCTTATGACTGCTGCATCGGACGCGATCCCCTTTGCTCGTTTTCACATGCGACCTCTTCAGCTCTGTATGCTGAACCAATGGTGCAGGGATTACACGAAGATATATCAATTAATATCTTTAAAACCGATTGTTCGGCACTCTCTAACGTGGTGGACAGATCACCATCATTTAATTCAGGGGGCTTCTTTTGTTCTTCCGACCTGGACTGTAATTTCAACAGATGCAAGTCTCACAGGTTGGGGAGCTGTGTGGGGATCTCTGACGGCACAAGGAGTTTGGGAATCTCAGGAGGTGAGATTACCGATCAATATCTTGGAACTCCGTGCAGTTTTCAGAGCTCTTCAGTTTTGGCCTCTTCTGAAGAGAGAATCGTTCATTTGTTTTCAGACAGACAATGTCACAACTGTGGCATACATCAATCATCAAGGAGGGACTCACAGTCCTCTGGCTATGAAAGAAGTATCTCGAATTTTGGTTTGGGCGGAATCCAGCTCCTGTCTAATCTCTGCGGTTCATATCCCAGGTGTAGACAATTGGGAAGCGGATTATCTCAGTCGCCAAACGTTGCATCCGGGCGAATGGTCTCTTCACCCAGAGGTATTTCTTCAGATTGTTCAATTGTGGGGGCTTCCAGAGATAGATCTGATGGCCTCTCATCTAAACAAGAAACTTCCCAGGTATCTGTCCAGATCCCGGGATCCTCAGGCGGAGGCAGTGGATGCATTATCACTTCCTTGGAAGTATCATCCTGCCTATATCTTTCCGCCTCTAGTTCTTCTTCCAAGAGTAATCTCCAAGATTCTGAGGGAATGCTCGTTTGTTCTGCTAATAGCTCCGGCATGGCCTCACAGGTTTTGGTATGCGGATCTTGTCCGGATGGCATCTTGCCAGCCATGGACTCTTCCGTTAAGACCAGACCTTCTGTCACAAGGTCCTTTTTTCCATCCGGATCTGAAATCCTTAAATTTAAAGGTATGGAGATTGAACGCTTGATTCTTGGTCATAGAGGTTTCTCTGACTCCGTGATTAATACTATGTTACAGGCTCGTAAATCTGTATCTCGAGAGATATATTATAGAGTCTGGAAGACTTATATTTCTTGGTGTCTTTCTCATCATTTTTCTTGGCATTCTTTTAGAATACCGAGAATTTTACAGTTTCTTCAGGATGGTTTAGATAAGGGTTTGTCCGCAAGTTCTTTGAAAGGACAAATCTCCGCTCTTTCTGTTCTTTTTCACAGAAAGATTGCTATTCTTCCTGATATTCATTGTTTTGTACAAGCTTTGGTTCGTATAAAACCTGTCATTAAGTCAATTTCTCCTCCTTGGAGTTTGAATTTGGTTCTGGGAGCTCTTCAAGCTCCTCCGTTTGAACCTATGCATTCATTGGACATTAAATTACTTTCTTGGAAAGTTTTGTTCCTTTTGGCCATCTCTTCTGCTAGAAGAGTTTCTGAATTATCTGCTCTTTCGTGTGAGTCTCCTTTTCTGATTTTTCATCAGGATAAGGCGGTGTTGCGAACTTCTTTTGAATTTTTTACCTAAAGTTGTGAATTCCAACAACATTAGTAGAGAAATTGTGGTTCCTTCATTATGTCCTAATCCTAAGAATTCTAAGGAGAAATCATTGCATTCTTTGGATGTTGTTAGAGCTTTGAAATATTATGTTGAAGCTACGAAATCTTTCCGTAAGACTTCTAGTCTATTTGTTATCTTTTCCGGTTCTAGGAAAGGCCAGAAAGCTTCTGCCATTTCTTTGGCATCTTGGTTGAAATCTTTAATTCATCTTGCCTATGTTGAGTCGGGTAAAATTCCGCCTCAAAGAATTACAGCTCATTCTACTAGGTCAGTATCTACTTCCTGGGCGTTTAGGAATGAAGCTTCGGTTGACCAGATCTGCAAAGCAGCAACTTGGTCCTCTTTGCATACTTTTACTAAATTCTACCATTTTGATGTATTTTCTTCTTCTGAAGCAGTTTTTGGTAGAAAAGTTCTTCAGGCAGCGGTTTCAGTTTGAATCTTCTGCTTATGTTTTTTGTTAAACTTTATTTTGGGTGTGGATTATTTTCAGCAGGAATTGGCTGTCTTTATTTTATCCCTCCCTCTCTAGTGACTCTTGTATGGAAAGATCCACATCTTGGGTAGTCATTATCCCATACGTCACTAGCTCATGGACTCTTGTTAATTACATGAAAGAAAACATAATTTATGTAAGAACTTACCTGATAAATTCATTTCTTTCATATTAACAAGAGTCCATGAGGCCCACCCTTTTTTGTGGTGGTTATGATTTTTTTGTATAAAGCACAATTATTCCAATTCCTTATTTTATATGCTTCGCACTTTTTTTCTTATCACCCCACTTCTTGGCTATTCGTTAAACTGATTTGTGGGTGTGGTGAGGGGTGTATTTATAGGCATTTTAAGGTTTGGGAAACTTTGCCCCTCCTGGTAGGAATGTATATCCCATACGTCACTAGCTCATGGACTCTTGTTAATATGAAAGAAATGAATTTATCAGGTAAGTTCTTACATAAATTATGTTTTTTCTCTTAGCTTTATCATTGCATGATTATGATTAGCATAGTAATTGTTTTATATATGTATATATAGATTGTTATTTGTGTATATATGTATATTTCAATTTTCACATCCATGTGTGTATTTAGAAACTCTGCATGAATTGATGCACCTTTAACAAATGATCTGAGGATTGATACAATGATATAATCCCTGTAAAGTGTTCATTTTATTGAAATAGTATTGTCTATGTGTATCCTCTTTTTAAAAACAAAATAATGTCCCTTTAAGTGATGGTGAGCACAATTGTTAATGAATGTATTTCCATTTCTAAAGCGTTTTTGTCCTTTTTACATGAACAAGGACATATAATCTTATTAATAAACAATCTTATTGTAATGTTGACAGCACATGTATTTCATTTTCTATTCTATCTTATTGTAAAAGTGTAACCAAATAAATCTCTGTGTGTAATGCAAATATTTTAGATGATGAATATTTTTTAACAAATATGTTAACAAAATACTTCTCCTCCCATATATGGCTATAGGTAGGCTGACCATATTTAAACTTGAATAAATGACACGTTTAATCAATCCATGTATCATTATTGTTATTCCAAAACAATCAAAACATATCTTAAAACATCAATGGCATATGTATTTCTCATGTGTATCTTTTAAATGTTAAAGATATACACCATAGCTATAGTTCAAGGGACAGTCAAGTCCGAAAAGATGATTCATGATTTGGTGACATTCCTAGATAGCAATCTAGACACATACTAGTTCCTAAAATATAAATACGTTTCTTAGTGATATGCCAAGCTGTCAACTGAGTCCTTGTATTGGCTGCGGTTTTTCAGCTATCTCGGATGCGCCATGTTGCTTAAAAGTCACCTGCCAGGCTGTCCAATGATTCCTTGTATTGACTGACGTTCTTACGTGATCAAGAATGTGCCTTTTATTGGATGGCGTTTTGACGCGATCAAGGATGCGCCTTTTTTTGGGGGCGTTCTTACGTGATCAAGAATGTGCCTTTTATTGGATGGCGTTCTTACGTGATCAAGGAAGCGCCATGTTAAGACGTCACATGCAAAGGTAAAAAAACGTCTGATTGGATTACGTAGTCCCGCAATATTTGTTTGTGCACGTTAAACACGTTTGTGACTGCAGCCAATTTTAAAAACCTTGCGAATATGTATTATTTGCATCATGTTACATTGTTGACCCGTAGCTGATAAAGACCACCACATTCTCTTTTGCTGGATGTCTGGTTGAATAAACGAACGAAAGCAAAATGTTTTCATGCATATGATATTTCGAGGCAAGTGCAAATCTCCATGTTGTTTAATATGTTTGTCAACAATATGTTCCTTTTTCAGAAAAATGACTGTTGTGTTTAATGTTAAAGATATCTAATTAATAAATATGCGCTATTGTGTTAGAATAAAGTAATCAATATGCATTTAGCTTTATCATATGCTAAATATATGATGCCGACTTCTTCTAAATGTAATTTCGTTGTATATTTTATTAAAGGTTCATTAGACACTCACATTATAAATGAAATCTTTTAATTTGGTCTCTAGTTAGATAGTCCATTGTTTAACAAATACACGTTTCATTTTGCTTCTGTTCAAATAAAATGTAATTAATTATCAGACTCCTCGCCAAGCCTCTAAGTTTCATGTGAGTACCATCTCCAGCTTTCTCCTGTTTTGTGTATGATGGTGTATTGTCTTGTTTTACGGTTGTAATGGGGGTTCATCTATATTTTCAATAGAGCTAACCCGATTTTCTTTGAAAGTGTTTGAAGCTTTGTAATATTGATATCAGTATATGTTAATCTTGTTTTTTGTAGTAGTGTCTATTACATACAGTTCTGTTAAAAATATAGTATACTGTCCCTTTAATGCAAATGTTGATTTTTGTATCATGTATGAGTTCCACATTGTTTAATCTTCAAATATATTATTGTTAGCATATTTTCACCCCCCACTCCTAAAAGGACTTTAAACCATATCCATTGTTCAAACAAATGTCTTTCTAAAAAAAAATTAACACAATAATGTCTCTTTAAGAAAATAGACTTTATTTAACACGTCAATATAAATCTGATTTCAATATTTAATTTTTGAACAAGTACATGTAGATATACCAACAAGCTTCAAATATGTGTTAGCATATGTAATTTTGTTAAAGGGACAGTTTAGAAAACAAATAATGTTTTGCATTATTCTAAAAGTCAATTTTGTAATATCAATGATATCAAATGTTTCTCACCAATTAATCATTTGTCTTTGTTTATTTAAATTTGCTAGCTAAACCTATGAGGTTCGTGTGCTCATTTCTTCGAGCTTGAAGAGTGCATGTAATCATTATACAATTTGACCACTAGAGGGCATTTGGATAGCATTTGTATATGTAAAACATTGTGCTCATACAGCACATTATTTACCATGTATTGATCATTGATATCTAAAATGTTGTTATGTCAGAACAACAAATAAGTGGTCATTTTTCATAGTCATAGATACAAGGTTAAGCACATAAGTCACACGTATTTCTCCATGTTTTGTTGTTTCCAACTTGATAATGCGTAATACAGTGTTTTCTTTCTAATCAATAATTTTCTGACTGTCCCTTTAAGCTGTGTTATTGGCATTCAAACAGTAATATGCCATCATGGATAATTGTAATGGTAATTTTGTTTGCGATTCGGGAAACAGTTTGGACATCACAGAAACCAATCAATATCATGAACAAGGATAGGTATGTGATGATGTGGTTTTCACACACTTATAACCCACACTCTGCAAACAATCTGCCTCCATGGACCCGGTCCCATAGAAGTAGATTATATACAGAGTGTGGTCCACAAGTGTATGAAAACCACATCATCACATACCTATCCATTACACATTAAATAAAAAAAACATTAAAGATGAAAATAAATACTTACTTCCTCTTCCTTCCCCTCTTCCCACGGGGCTGAGGCTCTGGGAGGGGCAACTGCCGACTCCGAAGAGTTCTCCTTGGAGATGTTGTGGGAAGAGTGGAAGGAAGAGTACTGGGACGACCAAGGTGAGGAGGAGAAGATGGCTGAGGAGGAGAAGATGGCTGAGGAGGAGAAGATGGCTGAAGAGGAGGAGATGGCTGAAGAGGAGGAGATGGCTGAAGAGGAGTAGATGGCCCGGCAGGAGTAGATGGGCCGGCAGGAGGAGATGGCCCAGCAGCAGGAGGCCCAGCAGCAAGAGGCCCAGCAGCAGGAGGCCCAGCAGCAGGAGGCGGACCAGGAGGTAGACCAGCATCCGCCTCCCGGAAAAAATTGAACATCTCTTGGTGCAGATTAAAGATTCTGTTTTGGCCTTGTTCGATTCTATTAAGTATGTTTATTATTTGGTTTTGTCCTTCAATTATTTGATTTTGTCCATCAAGAATTTGAGTGCGGCCTTCGATATTTTGTATCCGGTAGTTACGCATCTGGTCTATGTAGTCCAGTAGAACCCGCACCTCCGCTATTTCCTCTTGTTGTGCTTGGCGGGGTACCCGTGCACGGCGGGGTGCCCGTGCACAGCGGTGTGCGGGTCCTTGAGGGTCCTCTGGTTCCGCGGGCTCCTCCTCTGCTTCCGGGGCCTCTTCATCAGCTTTCGTGCGCTCTTCGTCACGGGGGGCCTCTTCCCTCCAAAGTGGAAATTCCTCCCCACCACTCTCATCCCGGGGAGATGGATGAGGCTGTGTTTCTTGTGCTGCCTCCTCCCCAGACTCTGTATATTTAAAAAAAAAAAAATTTTTATATATTAGCATATTTGCAAATCAAGCTTTAAATGACTTAGCTTACGATACAATTACAAATGCAGAATCATTAATCCACTTTGAAATCTAACAAACAATCAATACGATTTCCGTATTTTCTAAACCGTGTTTGTGATATCTCTGGTCAATCTGAATGTTTTCGCGTTTGTTTTCAGTCTGTTTAAATGCACACCTAACCTATAGCCTAGATACTGATGTAACCGCAAAGTAATTGAATGCGTGTAAACAACGTTATAGCATTAATCTGATCCTTAAAGGGACATGAAACCCAATGTTTTATCTTTCATGATTTAGAAGCATACATTTATTATCAACTTTCTAATGTACTTTTCTTATCTAATTAGCTTCATTCTCTGGATATTCTTTGCTGAAAAGCATATCTAAATATGCTTATAAGATGCTGATTGTTAGCTGAATATAGCTGCCTCCTGTGATTGTTTCACCGTGTGCATGGCTATTTCTTCATTAAAATATATCTCAAGAATGATTCAAATTAGGTAATATAAGTACATTTTAATGTTTTGTCAAATTGTATTCGCTACCTCAATCATGAAAGTAAAGGTTTGCGTATAGTGTCCCTTGAAATACATTCGTATGTGAATTTATTGTTCAATGAGCTTACCGTCAGATGAGAGTGGCAGGTTCCCGGTATCAATTCCTCCGATACCGACTATTTCCACCTAGGAGATGCTGGGCCGCAACATTTACTCCCATCGGCAGTACTCTATTTCCAGGGCAGGTCCGCCACCGGTTCCTGCGGCATGTCGGGCCTCCAGGCTTAACTTTTTCTTGAGATCAGTCCCGGTAGCGATGTTTTATCGAATCCAGATCTCTGTTCCGGCCACCCACTGCATTGACTGCATTTCTTATCTCATTCCAGAGCCTCCTCTTGTCAGTCGGGGTAGTCTTCTGGTGCTGCAGCCTCCTATACCTGGCCATATAGGCCTCTACGAGGGCCTCCTTCTCCTCCATCGAAAACCTCGCCTCCCTAGTCGCCTTGGCCTTCCCCTGTGACGATGCCCTCTGTTTCCCGGACTGTGAAGCCCTACTCTGTCCGCCACTGGGCCCAGCCACTTGTTCATCTTGAACCAAGTGGCTGGGTCCACCCACCGCTTCCACCCCCGCTTCCTGCCCCCCTTCCTGCCCTGTTCCTCTCCCCCTCCCTCTCCTCCCCCCTCTACCTCTCCCCTGCCTGGCCTCCATCTGTTCTCTAAACTAAACCCCAAATAATCAAACAAAAAGTGAGTGTGATGAAATGAAAGGGGGTCAAAATAAAGAACTAAAAAGACAAAAAAAGTGCTGAAAGTGTTAGAGGGATGTAAACAAACAAAGAGGGTAAGGAGTATTTAAATAAACCAAAAGAAGAAGAAGAATAAAAGGAGGATCTGTAAACTAAATGTAACTAGGGGATGGGTATGGGATGGGTATGGGGTATGGGATAAGAGTAAATGGGATGAAAGGGAATGGGACTACAGGGAATGGGGTATGGAGTGTAGTATGAGGGGGTAGGGGGTATGGAGTGTATGTAGTGTTATTGATAAGTGTATGTATGTATTGAATGTGTTTGCGTGTAAATGTGTTACGTGTACAGAAAAATCACTCGCTCGCTAACTCACACTACTACTAATTCTCACTAACACACTACTACTAATTCTCACTAACAAACACTCCCACTAACTCTCACTAACTACCACTAACTCATGCTCCCACTAACAACTCTCACTAACAACTCACGCTCCCACTAACAGACTCTCTCCCACTAACTCCCACTAACTCACGATAACACTAACAATTGACTCTCTCACGCTAACACTAACTCACTCACAATAATGCACCAACTCTCTAATCTTAAACCTCCAATCTCCAAAGACCCACCAGCAACACAGTCAAAGAAGCCCTGCTTGTGTGGTGCTTATATACCCTGTGTAAATGTTTAATGATGTACCAATTTCCGTTGTAAATTGTGTTCAGGTGTGCTTTATTAGCAATTAATATTAGTGCAATGTGTATTAGTTGTGTGAATTTGCACATGCTCATTTAGAGTTAGTATTTGTGGAATGTGTAGAATGCGATGATGTCATAGTGGTCGTTTTCTCTAACATTGTCCAATAGTATTCTTTTTAAATGTGAATTTGCGATGGTGTGGTATTAGTGAAGTGTTGTATATGTATGTTTGTCCTAATATATAGTGATATTGAATGCGATTATTTTTCTAGTGTATGTATATATTTTTTATTCCTTGTTGTTATTTTGCGAATTTCCGCATCTTAAAGTATATGCGTATTCCCCGTATTAATTTTTATTTCAAATCCCCCCGCTTGTGAATGTGTAATGCTTGTGTGCTTTGTTGATTGATTGTTGTTGTGACATTTGCGGCGTGTTATTGTTGTGCATGATGTGGTATGCGTCATATGACCGAGCTGTGCGTATTCTCGCGAGATCGAGTGTTAGGTGAAAAAAGCTATTTTTTGGCTTTCCCATTGATCTCTATGGGAGACTGTCTAACGCGGGCAGTATTCCGCGTGTGACATACACGCGTTAGGAGCATCGTTAGATGGTCTTTTTTGAACTCTAAATACCGGAGTCAAACAATGCCGTGCGTTAGACATAAAACACGCGTGGCGTTAGCAACCCATCTACCGCCGAACTCCAAATCTAGCCGACTGGTTGCCAGAGGGGGTGTTAGCATAATATACTGGAAGGAGGACAGAGAAGCTGCCCTGCGACATACAGTAGCTTACTTTCACCACAACTCTTACTAAGAGGATTACATGGTTACTCTGTAAACCCAAATCCTGTCTTATAGGGAAACAACCCATTAAAGGATTAAATTCCAAACATCTTCTTAGCACATTCTCTGTCTACCTCCTATAGCAGACGAAGTCAAAGAATGACTGGGGAGGTAGGGGAAGAGGGAGGGATACTTATAGCTTTGACTGGGGTGTCTTTGCCTCCTCCTGGTGGCCAGGTGTTGAATTCCCAACAGTAATGAATTAATTTGTGGACTCTCTCTGCCAGGAAAGAAAATAATTTATCAAGTAAGCATACATTTAAGTTTTGCTCCATTCCCATGATATTCTGTGTTGAAGAGATACCTAGGTAGGCATCTGGAGCACTATATGGCAGGAAATAGTTCTGCTTGCAAATAGATAACATTTGTGCAAAACTGCTGCCATAAAGAGCTATAGAAATGGGCCAGCTCCTAAGCATATGTCCCTGCTTTTCAACAAAAGATACTAAGAAAATGAAAAGTTAATTAATAGAAATAAATTAGAAAGTTGTTTAAAACTGCATGCTCTATCTAAATCATGAAAGAAAAATGTTGTGCTTCATATCCTTTTAAAGTTTTATGTGTACTCAATAATCCCAACTCCGTCCGGACACCAAGTTGCACATAGTGGATCCTGCAAAAACTGTTAGTGTGTCCCACACACTGGTGCTTCACTCAACGTTTCACCTTCAAAGCAGGCAGCCCGGGATTGCAGTGATGTAAGGCATTCTGGATATGAAAGAGCACTCCCATGGCTCATAAAACCAAAATAGGTGACTTATAAAGAAGAAATACAGCACAGATGGATTTTTCTTTATAATTCAACTACAGGGGGCCATTTATGAAGCTCCGGATGGAGCTTGAGGGCCGGTGTTTCTGGTGAGCCTGCAAGCTCGCCAGAAACAGCAGTTATGAAGCAGTGGTCTAAAGACTGCAGCTCTATAACCCTGTCCGCCTGCTCGGAGCAGGCGGACACACATCGCCGAAAATCAACCCGATCGAGTACGATCGGGTCGATTGACACTTCCCTGTTGGCGGCCGATTGTCCGCAAATCTGCAGGGGGCAGCATTGCACCAGCAGCTCACAAGAGCTGCTGGTGCAATGCTGAATACAGAGAGTGTATTGCTCTCCGCATTCAGTGAGGTCCGCCAGACCTTTGATAAATATCCCCCACAGGGTGCTAAAATACTTTAGCTTCAAGATGGCGGTGCCCAGTGTGAAGATTCTTAGCTTCACTAACCAGCACTTATATGGGGTTGAAATAAAAGAAAGAAGAGGGTTGCAGGTACAGGAGAGAAAAAAACAATAGCAGGGGAAGTAGTAACCATGCTATTGTAGTTGTACCCATTCGTTTAATGTCCCTTTAAAATAGTAGCAATAAAGTAAAGAAAATAGAGAGACATACTCAACTGAGTTCAAAGGAAATGCCAGATATTTCAAAGTTCGACTGTCTTTTGGTGGATTCAGACTGATATGCTACAAGATATTTCTCCTCTGTGAAAGGCATAGTGAGCTAAAAGAGACTGCACACTGAGTGGCACTGGCACAAAAGTGTGAATGCAAATTACTCTGGGGTCTTCCTAAGAGTAAGAAGAGGAAACCAGACATAGACTCCTTGCTCACATGCCCTAGTGCAAGGGTCGACAAATTTGTTTAAAATGTAGTAGCCAGTGGCTCCCTTGCTCTTGGGTTTGTTTAGCCCAGCAACTGCACCTCTCTGATGAGCTCCAGAAAGGCCAAAACATATGTCTGGGGTTTGTTGCCTTTCCTCATTTAGCAGGGAATTCCATAGTATTATGGGGCTGTAATTCCTTTTGGCAACATCTTCTACACTAACTGCTATTGGATATCAATGCAACAAAATAATAAAAATAATAAACCAGGGTACACAAATATTTTATACAAACATAAAACATATGGTAGGAACAATGTTAAGAACCCCAGGGAGACAATCGTCTAAAGTGTTTTATTGTCAGCAATTATCATTGACCACATGGATAAATGAGGCACTTATATGTACAATAATCAAGGACTACATTAATAACATCAGTTGCTAAAAAAATCATACTTAAATGGACAGTGTACTGTAAAATTATTCTTCCCTTAATATGTTTCTAGACTTCTTATATCATCTGCAGAGTACAATATAAATGAGAAATTACTTTTTTCTGTTTACTTTTGTATATGAAATCACTGGTTTTGTTCTCTTTAACCACAACCCATTAAAATGGGTTGAGCTTGCAGGGAAATTAGATCTCTTCATTATATTACTTTCTGTACTTAAACATTGTCATGCCCCCATCGGGTCTTGAACTCTGGTCTCTCATGTTGTATCCCAGTGACTTTACACTGAGCCACCAAAGGGCTTTAGTTCTTGATGCTTTCCTTTTTGTTTTCTGCTTTCTCTGGCTCCACCTTCTGTCAGCTGTTGGTAATGTGCAATCGCCTGGCTAATCAGTCTTTGCCCTAACATTGTAATTCATTCTATTGTTTGTGCCTCTGTTCAGCTTCCTGAATTCCTTTCTTGTTTATGTATTCCTGGCTTCTGAACTTGGCTTGCTGATTGACCATTCTGGATTTTTCCCTGAGCTTGATTAAAGATTGGACTGCTTTCCTAGTATACAGACCCTTGCTTGAATTCTGACTATTCTCTTGTATCCTGTGTCTCCAGCCTGTCACAGCAGTACCTGTTTCTTCAGCCTGTCACAGTAGAACCTGTGTATCCTGTGTCTCCAGCCTGTCACAGTAGTACCTGTGTATCCTGTGTCTCCAGCCTGTCACAGTAGTACCTGTCTCCTGTGTCTCCATCCTGTCACAGCAGTACCTGTGTCTCCAGCCTGTCACAGTAGTATCTGTGTATCCTGTGTCTCCCGCCTGTCACAGTAGTACCTGTGTATCCTGTGTCTCCAGCCTGTCACAGCAGTGCCTGTGTATCCTGTGTCTCCAGCCTGTCTCAGTAGTACCTGTTTATCCTGTGTTTCCAGCCTGTCACAGTTGTACCTGTGTATCCTGTGTCTCCAACCTGTCACAGTTGTACCTGTGTATCCTGTGTCTCCAGCCTGTCACAGTTGTACCTGTGTATCCTGTGTCTCCAGCCTGTCACAGTTGTACCTGTGTATCCTGTGCTGATTTTGATTTGTAGCTGTGGTGAATCAAACCGCTAAACACTATACCCAAGGACAAAAAGTACAAAGTGTGATAAAATAAAATCAACACTTTATTATACTTCTTTAAAAATACAATCCACAACCAGACATGGTGGTGGTACAGGGGGTAACAGTCTGATGCATTTCGCGCCCCCGCCCATAGTGGCGTTTATTACCCTCTGTTCCGCCACCATGTCTGGGTATAAAGCGTTGATTTTATTTTATCACGCTTTGTAGTGCCTGAACTTTTTGTCCTTACAAAATAATAGTTACTACTTACTGTGTTATGGCATTTCATCATGTTCATGCAGCTCTTTCCAAATCAGTTTTCCTGTTGTAATAGCTTAACCCCTTGAGTGCTAACGACGGCTCTGAGCCGTCGCAGAGTTTCCCACTTTGGTGCTAACGACGGCTCAGAGCCGTCGCTAGCACTCTCCCACCTTGAGGGAGATCTGGGGGCTCCCACCCGCTCCTACCCCAGCGATCGGGCCTGCATAGTGACAGGCATCGCCCGGGCTTCACGTTATGCATGTTGACGTCACGCGCAATGATGTGATGACGTCACCGCGTAACTTTATTTAAAATTCACAATGTTAAGTATATGTGATATACCTTTAAGGTATATCCCGCCTACCTTTCCTCCATCCTATATCAGGCACACCTGAACCATCATTCCCTGCCTGAAAATTGTTTACTCTTTGCAGCTTATTTGACCGCATCCCTATTGCTGTGACTCTTCTTTGAAAATTCCTAACTTGCTTTGATTTCTTTCTCTCTGAACAGGAGTAGTATGCTAGGATCTTTTGTTGTTCACTTTTCTTTCAAAGTTATTTACTCATTCTACCGGAATTCTAATTTAACAAACAAACTGAATCAAGGAGCACCGGATCTACTTGCAGCGTCTGGAAGCCGCACTCTCACTGAAGCTGTATACCGGTCACAGAGGTAAAACCGCTCTCTTCAAACTTAAGGTAATATTTAATCCATTTACAAAGGATCTGTTCTTACGTTGTCACTCTCTGGAAAACATCCGCATTACCTTGCTGAATCTTCCGGTTATTACCATAGTCTGTCTGTGCTGTATATATTTTATGAATGAGTGTGTGAGTGCGTGAAGCCATATCTGAACATTGCTACAACAAGAATCAATTACTCACGCTTTCTCAAAGTGTATCAAAATACATATTACCTCTATCATTTATTCAGAACTGTTTGCTTTATGTTCCTTACTTATATTGCAACAATTGTTTCTACCCAAATATTCCTTGCTTCTATTTGGCATCTACGAAGTTTTCTATCAGTAAAAGTCTCACCAGTGATCTAACAGGTAGTTCAAATCATACTGCCTGTTTTATTCATTAAAAGAGCAACAAACCCTTAATTTAAGAACACTGCATAAGTTCCTGCATAAAACAGGACATCACATAATTTTCAGGCCACAGTGTTCTAAGGGTTTGTTACTGGTAAACAAAACTTTGATATTATGGATGCAAATGAAATTAAAACTGAGTTCTCTAACATACAAAGAAAATTAGATTATCTTGCACAAGGTTTAACAGAAGTACAAGCAGATAATACCGCATTAAAAGCTATTGTTAAAGAATATATGTCTCATAAAAGTACTGATGTACCTGAACCCCATATTCAATACCCTCAACCTTTCACTGGCAAAAGACATGAATTCAGAGATTTCAAGACTGCTTGTAAACTCCTTTTTACCATGAGACCCCGCACATATTATTCAGACCGCATCAGGGTTTGCACCACTATTTCATTTCTACAGGGAGAGCCTAGGACCTGGGCTAACAGGTTTTATGAAAATAATGACCCAATTTTGGATTCACTACAGGATTTCTTTCAAGCTATGTCTAATTTATATGAAGACACAGATACACAAATCACTGCAGAATCTAAACTACGCGCACTCAAACAGGGTAAACGCACGGTGGAGGAGTACACAACTGAATTTCAAATGTGGGCAACAGACTCACTATGGAACCAAGTTAGCCTTAAGAATCAGTTTAGGCTGGGCCTATCTGAAAACCTTAAGGATGAACTGTCTCGCCAGGAAATGCCTGATACTCTTCCAGCACTTATAAAATTAAGCACATCCATAGATAGAAGACTCAGGGAACGGCGAGCAGAGAGATTCACTTCAGACACAATACACAGGCGCCAGGTTACCTACACTACAACATCTGAGAAACATCAAGGTAGTGTAACCCCTATGGAGATAGGCACTATCAAGGGGCCACTAAGTAATGAAGAAAAAATGAGAAGAATATTAGAAAACTTATGTTTATACTGTGGACAAAAAGAACATAACGTTTCAAGCTGTCCTTCGTTACAAAGACAAAAGAAGGGTAAGAAAACAGGTTATCAAAACATATATCATATCTCAGATACAATGCAATTGACTTTACCTCTCTCTTTGCAGTGGGATCAGGAAAATATACACTCCAAGGCATTGATTGACTCAGGTGCATCTGGGAACTACATTGATTCTGTATATATTGTAAATAATAAAATTCCTCTGGTTTGCAAGCAGAACCCTGTGTTTGTTAAATCAATTGATGGTACTTTAATAAATAAGGGACCCATTACACACCAAACAATACCTTTGCTCACAATGATAAACAAGGGGCACACAGAATATATTACATTTGATGTGATCCCCATATCACTACATACTATTATTTTAGGATATAGTTGGCTGCAAAAACATAATCCTAAAATAGATTGGGAACATTCAAAACTTAAACTAGACTCAACATATTGCCTAAACACCTGTTACCCTCATAGTATTCTTTCATCATCTGAGACAGGGATACCAGGGATATACCAGGGATATATCAGGATTTGGCAGAGGTCTTCAATTTGAAAGAAGCAGAAAATTTACCACCCCACAGAAGCTTTGATTGCCCTATAGATATCATTCCAGGGTCACCAATACCACATGGGAAGATCTATCCTCTATCACAAGATGAGTTAGTATACTTAAGGTCCTATTTGGATGACAACCTGAGAAAGGGATTTATATCTCACTCCACATCCCCTGCTGCTGCAGGCATGTTTTTGGTAAAAAACAAAGATGGCACTCTAAGGCCTATAATTGACTACAGGGCTTTAAACTCCATAACCATAAAAAACAGGTATCCATTACCACTAATACCAGAGATAATAGAACGGTTAAAAGGAGCACAAATATTTACTAAATTAGATTTAAAAGGGGCATATAACCTTATCAGAATGAAAAAAGGTGACGAATGGAAAACCGCTTTTCGGACTCGATATGGCTTATACCAATACAATGTAATGCCTTTTGGATTGAGCAATGCTCCAGCCACTTTCCAACACTTTATTAATGAAATCTTCCGAGATTTAATGGATATTTGTGTTATAGTGTATTTAGATGACATTCTAATTTATTCCAAAACAGAACAGGAACACGAAAGACATGTACGTTGGGTTAATGCGATTGAAGGAACACAAGTTATATGCCAAACATGAAAAGTGATTATTTCATGTTAACAAAATCAAATTCCTGGGATACATAATAACTCCTAATAGGATCCAAATGGATCCAGATAAAGTTTCATCTGTACTAGAATGGCCTACACCAAAATCAGTTCGTGCACTACAACGTTTTATTGGCTTTGCCAATTACTATCGAAAGTTTATAAAAAACTTTTCTGATATAGTAAAGCCCTTAACTCAGTTGACTAGTAAGAAACAAAGATATAAATGGACCGAACAGGCCCAATTAGCTTTTGACTACTTAAAGGGGCAATTTTCCAAAGCCCCCATTCTACACATGCCAGATCCTGAGCTGCAATATGTGTTAGAGGTAGATGCCTCAAGTTCAGGTATAGGAGCAGTTCTATCTCAACAAGTAGATAACAAATCAGAATTATTTCCTGTAGCTTATTATTCAAGAAGATTTACACCTGCAGAAAATAATTATAGTATAGGAGATAAAGAACTCCTTGCTATCAAAGTATCCCTCGAACAATGGAGGCACTTATTGGAAGGTACACAAAAACCATTTAAAATCTTCACAGATCATAAGAATCTGGAATATTTGAAGAAAAGTAAAACTCTAACTTCCAGACAAGTAAGATGGTCTTTATTCTTAGATAGGTTCAATTTCTTGATCACTTACCGACCAGGAAGTCTGAATACCAAGGCTGATGCATTATCCAGAGTACAGGAAATGACACCTCAAGAGACCATGACTCCAATAGTACCAATCGAAAAATTTATTGGAGCCCTAACACCTCTAGAGGAGGAGATTAAAAGTGCACAAGAAAAAGAAACCAATACACCTAAATCCTGTCACAAAAACTTAAATACTGGCTTGATAAACCATAAAAATCAATTGTATATACCCAGTTCATTAAGAAAACAAATATTGAAACACACTCATGACGAACCTTTATCCGGTCATACCGGAATACAAAAAACCATTGAAAAAACAAGAAGAAACTTTTGGTGGCCCCAAATGAATCAAACCATTCAAGATTATGTCAATTCCTGTGACATTTGTGCTAGAAATAAAATAGATCATAAAGGGCACATCGGATTGTTGACCCCATTGCCAGTTCCGGATAAACCCTGGTCCATGATCTCGATGGACTTTATTGTAGAACTACCAAAATCAAGGAACTTTAACACTATATTAGTTGTAATAGATCATCTAACAAAGTTGGGACATTTTATACCTCTAAAAAGGTTACCTTCCGCTTTTACTACAGCTAATGTTTTTCTTAACCACATAGTAAAACTTCATGGACTACCCACTGATATTATAACAGATAGAGGTACACAATTCACCTCATCTTTTTGGAGATCATTATGCAAATTATTAAAAATTACACCAAGATACTCAACAGCTTTCCATCCCCAAACCAATGGGATGACTGAGAAACTAAACCAAACATTAGAACAATATCTTCGTTGTTACATTTCCCATTTGCAAGATGATTGGATAGATTATTTATCAATGGCGGAATTCTCTTACAACAATTCAGTATCATCTTCAACAAAAATGACACCGTTCTATGTAACCTATGGCTATCATCCAACAACTTTGACTCTATCTAAAACTGATGTAAACTCACCAGCTGCTAAAGACTATTCTTTACAACTAGAAGCAAGACTAGCCCTAGTCAAAAAACATTTATCTGACGCAAAGAATTACCAGAAAGCTTATTATGATAAACGTCACAGACCCAGTCCAGTCTATAAAGTGGGTGACAAAGTATTACTATCTGTAAAGAATCTAAAACTTCATGTACCCTCTAAGAAATTGGCAAACCAATACATTGGACCTTTTGTAATCAATAAAATTTTGAACCCTATGACAGTATGTTTAACTCTTCCTGCAGCTTATAGGATTCATCCCACTATACATGTATCTCTGATTAAACCTTATACTTCTACCGTACAATCCAGTCTTCAGACTCCAACTGCGTTACAAATAGATGACCACGATGAATTTGAGGTGGAACATATTCTAGATTCTAGGATCAAGAATCATCACTTAGAGTACTTATTAAAATGGAAAGGTTTTGGTCCTGAGGACAATTCTTGGCATCGTAGCACTGACATTTCTGCTCCCCGTTTGATTAGATCTTTTCATCGCAGGTATCCTTTGAAGCCATCCCTCTCGTCAATTGGGGGACCCCTTAGTGGGGGGAGTGTGTGATATACCTTTAAGGTATATCCCGCCTACCTTTCCTCCACCCTATATCAGGCACACCTGAACCATCATTCCCTGCCTGAAAATTGTTTACTCTTTGCAGCTTATTTGACCGCATCCCTATTGCTGTGACTCTTCTTTGAAAATTCCTAACTTGCTTTGATTTCTTTCTCTCTGAACAGGAGTAGTATGCTAGGATCTTTTGTTGTTCACTTTTCTTTCAAAGTTATTTACTCATTCTACCGGAATTCTAATTTAACAAACAAACTGAATCAAGGAGCACCGGATCTACTTGCAGCGTCTGGAAGCCGCACTCTCACTGAAGCTGTATACCGGTCACAGAGGTAAAACCGCTCTCTTCAAACTTAAGGTAATATTTAATCCATTTACAAAGGATCTGTTCTTACGTTGTCACTCTCTGGAAAACATCCGCATTACCTTGCTGAATCTTCCGGTTATTACCATAGTCTGTCTGTGCTGTATATATTTTATGAATGAGTGTGTGAGTGCGTGAAGCCATATCTGAACATTGCTACAACAAGAATCAATTACTCACGCTTTCTCAAAGTGTATCAAAATACATATTACCTCTATCATTTATTCAGAACTGTTTGCTTTATGTTCCTTACTTATATTGCAACAATTGTTTCTACCCAAATATTCCTTGCTTCTATTTGGCATCTACGAAGTTTTCTATCAGTAAAAGTCTCACCAGTGATCTAACAGGTAGTTCAAATCATACTGCCTGTTTTATTCATTAAAAGAGCAACATACCCTTAATTTAAGAACACTGCATAAGTTCCTGCATAAAACAGGACATCACAGTATAGGAGCAAGGGGCATGCTGCTTAGAAGCCTGTATCTCAGGCATCTAAGAAGCTACAGACCCCCAAGACCCACCGTTGGAAAGGTAATCGCCTAACCTTTCCATCAGTGTAAGTCTTGGGATCTGAAAAAATAAAAAAAAGTTAAAAAAAAAAATATTTAAAAAAAACAAAAAAATCTTAAAACAGCTTAGCACCCAGGTGGGAAAGTGCTTAGCACTCAAAGGGAGGTGCTAGATGCTGAAGTTCCACCTCTTCATACTGGGTGCCACTATTTTGCAATTCAAGTATTCTCACTTACTGTGACTGAATGCGTGTGTATAGGTGTGTATGTATGTAGGTGTGTGTGTATGAGTGTGTGTATGTATTTATGTATGTGTATGTATTTATGTGTGTGTGTATGTATGTGTATGTGTAACTATGTATGTATGTATGTGTGTATATGCGTATGTATATACAGTTGTGCTCATAAGTTTACATACCCTGGCAGAATTTATGTTTTCTTGGCCATTTTTCAGAGAATATGAATAACACAAAAACTTTTCTTTCACTCATGGTTAGTGTTTGGCTGAAGCCATTTATTATCAATCAACTGTTTTTACTCTTTGTAAATCATAATGACAACAGAAACTACCCAAATGACCCTGATCAAAAGTTTACATACCCTGATGATTTTGGCCTGATAACATGCACACAAGTTGACACAAAGGGGTTTGCATGGCTATTAAAGGTAACCATCCTCACCTGTGATCTGTTTTCTTGTAATTAGTGTGTGTGTGTATAAAAGGTCAATGAGTTTCTGGACTCCTGACAGACCCTTGCATCTTTCATCCAGTGCTGCACTGACAATTCTGGATTCTGAGTCATGGGGAAAGCAAAAGAATTGTCAAAGGATCTGTGGGAAAAGGTAGTTGAACTGTATAAAACAGGAGAGGGATATAAAAAGATATCCAAGGAATTGAGAATGCAAATCAGCAGTGTTCAAACTCTAATAAAGAAGTGGAAAAATTAGGGGTTCTGTTGAAACCAAACCACGGTCAGGTAGACCAACTAAAATTTCAGCCACAACTGCCAGGAAAATTGTTCGGGATGCAAAGACAAATCCACCAATAACTTCAGGTGAAACACAGGACATGTGTGGCTGTTTCAATATGCACAATAAGGAGGCACTTGAAGAAAGATGGGCTGCATGGTCAAGTTGCCAGAAGAAAGCCATTACTACGCAAATGCCACAAAGAATCCCGCTTACAATACGCCAAACAGCACAGAGACAAGCCTCAAACCTTCTGGCACAAGGTCATTTGGAGTGATGAGACCAAAATTTAGCTTTTTGGCCACAACAATACAACGCTACATTTGGAGAGGAGTCAAAGGTATGATGAAAGGTACACCATTCCTACTGTGAAACACAGAGGTGGGTCGCTGATGTTTTGGGGATGTGTGAGCTACAAAGGCACAGGAAATGTGGTCAGAATTGATGGCAAGATGAATGCAGTATCTTATCAAGCAGAATGCCTCATTTTCCACTTCTTGATTAGAGTTTGAACACTGCTGATTTGCATTCTCAATTCATTGGATATCTTTTTATATCCCTTTCCTGTTTTATACAGTTCAACTACCTTTTTCCCACTGATCCTTTGACAATTATTTTTCTTTCCCCATGACTCAGAATCCAGAAACATCAGTGCAGCACTGGATGAAAGAGGCAAGGGTCTGTCAGGAGTCAAGAAACTCATTGACCTTTTATACACACAAACTAATTAGAAGCAAACAGATCACAGGTGAAGATGGTTACCTTTAATAGCCATTCAAACCCCTTTGTGTCAACTTGTGTGCATGTTATCAGGCCAAAATCACCAGGGTATGTAAACTTTTGATCAGGGTCATTTGGGTAGTTTCTGTTGTCATTATAATTTAAAAAGAGTAATTACAGTTGATTGATAATAAATAGCTTCAGCCAAACACTAGCCATGAGTGAAAGAAAAGTTTTTCTGTTATCATTCATATTCTCTGAAAAATGGCCAAGAAATAATAAATTCTGCCAGGGTATGTAAACTTATGAGCACAACTGTATGTATGTGTGTGTGTGTATATATGCGTGCGTAACTATGTATGTATGAGTGTATGTATGTGTATGTATATATGTATGTATGAGTGTATGTATATATGTATGAGTGTGTGTATGTATATATGTATGAGTGTATGTATGTGTATGTATATATGTATGAGTGTGTGTATGTATGAGTGTGTGTGTGTATGTATGTGTGTGTGTGTGTATGTATGAGTGTGTGTGTATGTATGTATGAGTGTGTGTGTGTGTGTGTGTATGTATGAGTGTGTGTGTGTAACTATGTATGTGTGTATGTATGTATGAGTGTGTGTATGTATGAGTGTGTATGTATGTGTATGTATGAGTGTGTGTGTAGGTATGAGTGTGTGTGTATGTATGTATGAGTGTGTATGTATGAGTGTGTGTGTGTATGTATGAGTAACTATTGTGTGTGTGTATTTATGTGTGTGTAATTATGTAAGTATGAGTATGTGTATATGTAAGCGTGTGTAACTATGTAAGTATGAGTGTGTATGTATGTGTGTATGTATGCGTGTGTAACTATGTAAGTATAAGTGTGTGTGTGTGTGCCTGTGTAACTATGTATGTATGTGTGTATATGTATGAGTGTGTGTATGCGTGTGTAACTATGTAAGTATGAGTGTGTATGTATGTGTGTGTATATGTATGAGTGTATATGTATGAGTGTGTGTGTGTGTATGTATACGTGTGTAACTATGTAAGTATGAGTGTGTGTGTGTATGTGTGTGTTACTATGTAAGTATGAGTGTGTATGTATATGTATGAGTGTGTATGTATGTTTGTGTGTATATGTATGAGTGTGTAACTATGTAAGTATGAGTGTGTGTGTGTATGCGTGTGTAACTATGTAAGTATGAGTGTGTGTGTGTATGTGTGTGTAACTATGTAAGTATGAGTGTGTATGTATATGTATGAGTGTGTATGTATGTTTGTGTGTATATGTATGAGTGTGTAACTATGTAAGTATGAGTGTGTGTGTGTATGCGTGTGTAACTATGTAAGTATGAGTGTGTGTGTATGTATATGTATGAGTGTGTATGTATGCGTGTGTAACTATGTAAGTATGAGTGTGTATGTATGAGTGTGTGTATGTATGTATGAGTGTGTATGTGTATGTGTGTAACTATGTAAGTATGAGTGTGTATGTATGAGTGTGTGTGTGTGTATGTATGTATGAGTGTGTATGTGTATGCGTGTGTAACTATGTAAGTATGAGTGTGTATGTATGAGTGTATGTATGCGTGTGTAACTATGTAAGTATGAGTGTGTGTGTGTGTAACTATGTATGTATGTGTGTATATGTATGAGTGTGTGTGTGTATGCGTGTGTAACTATGTAAGTATGAGTGTGTATGTATGTGTGTGTGTATATGTATGAGTGTGTGTGTATGTATGCGTGTGTAACTATGTAAGTATGAGTGTGTGTATGCGTGTGTAACTATGTAAGTATGAGTGTGTATGTATATGTATGAGTGTATGTATGCGTGTGTAATTATGTAAGTATGAGTGTGTATGTATGTATGAGTGTGTATGTGTGTGTAACTATGTAAGTATGAGTGTGTATGTATGAGTGTGTGTGTGTATGTATGAGTGTGTGTGTATGTATGTATGAGTGTGTGTGTATATGTGTGTAACTATGTAAGTATGAGTGTGTATGTATGAGTGTGTGTGTGTATGTATGTATGAGTGTGTATGTATATATGAGTGTGTGTGTGTATGTATGTATGAGTGTGTGTGTATGCGTGTGTAACTATGTAAGTATGTGTGTATGTATGAGTGTGTGTGTGTGTATGTATGAGTGTGTGTGTATGCGTGTGTACATATGTTAGTATGAGTGTGTATGTATATGTATGAGTGTGTATGTATGCGTGTGTAACTATGTAAGTATGAGTGTGTATGTATATGTATGAGTGTGTATGTATGCGTGTGTATGTATGCGTGTGTAACTATGTAAGTATGAGTGTGTATGTATGTTTGTGTGTATATGTATGAGTGTGTAACTATGTAAGTATGAGTGTGTGTGTGTGCGTGTGTAACTATGTAAGTATGAGTGTGTATGTATATGTATGAGTGTATGTATGCGTGTGTAATTATGTAAGTATGAGTGTGTATGTATGTATGAGTGTGTATGTGTGTGTAACTATGTAAGTATGAGTGTGTATGTATGAGTGTGTGTGTGTGTGTATGTATGTATGAGTGTGTGTGTATGCGTGTGTAACTAAGTATGAGTGTGTATGTATGTATGAGTGTGTATGTGTGTGTAACTATGTAAGTATGAGTGTGTGTGTATGTATGAGTGTGTGTGTGTATGTATGAGTGTGTGTGTGTATGTATGTATGAGTGTGTGTGTATGCGTGTGTCTATATGTAAGTATGAGTGTGTGTGTATGTATGAGTGTGTGTGTATGCGTGTGTAACTATGAAAGTATGAGTGTGTATGTATGCGTGTGTAACTATGTAAGTATGAGTGTGTATATGTATGCGTGTGTAACTATGTAAGTATGAGTGTGTATATGTATGCGTGTGTAACTATGTAAGTATGAGTGTGTGTATGTATGCGTGTGTAACTATGTAAGTATGAGTGTGTATGTATATGTATGAGTGTGTATGTATGCGTGTGCAACTATGTAAGTATGAGTGTGTATGTATGCGTGTGTAACTATGTAAGTATGAGTTTGTATGCGTGTGTAACTGTAAATATGATTGTGTATGTATATGTATGAGTGTGTATGTATATGTATGAGTATGTATGTATGCGTGTGTAACTATGTAAGTATGAGTGTGTATGTATGAGTGTGTGTGTGTATGCGTGTGTAACTATGTACGTATGAATGTGTATGTATGAGTGTGTGTATGTATGCGTGTGTAACTATGTAAGTATGAGTGTGTATGTATATTTATGAGTGTGTATGTATGCGTGTGTAACTATGTAAGTATGAGTGTGTATGTATATGTATGAGTGTGTATGTATGTGTGTGTAACTATATAAGTATGAGTGTGTATGTATGAGTGTGTGTGTGTATGCGTGTGTAACTATGTACGTATGAATGTGTATGTATGAGTGTGCGTATGTATGCGTGTGTAACTATGTAAGTATGAGTGTGTATGTATATTTATGAGTGTGTATGTATGCGTGTGTAACTATGTAAGTATGAGTGTGTATGTATATGTATGAGTGTGTATATGTATGCGTGTGTAACTATGTAAGTATGAGTGTGTGTATGTATGCGTGTGTAACTATGTAAGTATGAGTGTGTATGTATATGTATGAGTGTTAAGGGATTAAATGCCCTACATCTCCTGAGTGTCTGCTTGTAACTTAACTTAACTTAACACTTAATATAACTTAATAACTAATAAATAACAACACAACACAGTTCTGTGGGTGAAAGACCCGTGGGTCGCATTTATTGGTACCAGCCGTGGAACTGGTAGGTAACTTATCCACGGGTGGCGGCAATCGGGCCTACATCTAACTATGAATAACCCCTTCTAGAAAATGGCCAAGGGACACCGCTGCAGACCACAAGGCGGAGATACTCACGCAGCTTTCATAATTAGGGGTTTTCCGGCCCAACAATTATCAGCCCGAGCACGCCCAAGCATACCAAGCCTGTGACGTCACCCTGACCGCAATGGCCATTACTCAAACCTCCTTCCAGTCTGCAGCCGTGATCCTGACCACCCGCCAGAGTAGGGTGCAAGCATTATTAACTCCAAACCTGTAGGTCCAGCCTTGACTTGACGAACAGCATGTCAATAACTGGGGAGTTCAAAATTACCGTCCTTGGTCTTAGGGAAGTAGTTCGAGTAACCCTCTTCCTGCCTCAGACACCTAGTCTCGAATAGAGACCTAATGACAGACCGATTGCCGCCTGTTATTTCTTTGACTGAATCAATAGAGCATTACCAGTGCCAATCAGTAATGCCTATCATCGAATCAATAATGCATTACAAGTGCCAATCCGTAATGCATAACAAATCCATCCGGGTGGATGACAAAACAAAACAACAGTGCATAACAAATTCAACAACAGTGCATAACAGGGCTGGGAGGGTGGGGAAAAATCTTCTGGGAGTCCACAGGAACAAAGAGGAAGTAGAATCCCTGTACATCCTTCTTATAAGGTTAGTAAACCCCTCCCAAGACAATGCAACATTGTAACTAATACACACACACAGCAGCACTCACTCCTCCAGGCCTTAACCCTTAGCTACGCTCCGGGCTATTTGCCCTGCACTTTCTTAAGGGATTAAATGCCCTACATCTCCTGAGTGTCTGCTTGTAACTTAACTTAACACTTAATATAACTTAATAACTAATAAATAACAACACAACACAGTTCTGTGGGTGAAAGACCCGTGGGTCGCATTTATTGGTACCAGCCGTGGAACTGGCAGGTAACTTATCCACGGGTGGCGGCAATCGGGGCCTACATCTAACTATGAATAACCCCTTCTAGAAAATGGCCAAGGGACACCGCTGCAGACCACAAGGCGGAGATACTCACGCAGCTTTCATAATTAGGGGTTTTCCGGCCCAACAATAATCAGCCCGAGCACGCCCAAGCATACCAAGCCTGTGACGTCACCCTGACCGCAATGGCCATTACTCAAACCTCCTTCCAGTCTGCAGCCGTGATCCTGACCACCCGCCACAAGAGACTGACCTGCATAAACAATGGTCCTGACTCTTGCCGCCACCCTATACTCTTAGGAGTAACTCCTGCCTGATGTTCTGCAAGAACAAATCTACTCCTGCCGGTTCTAAATGAACCCCATCCTGCCTATACAAACCCTTATGGGCTGCCGAGATGTTCCCGTGCTCTACCACAAAACCCTCGAGTTCAACTACCTGCTTCCTAAGGTCCCTATTGATCTTTTTCCTGACCTGGAAAGCTGCCTTATGACACACCATGTGCCTCCATCTTAATCTAGGGATCACATTCGACCACCCGATTCTCACACCTGGAAACCAGAGTTTGAACTGCCTCAGGTCTGACTGCATTGCCCGGATTAGATCCAATGTGGGAATGGCCCCCACATCATTGCCGCCAGCATGAATTATCAGAATGTGAGGTTTCTCCCACCTTTTCGCTGCGGTCTGGAGCAATGCAGGCAGATCTGACCAAGTCAAGCCTCTGCGCCCTAGCCAACGTAACACAGCCTTGGACGATTGAAATCCTAGCTGCTGTCCTCCTGGCATGGCTGCAGCTCTAATTGCGGCCCAGTGCACATATGAATGGCCGACGATCCACACCCGTACAGGACCTGGACGTGTTTCTGAAACAAAGGAAACAAGAGTTAGCCCGCTTGCAGTAGACCAGATCCACACAACCTTGGCCCATAACCTTCTGGTATCACCCCCGCAAGCCCCCCAACTCTTGCATGCATGACCCTTGATCCCCGATCTCAAACATACAGCGGCCTAACGTAAGACTTATACCGCTGCGACCTCCACCGCCCCAATGAGCGGATCCGATCCGAGGACCAACCCAGCTCTGCTGCTGTCGTCGCTGCCCCCACCCTAAAGGAGTGTGGGGCAATCCGAGACCCGTCTAGACCAGCCTTTTGCGCTGCCTTATCTAATACCTTTCCAAACTGGTATCTGGTCAGCGGGTCTCCATTAGCATGTATCAAAAACCTGGAGGAGCCTCCTGGCCGTACTTCCAGGTAAGATGACACCAGCCGCATGGGGCAACAGGCAACACCCTGCTGCCCCGGCAGGGAAAGCCAAGCTCCCCGGCCCTCCTGGTCCGTTTTGGACCTGGGAATGAACAATAGCACGGAGTCCTCCACCAGCCGAACATGGCTGTGCATGACCCCCCCTGTGGCCGCCGTTCTGGCTCGCGGTACCAACTCACCCACCCTTAATGCGCCATGAAACGCCAAGCCAAAGGCCGCCCCGAAGAGGCGAGCCTCAAAAGGTGAGGAACATACCTCCGGCAGCACGTCCAGTAATTTTACTAGCCGTTCTGCCGTAATGGGCTCCCTTGTGTCCCGTCGTGGAACTTCCAGACGGCCCCAGCCCCTCAACAGCTGTTTAACGAGAAAGGATTGCGACTCGTCTTTAAAGGCGTATAGCCTGCAGAAAAACGCCACAGCCGATAGTCTTGCTACCACCGCCCCCTTCGTTCCTCGCTTACCTCTCAGCTCCGCCAGCCAGCGCAACAAAAACCCTTGTTCACCCTCACAAGAGGGGAACTCACGAAGGTCGCAAAAACCTACCCATTCACTCCAGTACCTCACGTATGCCGACCATGTGCTGGGTGCCAACGAAGCCCGCAACACCGGGATCAGTTGCTGTAGTCCTTCGCCATCTGCCACAAAAAGAGAGGGCAAGAAAGACCATTAGGACCGCAGCCCTAAATGCCCCCCACTGGAAGCGCGACAGTGCATCCGCGACTATATTCTGCACCCCTGGCACATGCCGGGCCCTAAAGTCAATGTTCAGTTGCAAACATCTCAACACCAGGTGTCGCAAATAATGTACGACCACAGGCGATGAAGCAGAAAGCCTGTTAACTGCAAACACCACGCTGAGATTATCCGTCCAGAAAATCACAGCCCTGTTACTAAACAGGTGACCCCACAATTCCACCGCAACCAGTATAGGAAACAATTCCAGAAGGCAAAGATTGCGTGTAAGCCCTCTGGTCGCCCACTCGGTCGGCCAGGGCTCCGCGCTCCAAGCCCCTTCAAAGTAAGCCCCATACCCGGATGCTCCTGCAGCGTCCGTGAACAGATGTAGCGCTTGGTTAGATATCGGCTCCCCTCGCCACATGCAGACGCCGTTAAAGTCCTGGAGAAACCTCTCCCAGACCTGCAAATCCGCCACGAGGTCCCTCGTGATGCGAATGCGCGATGCCGGAGCCCTACCTCCGCCCAAACACCGCTCTAGTCGCTTGCTAAACACCTTCCCCCACGGGATCACTCTCCCCGCAAAGTTAAGGAGGCCAAGGAGCGATTGCAGTTCCCGCAGTGAACATGTCTGCGTTGCAACCATGGCCCGTACAGCCGCCAACATCTTGGCGACCTTCTCCTTAGGCAGCCTACATTCACCCGCCACTGAATCGATCTCGATGCCAAGGAACGTCAAGCACGTGCACGGCCCCTCCGTCTTATCCTCTGCCAGAGGAACCCCAAACCTGGCCATCATGAACCTCATGACTTTCATTAACGAGGCACATTCTTGCGAGTTGGCCGCCCCTACCAGGAGAAAGTCATCCAAGTAGTGCGCAACTCTATCACTCCCAGCCACTGAGACCACCGCCCAGTGCAGGAAAGTGCTGAATGCTTCAAAGTACGCGCAGGATATCGAACAGCCCATGGGCAGACAACGGTCGACATAATAACCCCCTTCAAACCAACACCCCATCAGCCCAAAGGATGATGGGTGAATCGGGAGTAGCCTAAACGCGGATTCAACGTCTAATTTCGCCATTAATGCTCCCGGGCCCGTTCTTTAACCAGAGCCAGCGCGTCGTCAAACGACTGGTAACGGACCGAGCTCAATTCCTCCGGAATAGCGTCGTTTACCGACCGCCCTTTCGGATAAGAGAGGTGTTGTATGAGCCTGAACTTACCTGTCTCCTTCTTGGGGACCACCCCTAGCGGGGAGACAACTAAATCCGGTAGTGGCAGGTCCCTAAAAGGGCCTGCAACCCTACCCAAGGCCACTTCTTTGCCCAGTTTCTCCCTGACTGCCTCAGGGTATTGGGAAGCCGATTTCAGGTTTTTCCTGTCACGTGCTCCCCCTACCCGGCCAACTACCGGTATCACAAAGCCCTCACGCAACCCGCTATCCAGAAGCTGAGCAGCCGCCCTATCTGGGTACCTACGCAGCCACTTACAAATGACCTGGACTCTAAGTGGTGAATCCGCCCTTAGCGCCAGCGCCTCCTTTGCCCCCAAACCGATCAGTTTGGGCATCTCGCTTTTTGGAGCAATCAGCACCGGGGTGCTGCCCGCTGCAGAACTTGCAGACGTGCTTGAACGTGCACGATGTGCCCCGCTCGCACGCCTTGTCCTGATATCGCCAGCATACACCCCCTTGTCGCCGTCAAAAGCGCAAAGTCTGCCTACCCCCGGGCGATGCCGCTATGGCGCCCCCTTGCGCCCTCCTTTCCGCATCAAGATGCGCCCAGAGGTGCAAATCCATCGTACCAAAATCAAGCAGTGGGCTGCCCACTTTCTTTTTCCGGTATAGCATATCATACTCCCTCCAAGCACCATCGGCAAACTTTCTGTGTATGGCGTCGATGGTGTCAACGTACTTAAAGAGGGCAGTCCCCTGATCGGGAAACCTCTCCAAGTAGCAAGTGGTGTAGACCCGGAAACACCGATGCCACTCCTCAAGGGTATCAGGCCGCCTAAATTTCTTAGGGCCCGTACCATCCTCCGCCATCTCCTTAAACTTAAAAGCCTCTGCAGACAGCTCAAACATATTTACATACTTACCGTCCTGGATACGTTTCACAGTTTTAGATTTAAGGTGTGCATGCAAACTGTGTACCTGGCACGAATAAGTATCCCCGTGTACCGCTGCCTTTCTGTTCACCGCCTGTGGTGACCCCCCAGCAACCCCTAAGAGTTGAGATGACTGCGCCCCACTACTGGCATTGCCATCTCTGTGATTGCCCTTACTCATCTTCCTCAACATTCTATACATCCTCCTATGCCCTTTCGTGTGCAAGCCCAGGGACCCATCTATCTCAGATCCTGACCCTGACCCACTAGAGCTGGAAGAATTACACCGCCCCCTAGGTAAACCAAGTTGCATCTCACCAGAGGAAGCGCCCGATGTTGCTTGGCCTTGTCCAGAAGCACTGCTGACTCCTCTAGGCACGAGAGCTCCTGAACTCTGAGTCGCCATATCCCTGCTGGATAAGGAAGTCCTGGGTACCTGCAAAATAGAAGCCAAGAGGGGAGTACCTCGGGAAGGGCCAGCCATCTTTTCCCTATCCCCCCTTTCCTCAAATTCTAGATAACCCTCCCGGTCACTGTCACTCACACCGCATGCCACACTCACATCATCATCCGTACTGGTGGCCAACCCGCTAGTCGAATCCTCTTGAAATCTCACGGTCCTACTCCGACGCTGAGACTTCGATCCCCTAGCCTGTCTCGCCTGTCCCCTCCCGGGGCCCTCTAAGCCTTCCCCAGTGCCAACGCTAATACTAGCATGCCCCCTTTTGACAGCCCCCCTTGTGGCTATTTGTTCAGATCGTGCTGGTGAAGTCCTGCTGGGCGTCATTATACCCTGCAGGCCTTGCGCCTGGGGCTCCGCTATTGCGGCCTCGCCCCTTGAGCTGTGTGCCAGGATGGCCCCCTTATTCGCGGTCTTAGCCGCGGGGGCCTTTCCTTTACTTTGGGCCGCGGCGCGTGCGGGGGCCGCCTTAGCTTTGCCCCCTCCTAACGTAGGCCGCGAGCGCGAGGAGGGTGCCCTGTCGGCATCCCCCCCCCTTATTACTGGGTCCAGCTGCGGCTCTTGTGCGCACACCCTGCTGCGACGCCCCCGGAGTGCCCTCCGGGGGTCCCTGCTGCCCCGCTGCCACACTCACAGTTGCCCCATGATTCAGCATCTCTGCCCCTCTGTCCGGCCCACCATGCGCCCCCCCGGCCTCCTGGGCCCCATCGTTCTTGCCCCCAAGAGCGGGTGTCCCCCCCCGAGGTGCTCCCTTCTTACCTTCGGAGCCCGGGGGGAACGATCCGCTCTGCTCGCTGTCCAGATTGCGACTGCTGCGAGCGGAAATGACGTCACCGGAAGTGACGCGGGAGCGCGCCACGCCGCCGGAAGTCGACGCGGCGGCCATTTTAGATGCCACGAGGGACGACGAACCAGAGGCCTGTACATCACCGTAGGCCGAAGCCGGGGCCTGAAGTACCACCGGACCCGACGACGCACCCGCGAGGACCGACGCCAAGGACTGGAGGAGAGCCACCGCCGCCGCCACCGATTCCCCGGAGAGGACCACTGCCGCAGGTGAGGCCGCACTGCTCCCACTACCCGCGCCAACGACACTCTCCCCCGAGGTGCCCGCACCTCCTAAGGCCTCGCTGGGCCTTGCCACTACAGGCCCCTGCCTAAGGCCGACACCGGAACCCCCGGCTATAGAACCGGGACCCCCGGAGCCGAACCCGGAGCTCCCCTGGGACCCCCTGGGCCCTAAAACCGAACCGCCGAGCGCTCCTACTCGCCCCTCAGGACCAATCTCCCCTGAGGGCCTACATTCTGACTCACCCGACTGATAAGCTGTACCGGGGCCACCATCCCCCTCTAAATTCTCCCGTGCAGGAGAAGAGAACAACAATGGGCTACCCCCCCCCTAAGGGAGAAACAGGCAGACACAGCCCAGACCCATGGCCCAGACCCACCGTGACAGTTCCAGATGGGGATGGTGCGACCCACTCCACGTCCTCTAACTCCATTTCTTCCCATTCTCCAGATTCGCCTTCCATTGGAAAATGCTGCAAACTGCTAAGCTGAAAAATCTTCTGGGAGTCCACAGGAACAAAGAGGAAGTAGAATCCCTGTACATCCTTCTTATAAGGTTAGTAAACCCCTCCCAAGACAATGCAACATTGTAACTAATACACACACACAGCAGCACTCACTCCTTCAGGCCTTAACCCTTAGCTACGCTCCGGGCTATTTGCCCTGCACTTTCTGTATGTATGCGTGTGCAACTATGTAAGTATGAGTGTGTATGCGTGTGTAACTGTAAGTATGATTGTGTATGTATATGTATGAGTGTGTATGTATGTGTGTGTAACTATGTAAGTATGAGTGTGTATGTATATGTATGAGTGTGTATGTATGCGTGTGTAACTATGTAAGTATGAGTGTGTATGTATGAGTGTGTGTGTGTATGCGTGTGTAACTATGTACGTATGAGTGTGTATGTATGAGTGTGTGTATGTATGCGTGTGTAACTATGTAAGTATGAGTGTGTATGTATATTTATGAGTGTGTATGTATGCGTGTGTAACTATGTAAGTATGAGTGTGTATGTATATGTATGAGTGTGTATGTATGTGTGTGTAACTATATAAGTATGAGTGTGTATGTATAAGTGTGTGTGTGTATGCGTGTGTAACTATGTAAGTATGAGTGTGTATGTATATGTATGAGTGTGTATGTATGCGTGTGTAACTATGTAAGTATGAGTGTGTATGTATATGTATGAGTGTGTATGTATGCGTGTGTAACTATGTAAGTGTGTGTGTATGTATGAGTGTGAGTGTAACTATGTAAGTATGAGTGTGTATGTATATGTATGAGTGTGTATGTATGCGTGTGTAACTATGTAAGTATGAGTGTGTATGTATATGTATGAGTGTGTATGTATGCGTGTGTAACTATGTAAGTATGAGTGTGTATGTATATGTATGAGTGTGTATGTATGCGTGTGTAACTATGTAAGTATGAGAGTGTATGTATATGTATGAGTGTGTATGTATGTGTGTGTAACTATGTAAGTATGAGTGTGTGTATGTATGCGTGTGTAACTATGTAAGTATGAGTGTGTATGTCTATGTATTGAGTGTGTATGTATGCGTGTGTAACTATGTAAGTATGAGTGTGTATGTATGAGTGTGTGTGCGTATGCGTGTGTAACTGTAAATATGAGTGTGTATGTATATGTATGAGTGTGTATGTATGCGTGTGTAACTATGTAAGAGTGTGTATGTGTGTGTAACTATGTAAGTATGAGTGTGTGTATGTATGCGTGTGTAACTATGTAAGTATGAGTGTGTATGTATGCGTGTGTAACTATGTAAGTATGAGTGTGTATGTATATGTATGAGTGTGTATGTATGAGTGTGTAACTATGTAAGTATGAGTGTGTATGTATATGTATGAGTGTGTATGTATGCGTGTGTAACTATGTAAATATGAGTGTGTATGTATGAGTGTGTGTGTATGCATGTGTAACTATGTAAGTATGAGTGTGTATGTATGAGTGTGTGTGTGTATGTATGTATGTATGCGTGTGTAACTATGTAAGTGTGTGTGTATGTATGAGTGTGTGTGTAACTATGTAAGTATGAGTGTGTATGTATGCGTGTGTAACTATGTAAGTATGAGTGTGTATGTATGCGTGTGTAACTATGTAAGTATGAGTGTGTATGTATATGTATGAGTGTGTATGTATGCGTGTGCAACTATGTAAGTATGAGTGTGTATGCGTGTGTAACTGTAAGTATGATTGTGTATGTATATGTATGAGTGTGTATGTATGTGTGTGTAACTATGTAAGTATGAGTGTGTATGTATATGTATGAGTGTGTATGTATGCGTGTGTAACTATGTAAGTGTGTGTGTGTATGCGTGTGTAACTATGTACGTATGAGTGTGTATGTATGCGTGTGTAACTATGTAAGTATGAGTGTGTATGTATATTTATGAGTGTGTATGTATGCGTGTGTAACTATGTAAGTATGAGTGTGTATGTATATGTATGAGTGTGTATGTATGTGTGTGTAACTATATAAGTATGAGTGTGTATGTATAAGTGTGTGTGTGTATGCGTGTGTAACTATGTAAGTATGAGTGTGTATGTATATGTATGAGTGTGTATGTATGCGTGTGTAACTATGTATGTATGAGTGTGTGTGTGTGTATGTATGTATGCGTGTGTAACTATGTAAGTGTGTGTGTATGTATGAGTGTGAGTGTAACTATGTAAGTATGAGTGTGTATGTATATGTATGAGTGTGTATGTATGCGTGTGTAACTATGTAAGTATGAGTGTGTTTATGTATGCGTGTGTAACTATGTAAGTATGAGTGTGTATGTATATGTATGAGTGTGTATGTATGCGTGTGTAACTATGTAAGTATGAGTGTGTATGTATATGTATGAGTGTGTATGTATGCGTGTGTAACTATGTAAGTATGAGTGTGTTTATGTATGCGTGTGTAACTATGTAAGTATGAGTGTGTATGTATATGTATGAGTGTGTATGTATGCGTGTGTAACTATGTAAGTATGAGTGTGTATGTATATGTATGAGTGTGTATGTATGCGTGTGTAACTATGTAAGTATGAGAGTGTATGTATATGTATGAGTGTGTATGTATGTGTGTGTAACTATGTAAGTATGAGTGTGTGTATGTATGCGTGTGTAACTATGTAAGTATGAGTGTGTATGTATATGTATGAGTGTGTATGTATGCATGTGCAACTATGTAAGTATGAGTGTGTATGTCTATGTATGAGTGTGTATGTATGCGTGTGTTACTATGTAAGTATGAGTGTGTATGTATGAGTGTGTGTGTGTATGCGTGTGTAACTGTAAATATGAGTGTGTATGTATATGTATGAGTGTGTATGTATGCGTGTGTAACTATGTAAGAGTGTGTATGCGTGTGTAACTATGTAAGTATGAGTGTGTATGTATGAGTGTGTGTATGTATGCGTGTGTAACTATGTAAGTATGAGTGTGTATGTATGCGTGTGTATGTATGCGTGTGTAACTATGTAAATATGAGTGTGTATGTATATGTATGAGTGTGTATGTATGAGTGTGTATGCGTGTGTAACTATGTAAGTATGAGTGTGTATGTATGAGTGTGTATGTATGCGTGTGTAACTATGTAAATATGAGTGTGTATGTATGAGTGTGTGTGTATGCGTGTGTAACTATGTAAGTATGAGTGTGTATGTATGAGTGTGTGTGTGTATGTATGTATGTATGCGTGTGTAACTATGTAAGTGTGTGTGTATGTATGAGTGTGTGTGTAACTATGTAAGTATGAGTGTGTATGTATATGTATGAGTGTGTATGTATGCGTGTGTAACTATGTAAGTATGAGTGTGTATGTATGAGTGTGTGTATGCGTGTGTAACTATGTAAGTTTGAGTGTGTATATATATGTATGAGTGTGTATGTATGCGTGTGTAACTATGTAAGTATGAGTGTGTATGTATATGTATGAGTGTGTATGTATGCGTGTGTAACTATGTAAGTATGAGAGTGTATGTATATGTATGAGTGTGTATGTATGTGTGTGTAACTATGTAAGTATGAGTGTGTGTATGTATGCGTGTGTAACTATGTAAGTATGAGTGTGTATGTATATGTATGAGTGTGTATGTATGTGTGTGTAACTATGTAAGTATGAGTGTGTATGTATGAGTGTGTGTGTGTGTGTATGCGTGTGTAACTGTAAATATGAGTGTGTATGTATATGTATGAGTGTGTATGTATGCGTGTGTAACTATGTAAGTATGAGTGTGTATGTATGCGTGTGTAACTATGTAAGTGTGAGTGTGTATGTATGACTGTGTGTGTGTATGTATGTATGCGTGTGTAACTATGTAAGTATGTGTGTATGTATGAGTGTGTATGTATATGTATGAGTGTGTATGTATGCGTGTGTAACTATGTAAGTATGAGTGTGTATGTATATGTATGAGTGTGTATGTATGCGTGTGTAACTATGTAAGTATGAGTGCGAATGTATGAGTGTGTGTATGTATGTATGCGTGTTTAACTATGTAAGTATGAGTGTGTATGTATGAGTGTGTGTGTGTGTGTATGTATGAGTGTGTGTGTGTAACTCTGTAAGTATGAGTGTGTATGTATATGTATGAGTGTGTATGTATGCGTGTGTAACTATGTAAGTATGAGTGTGTGTGTGTATTGTTACGGTACCAACAGTGTACCAAGGGTTAATACCAGATGAACAATGTCCTGCATAGGGAATCAGCAATTCACAACCCAGCCAGTTTCAGGTTTAAAACAGAATGTCATTTATTAAAGGCTATGCCTAGTATTTATGCAGGTCTGACCCCCCCCCCCCCAGATGGGGGTTGAAAGGCTGTTGTACATTACATGGAGGGAACAAGCCCTTTGACATGATACAATAGAATTATATTACTTAAACACTTCAACCACAAGACACTCTTGGCCCTTCTTTTCACTTAGGCGTTTTCTCTCTGGAGGTGATCAAACAATAGAATGCTTAGCACTAATTAGATTATAGCTGGAGCCAGCAACTCTGTCTTTAGAAATTAGTTTCTTAGCTAAACACAATTAACTCCTTCAGTCCTGACAGAAGGGTCTGTCACATATCTCCCCCCTTGTGGAACACTCCGGCAGACCCGGCTTGACCCTTTGGCGGGTCAACCTGGGGATGACCGGACTAGGAGGTGGTAGGCATGTCAGTTTGCCAGGACAATCCATCTGTATTCCCGTTATGAGAGAGAATTCCTGTCCATACAAAGAAGGGTTCAACTTCCTCAGTGCCCAGACTAGGGCTAAACAGTCCTTCAAAATCCCATCAGCTTCTTTACGAGTTTTCTGTACCTGCTCTTTATAGGTATCCACAATCCCTTCATACTGACATAGGGTGCCCTTGAGTTGCTGCACCTCACTATGAGCCAGCGTCAGCTTCTCCTCAAGTGTCGCTAAGTTTGTCTTTAAGGTTTCATGTCCCACTCTCAAGCTGGTGTTTTCTGCAGTCTGTCGGTGCAGCTTGTCTAGCAGAGATTCACGTTCTAAACGTGCTTTTTCCTCTGCGCTCCTCTTCTCCTTCATCAGCGCATTGTAACGGGACTTCCACGTATCAATAGCGGATAGAGATTTACTGAGCTCAGCGTCCTGGGGCTTAGCAGCAGGGGGGTCAGTCTCTGCTGCACGGATCTGAGCACGGGTAGTCACAGGGTTAACATCAGCGGGACCCATGGGAGCATAGGCAGAAACAAGGGGAGCCAAGTCATTTCCAAGAAGAACATCAGCAGGTAAGTCCTTCTTGACCCCCACATTCACAGGTCTAGCGCCCACTCCCCAATCCAAATGTACCCTGGCAACAGGTAGGCTGAACACATCGCCCCCTGCTACCCTCACAGCCACAGTGTCTCCAGTGTACTGTTTCTCAGACACCAAGTTCTTTTGAAGCAAGGTCATGGTAGCACCAGTATCCCGTAGACCACTGACCTTCTTCCCATTCACTTTAACCAGTTGCCGGTTATTCCGGTGGGCAGCTTGCACAAGGTCTGCCTCATGTAGGATGCTCCAGCATTCTTGCGCCTCTACGTAGCGGGCCGCAGGCTGAGAGTTACGTGGGATTCCGCCGGCGGGTCTTCTCCAGGACTGTGCTTGGTTCGCTGCATTTAGGGGACACTCTGGTCTTTTGTGCCCTAGTTGCTTACATCCAAAGCACCAAATAGGCTGTGAGTAGCCCCGTGAATTGAACCGGGCTCTCTGAGGGTAGTTCGTGGCCGGAGGCCGTGTGGTATAGCGGTGCGCCGGGGGTTGGTAACTGGCAGCTGCTGGGGTGACTGGGGGTCTGTACTCCACTCTAGCAGGGGGCTTAGTGGTAGCAGTGTCCAGTTTGCGGGCATCCGTATACTCATCTGCCAAGCGAGCCGCTTCATGCAGGGTGGAGGGTTTACGGTCCCGAATCCACTCTCGAACTCCTGCGGGTAACTTGTCAAAGCAATGTTCCAACAGGAATAGCTGCAGCACCTCTTCCCCAGATACGGCTTGGCACCCCGCTATCCAGTGAGCTGCTGTGCGGTGCACCTTACATGCCCACTCAAGGTAGGAATCACCAGCTAATTTAACAGTGTCTCTGAACCGCCTCCGGTATGCCTCCGGTGTAACCGCATACCTGGAGAGCAGAGCCTCTTTTACAGTATTATAATCCCCGACTTCCTCATCTGGAATGGCCCGAAAAGCCTCACTGGCCCGGCCGGATAATTTTCCGGATAATATCATGACCCAGTCCTCTGCGGGTACCTTGTGTAGTGCACATTGCCTCTCAAAATCCGCAAGGAACCCATCAATCTCTCCTTCTGTTTCCAGGAAGTTTTTAAAAGCTGCAAAATTTACTTTTCTCTTTTCCACTTGGGCTGCTGCAGCGCTGCTTTGGCGAAGTAGGTTGGCCTCCACAGCTGCTATGACCCGGTCGATAATTTCCGCAGATGGGTTGGGGCCATAATATGCCAGTCTTATTTTAACCGCCCGATCAAAGCTTGCTTTTTCAGGGGTTCTGTCTGATATGCTGGGCCCATTGGTTCCTTCTGTCCCTGGTACTCTTTCCATCTTAGTCAGTATTGTAATAATCCCCCTCTTCCTGAGGTTACTGGCTTGTGTAGTTGCTCTTCTGGGCGATAAGGTTCATTCCGTCGCTTGCCACCAATTGTTACGGTACCAACAGTGTACCAAGGGTTAATACCAGATGAACAATGTCCTGCATAGGGAATCAGCAATTCACAACCCAGCCAGTTTCAGGTTTAAAACAGAATGTCATTTATTAAAGGCTATGCCTAGTATTTATGCAGGTCTGGGGGTTGAAAGGCTGTTGTACATTACATGGAGGGAACAAGCCCTTTGACATGATACAATAGAATTATATTACTTAAACACTTCAACCACAAGACACTCTTGGCCCTTCTTATCACTTAGGCGTTTTCTCTCTGGAGGTGATCAAACAATAGAATGCTTAGCACTAATTAGATTATAGCTGGAGCCAGCAACTCTGTCTTTAGAAATTAGCTTCTTAGCTAAACACAATTAACTCCTTCAGTCCTGACAGAAGGGTCTGTCACATGTATGCGTGTGTAACTATGTAAGTATGAGTGTGTATGTATATGTATGAGTGTGTATGTATGCGTGTGTAACTATGTAAGTATGAGTGTGTATGTATCTGTATGAGTGTGTATGTATGCGTGTGTAACTATGTAAGTATGAGTGTGTATGTATGAGTGTGTGTATGTATGCGTGTGTAACTATGTAAGTATGAGTGTGTATGTATGCGTGTGTAACTATGTAAGTATGAGTGTGTATGTATATGTATGAGTGTGTATGTATGCGTGTGTAACTATATAAGTATGAGTGTGTATGTATGAGTGTGTGTGTGTATGCGTGTGTAACTATATAAGTATGAGTGTGTATGTATGAGTGTGTGTGTATGTATGTATTCATGTGTAACTATGTAAGTATGTGTGTAACTATGTAAGTATGAGTGTGTATGTATGCGTGTGTAACTATGTAAGTATGAGTGTGTATGTATGAGTGTGTGTATGTATGCGTGTGTAACTATGTAAGTACAGGGAGTGCAGAATTATTAGGCAAGTTGTATTTTTGAGGATTAATTTTATTATTGAACAACAACCATGTTCTCAATGAACCCAAAAAAACTCATTAATATCAAAGCTGAATAGTTTTGGAAGTAGTTTTTAGTTTGTTTTTAGTTATAGCTATTTTAGGGGGATATCTGTGTGTGCAGGTGACTATTACTGTGCATAATTATTAGGCAACTTAACAAAAAACAAATATATACCCATTTCAATTATTTATTTTTACCAGTGAAACCAATATAACATCTCAACATTCACAAATATACATTTCTGACATTCAAAAACAAAACAAAAACAAATCAGTGACCAATATAGCCACCTTTCTTTGCAAGGACACTCAAAAGCCTGCCATCCATGGATTCTGTCAGTGTTTTGATCTGTTCACCATCAACATTGCGTGCAGCAGCAACCACAGCCTCCCAGACACTGTTCAGAGAGGTGTACTGTTTTCCCTCCTTGTAAATCTCACATTTGATGATGGACCACAGGTTCTCAATGGGGTTCAGATCAGGTGAACAAGGAGGCCATGTCATTAGATTTTCTTCTTTTATACCCTTTCTTGCCAGCCACGCTGTGGAGTACTTGGACACGTGTGATGGAGCATTGTCCTGCATGAAAATCATGTTTTTCTTGAAGGATGCAGACTTCTTCCTGTACCACTGCTTGAAGAAGGTGTCTTCCAGAAACTGGCAGTAGGACTGGGAGTTGAGCTTGACTCCATCCTCAACCCGAAAAGGCCCCACAAGCTCATCTTTGATGATACCAGCCCAAACCAGTACTCCACCTCCACCTTGCTGGCGTCTGAGTCGGACTGGAGCTCTCTGCCCTTTACCAATCCAGCCACGGGCCCATCCATCTGGCCCATCAAGACTCACTCTCATTTCATCAGTCCATAAAACCTTAGAAAAATCAGTCTTGAGATATTTCTTGGCCCAGTCTTGACGTTTCAGCTTGTGTGTCTTGTTCAGTGGTGGTCGTCTTTCAGCCTTTCTTACCTAGGCCATGTCTCTGAGTATTGCACACCTTGTGCTTTTGGGCACTCCAGTGATGTTGCAGCTCTGAAATATGGCCAAACTGGTGGCAAGTGGCATCTTGGCAGCTGCACGCTTGACTTTTCTCAGTTCATGGGCAGTTATTTTGCGCCTTGGTTTTTCCACACGCTTCTTGCGACCCTGTTGACTATTTTGAATGAAACGCTTGATTGTTCGATGATCACGCTTCAGAAGCTTTGCCATTTTAAGAGTGCTGCATCCCTCTGCCAGATATCTCACTATTTTTGACTTTTCTGAGCCTGTCAAGTCCTTCTTTTGACCCATTTTGCCAAAGGAAAGGAAGTTGCCTAATAATTATGCACACCTGATATAGGGTGTTGATTTCATTAGACCACACCCCTTCTCATTACAGAGATGCACATCACCTAATATGCTTAATTGGTAGTAGGCTTTCGAGCCTATACAGCTTGGAGTAAGACAACATGCATAAAGAGGATGATGTGGTCAAAATACTCATTTGCCTAATAATTCTGCACTCCCTGTATGAGTGTGTATGTATGAGTGTGTCTGTATGCGTGTGTAACTATGTAAGTATGAGTGTGTATGTGTATGTATGAGTGTGTATGTATGCGTGTGTAACTATGTAAGTATGAGTGTGTATGTATGAGTGTGTGTGTGTATGTATGCGTGTTTAACTATGTAAGTATGTGTGTATGTGTGAGTGTGTGTGTGTATGTATGAGTGTGTGTGTGTATGTATGCGTGTTTAACTATGTAAGTATGTGTGTATGTATGAGTGTGTATGTATGCGTGTGTAACTATGTAAGTATGAGTGTGTGTGTATGCGTGTGTAACTATGTAAGTATGAGTGTGTGTGTGTATGCGTGTGTAACTATGTAAGTATGAGTGTGTGTGTGTATGCGTGTGTAACTATGTAAGTATGAGTGTGTATGTATATGTATGAGTGTATATGTATGCGTGTGTAACTATGTAAGTATGAGTGTGTATGTATATGTATGAGTGTGTATGTATGCGTGTGTAACTATGTAAGTATGAGTGTGTGTGTGTATGTGTGTGTAACTATGTAAGTATGAGTGTGTGTGTGTATGCGTGTGTAACTATGTAAGTATGAGTGTGTATGTATATGTATTAGTGTATATGTATGCGTGTGTAACTATGTAAGTATGAGTGTGTATGTATATGTATGAGTGTGTATGTATGCGTGTGTAACTATGTAAGTATGAGTGTGTGTGTGTATGCGTGTGTAACTATGTAAGTATGAGTGTGTGTGTGTATGCGTGTGTAACTATGTAAGTATGAGTGTGTATGTATATGTATGAGTGTATATGTATGCGTGTGTAACTATGTAAGTATGAGTGTGTGTGTGTATGCGTGTGTAACTATGTAAGTATGAGTGTGTGTGTGTATGCGTGTGTAACTATGTAAGTATGAGTGTGTGTGTGTATGCGTGTGTAACTATGTAAGTATGAGTGTGTGTGTGTATGCGTGTGTAACTATGTAAGTATGAGTGTGTATGCGTGTGTAACTATGTAAGTATGAGTGTGTGTGTGTATGCGTGTGTAACTATGTAAGTATGAGTGTGTGTGTGTGTATGCGTGTGTAACTATGTAAGTATGAGTGTGTGTGTGTATGCGTGTGTAACTATGTAAGTATGAGTGTGTGTGTGTATGCGTGTGTAACTATGTAAGTATGAGTGTGTGTGTGTATGCGTGTGTAACTATGTAAGTATGAGTGTGTGTGTGTATGCGTGTGTAACTATGTAAGTATGAGTTTGTGTGTATGTGTGTGTAACTATGTAAGTATGAGTGTGTATGTATGTTGGTGTGTATATGTATGAGTGTGTAACTATGTAAGTATGAGTGTGTGTGTGTATGCGTGTGTAACTATGTAAGTATGAGTGTGTGTGTGTGTATGTATGCGTGTGTAACTATGTAAGTATGAGTGTGTGTGTGTATGCGTGTGTAACTATGTAAGTATGAGTGTGTATATGTATGCGTGTGTAACTATGTAAGTTAAGGACAGTCTAGTCAAAAATAAACTGTCATGATTCAGTTATGACATGAAATTTTAAACAACTTTCCAATTTGCTTTTATTGTTACATTTGCTTTGTTTTCTTGGTATTCTTTGTTGAAGGCTACACTTCGGTAGGCTCATATGCCAATTTCTAAGCCCTTGAAGACCACCTCTTAATTCATCATTATGACAGGATTTTTTTACAGCTAGACAGTGCTAGTTCACGTGTGCCATACAGATAACATTGTGCTCACTCCAATGGAGTTACCTAGGAGTCAGCATTGATAGGCTAAGATGCAAGTCTGTCAAAAGAACTGAAATAAGGGGGTAGTCTGCAGAGGCTTAGATACAAGGTAATCATCACAAAGGTAACAAAACACACACACAGACATGCAGATCTAAATACACACACATACATGCAGGTCTAAACACACACCCACACAGACATGCAAGTCTAAACACACACACATATATACATGCAAGTCTAAACACACACACATACATGCAGGTCTAAACACACACATATATACATGCAGATCTAAACACACACACATGCAGGTCTAAACACACACACACATGCAGGTCTAAACACACACACACACATGCAGGTCTAAACACACATACATGCAGGTCTAAACACACACATATATACATGCAGATCTAAACACACACACACACACACACACACACATGCAGGTCTAAACACACACACACATGCAGGTCTAAACACACAAACATATATACATGCAGATCTAAACACACACACACATGCAGGTCTAAACACACACACACATGCAGGTCTAAACACACAAACATATATACATGCAGATCTAAACACACACAGACAGACATGCAGCTCTAAACATGCACATATATGCAGCTCTAAACACACACACATACATGCAAGTCTAAACACACACATACATGCAGGTCTAAACACACACACACACACATACATGCAGGTCTAAACACACACATATATACATGCAGGTCTAAACACACACACATATATACATGCAGGTCTAAACACACACACACATGCAGGTCTAAACACACACACATGCAGGTCTAAACACGCACACACATATATACATGCAGGTCTAAACACACACACACACATGTAGGTCTAAACACACACACATGCAGGTCTAAACACACACACACACATGCAGGTCTAAACACACACACATGCAGGTCTAAACACACACATATATACATGCAGGTCTAAACACACACACACATATATACATGCAGGTCTAAACACACACACACATATATACATGCAGGTCTAAACACACACAGACAGACATGCATCTCTAAACACACACATATATGCAAGCTAAAGGAAATCAGTGCAAGACTGATACTGATGTACACCTGTGAAGCACTCACTTTCCTAAGGAGCCATTCAATCAAAGAGCAATATTTTTACCGGAGATACGGTGGGTTGAAATATAACCTTTATTCGAATATTTAAAACAGAATGGTAAATAACACACACACATAGTTTAAAAACGCAGAGGAATGTAGTTAGCTGTAAGTAGTTATGCACTTATATAGTGTAAGGGATAATCCTTGTATATAAATCAATCCAGACCTAGGATGTCGATGTCAATCCATGGCCCTTAGATATATAAATAGTGATGTCGCGAATAGTTCACCGGCGAATAGTTCCCAGCGAACATAGCATGTTCGCGTTCGCCTCGGCGGGCGAACATATGCAATGTTCGATCCGCCCCCTATTCGTCAGAAGACACATTACAGCCAATCAGCAGCAGACCCTCCCTCCCAGACCCTCCCACCTCCTGGACAGCATCCATTTTAGATTCATTTGGAAGCTGCATTCTTAGTGAGAGGAGGGACAGTGTAGCTGCTGCTGATTTAATAGGGAAATCGATAGCTAGGCTAGTGTATTCAGTGTCCACTACAGTCCTGAAGGACTCATCTGATCTCTGCTGTAAGGACAGCACCCCAAAAAGCCCTTTTTAGGGCTAGAACATCAGTCTGCTTTTTTTTTTCTTTCCTGTGTAATCTAATTGCAGTTGCCTGCCTGCCTGCCTGCCAGAGTGTGTGTCAGGCTCACAGCGTATACTGTGCCCACTTGCCCAGTGCCACCACTCATATCTGGTGTATCAGTAGTGTACATTTAAAAAAAAAAACACTTTTTTGACTGTGAAATAATAGCAGACAGCTGCCAGTACCCAAGATGGCCTCCAATAAGGCAGATGGGGAGGGTTACAGAGCTGTTTTGGGGGAGGATCAGGGAGGTTGGGGGCTAAGGGGGGATGCTACACCACAGCATATGTAAATATGCTAAAAAAATAAATAAATAAAAACCTTTTATTTTAGTACTGGCAGACTTTCTGCCAGTACTTAAGATGGCGGGGACAATTGTGGGGTGGGGGAGGGAAGGGAGCTGTTTGGGAGGGATCAGGGGGTCTGATGTGTCAGGTGGGAGGCTGATCTCTACACTAAAGCTAAAATTAACCCTGCAAGCTCCCTACAAACTACCTAATTAACCCCTTCACGGCTATCCATAATACACGTGTGATGTGCAGCAGCATTTAGCGGCCTTCTAATTACCAGAAAGCAACGCCAAAGTCATATATGTCTGCTATTTCTGAACAAAGGGGATCCCAGAGAAGCATTTACAACCATTTGTGCCATCATTGCACAAGCTGTTTGTAAATAATTTCAGTGAGAAACCTAAAATTGCGAAAAAATGTAAGTTTTTTTTAAATTTGATCGCATTTGGCGGTGAAATGGTGGCATTAAATATACCAAAATGGGCCTAGATCAATACTTTGGGTTGTCTACTACACTACACTTAAGATAAAATTAACTCTACAAGCTGCCTACATGCTCCCTAATTAACCCCTTCACTGCTGGGCATAAAACACGTGTGGTGCGCAGTGGCATTTAGCAGCCTTCTAATTACCAAAAAGCAACGCGAAAGCCATATAAGTCTGCTATTCTGAATAAAGGGGATCCCAGAGAAGCATTTACAACCATTTATGCCATAATTGCATAAGTTGTTTGTAAATAATTTCTGTGAGAAACCTAAAGTTTGTGAAAAAGTGAACAATTTTTTTTTATTTGATCGCATTTGGCGGTGAAATGTTGGCATGAAATATATCAAAATGGGCCTAGATCAATACTTTGGGTTGTGTACTACACTACACTTAAGCTAAAATTAACTCTACAAGCTGCCTACATGCTCCCTAATTAACCCCTTCACTGCTGGGCATAAAACACGTGTGGTGCGCAGTGGCATTTAGCAGCCATCTAATTACCAAAAAGCAACGCCAAAGCCATATAAGTCTGCTATTTCTGAACAAACGGGATCCCAGAGAAGCATTTACAACCATTTATGCCATAATTGCATAAGTTGTTTGTAAATAATTTCTGTGAGAAACCTAAAGTTTGTGAAAAAGTGAACAATTTTTTTTATTTGATCGCATTTGGCGGTGAAATGGTGGCATGAAATATACCAAAATGGACCTAGATCAATACTTTGGGTTGTCTACTACACTACACTTAAGCTAAAATTAACTCTACAAGCTGCCTACATGCTCCCTAATTAACCCCTTCACTGCTGGGCATAAAACACGTGTGGTGCGCAGTGGCATTTAGCAGCCTTCTAATTACCAAAAAGCAACGCCAAAGCCATATAAGTCTGCTATAATGGCATGTCTGGCACACAGTGTTGGGGCAAGGGTCCATCTGACCACTGATACCTGGTCTGCAAAGCATAGTCAGGGCAGGTATATCACCTACACTGCGCACTGTGAAGCGGGCGTAACCCTTACACTACCTGATCGATACAACATCATACCTGATGTTTTAAAGCACGTTATTCCAAACAATTTAGGAATGTTAGGTGATTTATGCCCTTTATGGATTAAAACCAGACTCTGCATCAACTATGCAATTTTCCATGGGAGTTTTGCCATGGATCCCCCTCCGGCATGCCACAGTCCAGGTGTTAGTGCCCTTGAAACAACTTTTCCATCACTATTGTGGCCAGAAAGAGTCCCTGTGGGTTTTAAAATTCGCCTGCCTATTGAAGTCTATGGCGGTTCGCCCGTTCGTAAACTTTTGCGGAAGTTTGCGTCCGCCGTTCGCGAACCCAAATTTTTAGGTTCGCGACATCACTATATATAAATAATTAGGATCAATAAAAGGGACAGTATACTATAAAATAGTTTTCCCTTAATGTGTTTCCAATTACTTTTTTTACCAGCTGCAGAGTATAAAATGTATGAGATTTGCTTTTTAAGGTTTATTTGTGTAAATTAATTAGCTGATTTTGTGTTTTGAAGCGACAACCTAATAAAATGGGTTTAGCTTGTAGGTATAATCAGATCTCATTACTTTATCACATTGTGTACATATACCTGCTTCTTTATCTTATATCTGTCCATAAACCAATCACCAATACTTGGAGTGAACAATGGAGAATTAACATTTTATTACTTTATCTCTTCTATACCCCACTGGGAGTGTAATTTCTTCTACTGGCTGTGTTAACACAGCTTGGCCTTGAGGCCAAAAACTTTCAGTATGGGTGGGGATACCACAGGCTAAATAAACTATTTCAAATGCCAATATAAGGGCAATGGAAATACTTGTAAACAATTTAATACACTTCAGCAGGTAAAATGGATCATTGGGAACAAATTAAAGTGGAAAATTATTTTTAGTAAACTGTCCCTTTAAGAAATTAAACATATGTTAAAGACATCAATTTCTTTATAATCAACTTGATTAACTGCATTAAATGCATTTATTGTTCATATTAGTGGTCTATTCTTCACATTTCTAAGTATATTCTTTAGAAAATTCGATACTGATGGGATTTAGTGATGTCCAAACTGTGTTCACTAATATATATCTATATCATTCATAGATATCTCTTCTATACCCCACTGGGAGTGTAATTTCTTCTACTGGCTGTGTTAACACAGCTTGGCCTTGAGGCCAAAAACTTTCAGGATGGGTGGGGATACCACAGGCTAAATAAACTATTTCAAATGCCATTATAAGGGTAATGGAAATACTTGTAAACAATTTAATACACTCCAGCAGGTAAAGTGGATCATTCTGAGCAAATTAAAGGGAAGAACATTTTTGAGTAAACTGTCCCTTTAATATATTAACGGTGGATGGTAATGATCACCACAATTCTACTAGGTAATGTCAGTATCACTTAGTGAGAGAGAGATTGTATGCCCAGTTGGAAGATATAAGTATCAAGGATTTACTGTTCAATCCCATGGGACTTTATAATTCATTCATTATCTGTGGCTTATTTCTACTGGGGTGAAAAATATTACATCATTTATGCTCAATTGCAATTTGTATTATATCAGAGGAGAGCGTTAAAATATGTACTTCTATCATTAAACTGATTTTATGCTCCTACTGCTAGATCAGCATAGGGCTTTGCATGGTTATGTACTGAATAATTTCCCAAATGCTTCCTTATAGGTACACTTTCCATTCTAATTGTTCACAACAATGTTAAGGTTAATGTGTGTTTGTTACACAATTTACGGTCCCTATTGTGTCATAGAGAGAGCATGGATATGGTTTCTTATCGCACACTAATGGTGGTTTCAGTAATACCAACTTTAACTGTTATAAGTGCCTCCGACTACTGAGGGATACCGACACTGAAATGATAATAATACTAGTGGCGTTACCTTCTTATACAATTGCCAGTACCACCGATTACCGCCTATATACCCTCAACACTATATTTTAACGTGCTCTGCTGAAATTATGATTAGCCGAAAAAATAAATTAAATTGACCCATGACCACGCGCCAACATCCGCAGCGTGTCATAAGTTACGTTAACATCAGCTAGTCAAAGAGTAATAGCCAGTTTAACCTCACAAATTAAAATGACTATTTACAAACAAACTCCCTATGCCCTGACATGTTTCGCAACTCTTGGCTTTTTGGCGGCGTCAGGCATGCTGTTTTATTGGCGCGTTTACTCCGCCTCCAATGACCGCCCAACAGTTAATAAATCTACCCCTCAGACTGGACTGGGTACACATCCTATGACCCTGCAACATGCTCAGCCATGGGTGCTCAATAGCACTCACTCTGGGGACGGTACAGCTACCTGTGAGTGCTATTGAGCACCCAGGGCTGTGCATGTTGCAGGGTCATAGGATGTGTGTCCAGTCTAATGAGACAACAATCTTCTATTTACAGTTAAACAGAATGTACAGTTAATACACCCGCCTGAAACGGAAGTTAAGAAGCAGCGGTCATAAAGACCGCTGCTCCTTAACTTCTCCACCTTTTAGGTAGCGGACTGAAATCATCCTGATCCGATCCGATTTGGATGATTGACAGCCCCTGCTAGAGGCCTATTGGCCGCCAGTGAGCAGGGGGTGACATTGCACAAGCATTTCACCAGAAATGCTTGTGCAATGTTAAATGCCGACAACGTATGCTGTCAGCATTTAGCGAGGTTGAGCGGACATGATTCACTACAGCAAATCATGTCCACTTGCCTCTTAATGAATCTACCCCTAAAAATCAGTTAAACAGTAAACCATGCTTGGTTATATGTGTTTGTGTACACACACATACTCAAGTACACACATACATCTGCGTGCACACACACATACACAAGTACACACATGCATGTGCGTGCACACTTACATGCACACACACATACTTGTGCGTGCACAAACATACACACACATGCACATTGCACACATGCACAAGTACACACTCACATGCACACACACACATATACACATGCACAAGTACACACACTTGTGCACACACAAATAAAGTCATCATTAAAGTCTACTAGATTTTTTGTAGAGATTGATTTTGATAAACTTTTCAACAGGATTAGAATATACTAGATAGATAGATAGAGATTGATAGCTGTTTATTTTAAAAGTATCTTGGCTTGCTATAGCACCAGCTGAGCAGTGCAGCTTTGTCAGTTATGACATCACAGTTGCTATTATCCTTATGACATCACAAGCTTTAGCTTCAGCAGAAAGAGAACAGAACCATCTCTGTGGCAGTTAGGAGATTGCTCAGAGTAGACGTGTTTTTCTTCTCTGGTGTTTTTTAAACCGTGTTTACTATTTAAAGTCATTTTCGCTATCAGCAAGTAAATGGCTAAATTACTAGGGTGTTGTGGCACCAGCAGCGTGTTGGAATGGTGCACAAGCGCCCATGGATTTTATAATGATGATCTGCTTCATGGCAGATATTCTCTATGCCAAACCCTTGGACAAGGAAGTTTTGGCAAAGTAAAACTGGCATATGACGTCATCAGCGGACAGGAGGTGAGTGTACAGACTGATCATTTACTGATAAAGGGTTAGATAACAAGTGGAGCGCAAATTTATCTTGCGTCCACAACAGCAGACACGCAATAAATAATCATCCATTACAAGTAGGGTTGCCATCTGTGCTTCATAAAAATACTGGACGACCTATAGGTGATTGGATACGGGACGTAGCTGGATTCGCACAATGGGGAAGATTTAACAAGGGCCGAATGGCTGTTGTTTCCGCGCGAGCCTTCAGGCTCCCCAGAAACAGCAGTTATGAAGCAGCGGTCTAAAGACCACTGCTCCATAACTTGTCCTTGCCTCTGAGGCTGCGGCCTTCAATCCGCCCGATCCTTTACGATCGGGCTGATTGACACCCTCTGCTAGCGGCCGCTAATCTGCAGGGGGCGGGACTGCACAAGCAGTTTTGGTGAACTGTCGGACAGACATTGGTAAATCTACCCCAAAATCTCCACAAAAGCTAAAACTTAGGTCCCACTCTTGATCCCACCACATATATTTTTCACAAATAAGCAGTCATTTTATCCCCTTTGTGGTCAGTAACACATGTACAGAGCAGTGATGTGTCCCCCTTGGCTGCTGGAGGTACACACCCAGCAATAATTGAACACCCCCATGGTTGCCTGTTACACATATAATAGAAAATACACAGTGTAACTTATTTTTGAGACATATTTCTAATGCATAAAGGCCTAGAAGAACCTTTACATTTAGCTGACAGGGGTCTTTAAAAATACTGGTCATTTAAGTGTCCAGTATTTCTGTGCAGTTTTTACTGGCCAGCCTAAAATACTGGACTGTCCAGTTGAATACTGGACACCTGGCAACCCTAATTACAAGTAGCTGGTTATTGCTATTCGCAGTACAATTAGCGCTTATAAAATTAACCAGAGATGAGTTCTATAAATGTGCCCTAAATGTCCCTAAAATACAGTGTAGTGTATTTTATTAAGCATGGGAATCTTCCAAAAGATTTTCTCCAAAGCAGGATATGAGCTTATTTTAATACATTCAAGTTTTAATTTTTATCACTCGCTATATATCATTTATTGCTCATATCCTGCTTCGGAGAAAATCTTTTGGAAGATTCCCATTCCTGTTGTTGGCGAACCACGAGGGGCCAGTCTGTTGGATGACTGAGAGATTCCAGCCTGCTACACTTGCACCATTCAGGGGTGTTCTGCGCCAATTTTCTTATGAACAATAATAAAATTGCAGGGATTGGAACTCCCCTATGTCTAAACACTTACTTTAAAATACCTCAATCGATATGAGGTAAGTAATCACCCTTTAAAAAAGAATCCTTATAGGCATCTGCAGCTCCGTTGTCCTGATTCGTTAGACTGGCAACCTGAAGCTGTATTCACCAAGTGCTGTATAATGAGGCAGCATAAACGATCCTCACTGGAACAGTTGTTGGCTCATAATATGTGAAGGGAGACAAAAGCAAAAACAAGGGTCCCAGAATAGTGAAGTATGTCATTTATTAATATCCCCACATAACAGGACCCCCAAAGACAGCCCACTCACACATAAAAACCTCAATCGATATGAGGTAAGTAAAAGCACATAAACAACAACAGTGGCAAAGGATCATATAAACTGGCCTCAATAACCCAGAATGTATCCGCACAGCGTCCCTGACGCTTTTCAAAGTCTCCTTCTTCCTCAGAGGGATAGAAGTACGGTATAACTTACATGAGTATAACTCCATTATTTAAAACCGGCATTTTGCTTGTGGATCGTAATACTCGCTTTCTGATTGGGAGAGATTTTCAACCGGTCATTGGATGTTCATTCGATTGCGTGATTGGCCCAAAGCGTCACATGTAATGGACATGTGACTATATTACGTGTATTATCAAAACATTTAAGGTGGACAGATCACGCAATGGATGAAAATACAGCACAAAGATGAAAATCAAAATATAAATATATCAGGGTGATTACATAAAATCCTAAAGTACTATACACAAATAAATACTTATAGTGCTAGTGACTGCATAAATATCTAAAAACCAATACAAGTATTATATTAAAAAGCAAGTGTATATATATTGTTAAAAACACAGATAATAAAATCTAGATTTAAATGTTAAAATTCCATATACATATTTTAAAATTTAATTAGAACAGTAAGATATAAAAATATCATTAAAAATATTAAATAAGAATAAAATGATATTTTTATATCTTACTGTACTAATTAAATTTTAAAATATGTATATGTATATGGAATTTTAACATTTAAATCTAGATTTTATTATCTGTGTTTTTAACAATATATATACACTTGCTTTTTAATATAATACTTGTATTGGTTTTTAGATATTTATGCAGTCACTAGCACTATAAGTATTTATTTGTGTATAGTACTTTAGGATTTTATGTAATCACCCTGATATATTTATATTTTGATTTTCATCTTTGTGCTGTATTTTCATCCATTGCGTGATCTGTCCACCTTAAATGTTTTGATAATACACGTAATATAGTCACATGTCCATTACATGTGACGCTTTGGGCCAATCACGCAATTGAATGAACATCCAATGACCGGTTGAGACTCTCGCCCAATCAGAAAGCGAGTATTACGATCCACAAGCAAAATGCCGGTTTTAAATAATGGAGTTATACTCATGTAAGTTATACCGTACTTCTATCCCTCTGAGGAAGAAGGAGACTTTGAAACGCGTCAGAGACGCTGTGCGGATACATTCTGGGTTATTGAGGCCAGTTTATATGATCCTTTGCCACTGTTGTTGTTTATGTGCTTTTACTTACCTCATATCGATTGAGGTTTTTATGTGTGAGTGGGCTGTCTTTGGGGGTCCTGTTATGTGGGGATATTAATAAATGACATACTTCACTATTCTGGGACCCTTGTTTTTGCTTTTGTCTCCCTTCACATATTATGAGCCAACAACTGTTCCAGTGAGGATCGTTTATGCTGCCTCATTATACAGCACTTGGTGAATACAGCTTCAGGTTGCCAGTCTAACGAATCAGGACAACGGAGCTGCAGATGCCTATAAGGATTCTTTTTTAAAGGGTGATTACTTACCTCATATCGATTGAGGTATTTTAAAGTAAGTGTTTAGACATAGGGGAGTTCCAATCCCTGCAATTTTATTATTGTTCATAAGAAAATTGGCGCAGAAGATAAGACTTTTTTCCTATATTCATCTAGTGAAGACACTGTGGGAGTCTTTACGCAACCATTGAGTTCAGCTGCCTTTCTTCTGAACTTAATTGTTCCATGGACTTGAAAACAATTGTTTTTATTATAATATTTTAATTTGCAGCTTATTTGTTTTTCTGTCATTTATTATTATAATTATAATAATAGTAGTAGTATCTATACTATTTTTATATTCATTTTTAAATATAAAACATCAGGGTAGCGCAGTAATTGTATCTTTCTATATATATATATATATATATATATATATATATATATATATATATATATATATATATATATATATATATATTGTTTGTTTTTTGTTTTTCTTTATTATAAAATCTAATTATTGTTGCTTATATCCTTTAGATCAGATTAACTCTGACCTAGGGCAATCCCTGCTTTCTAATACTGTTTATAACAGACATCCTCAAACTTGGCCCTCAAGAGGTTTTAGAACTACATTTCCCATTATGCTCAGCCAGCTGATATGCATCATGGGAAATGTAGTTCCAAAACCTCTGGAGGGCCAAGTTTGAGGATATCTGGTTTATAATTATATTTAAGTCCTATTTGCACAATACCATCACCAGCTGCAATACTGACCAATACATATATTTATCTTAATTACATTGTAGGCATGACCCAATACATTAATTTATTAACATACCTACACTGAGCACCGTTCTATTCAAACCAAATGTATATTAAACTGAGAATTAATTTCGACTCTCTATTGTAAGTATTTTGTGTCCTTTCAGCAGTTAAAGGGACAGTCAAGTCCAAAAAAAACTTTCATGATTTAAATAGGGCATGTAATTTTAAACAACTTTCTAATTTACTTTTATCACCAATTTTGCTTTGTTCTCTTGGTATTCTTAATTGAAAGCTAAACTTAGGAGGTTCATATGCTAATTTTTTAGACCTTAAAGACTGCCTCTAATCTGAATGCATTTTGACCACTAGACGGCATTAGAGCATGTGTTTCATATAGATAACATTGAGCTCATGCACGTGAAGTGACCTAGGAGTGAGCACGGATTGGCTAAAATGCAAGTCTGTCAAAATAACTGAAATAAGGGGGCAGTCAACAGAAGCTTAGATACAAGGTAATTACAGAGGTAAAACGTGCATTACTATAACTGTGTTGGTTATGCAAAACTGGGGAATGGGTAATAAAGTTATTATCTTTCTTTTGAAACAACAAAAATTCTGGTGTTGACTGTCCCTTTAAGATTAAAAACTGACATATTTTACAAATGTTTAATAAACAGCAAATCATTTGGTCTGATGTGATGGATTATGTGTATTAAACTACCTTAGACAATGTTAATATTAATTATACAAAACTTGTTATACTTTACCAACCAGTAGTAAGGATCTTGTACCGGATAAAACGGGATCTGGTACTAAGCCAGGACTGGTTAAATGAGTGGGGAGCCAAGTGATATGATGGAACAGGATATTGTATAATGGGAGAGTCCTGACAATAAGTTTTTTAACCCTTTATATAATGTCAGTTGTATCACATTTAGTAACCATCTCATATAGGTGGATGTATGTTTATTAGTTGGGTCAATTTGCTGACTAGACAGTAAAATGTGATATGTCACCTGGATCCAAAATTTTTAGAAAAGTTATTTCAATATATATCTGCTAGAGACGCTGTGGTGTTAGTTTACCTATGTGTTTAATAGGTCTAAGCTTTTCACAATACTGTCTGGTCTACCAGCACATTATATTGGTTGTATTTTATTACAGATATGTATATTATTTTATATTTCCTGTAGAGTTTTACTCCAGGGAGAAGCCAAGTGTACCTATTACTGTGGCAGTGCCAAGTGTTTTACTCCAGGGAGAGCGCCAAGTTTACCTATTAGTGTGGCAGTGCCAAGTGTTTTACTCCAGGGAGAGTGCCAAGTGTACCTATTAGTGTGGCAGCGCCAAGTGTTTTACTCCAGGGAGATCCCCAGGTGTACCTATTAGTGTGGCAGTACCAAGTGTTTTACTCCAGGGAGAGTGCCAAGTGTACCTATTAGTGTGGCAGTGCCAAGTGTTTTACTCCAGGGAGAGTGCCAAGTGTACCTATTAGTGTAGCAGCACCAAGTGTTTTACTCCAGGGAGAGCACCAAGTGTACCTATTAGTGTGGCAGCACCAAGTGTTTTACTCCAGGGAGAGTGCCAAGTGTACCTATTAGTGTGGCAGTGCCAAGTGTGTTACTCCAGGGAGAGTGCCAAGTGTACCTATTAGTGTGGCAGCACCAAGTGTTTTACTCCAGGGAGAGCACCAAGTGTACCTATTAGTGTGGCAGCACCAAGTGTTTTACTCCAGGGAGAGTGCCAAGTGTACCTATTAGTGTGGCAGTGCCAAGTGGTTTACTCCAGGAAGAGCGCCAAGTGTACCTATTAGTGTGGCAGCGCCAAGTGTTTTACTCCAGGAAGAGCACAAGGTGTACCTATTAGTGTGGTAGTGCCAAGTGTTTTTTTGTTTGTGTTTTTTTAAAAAAGTTTTTTTATTGAGTAATGAAAATTACATGAACAAGCATCATGCGGGTACAAATAACAGGATTAAAGACATAAAAAGGCATGACATAACGATTGTAACAGTATTAGTAACAGTATTATTTGATTTTATATAAAAAAAAGTTAGGTGAACAGTAACAGACCTCATTTTTTGGTTTTATCTTGTATTCCTTATCTGGAGTGAAGTTATGAAGTATCGCCCTCTGTATGTTAAAACTTGGTAATAAACAATTTCACCTTAGTACAAAGAGAACGGCCACTTATGGGCCGATGACAACCAGGCAAGATTGGGGCGGGGAATATGAGGGAAAAGGCACTGCAGGGCCACTTTTGGACCCAGATTATGAGATTGACATTATGAGTACAAATAGTATACTTTGCATTACATATTTCTTGAAATAGCGCTCTGCCTATAATAGGGGGAACCTGTATATCATTTAATTGCGGGGTGAAGTTGTGCTTATAATTAATAAGTATATCTATATAGGAAGTAGGACCCTGCAATTAGGTTGTAAGCAAAATATAGGCAATATGTACAGAACCAGGCCAGATATAAATTGCAGGTTTTAAAGTAAAATGGAGGTTCAGCTATTTTTCAACCTAAGAAGAGGCATTCGGTCACTAGCTTAACTCCTACGATTGTGTCACAGCAGGATGTCAGCCACAGATAAAACAATAACATTGCCCCTGAAGCATTTATAAGGATTAAAGGGTACCATACATTTTTGGGGGTATAAATGTGGGGGTGGCTGTATAGGTTTGTTTGTTATAAGGAGATATATAAGCTGGGCAATATTGAATGTGCAGTAGAACCAAACTACAGTGAATTGCATGAATGTATTTGATATTAAAGGGGGAGGTATGGATTACTTAAGTTGTCCTTCATGAAATACGGATAGACGCTTTCCTGACCTGCAACTATAGAAATGGCATAAGCAAAGTATCACTGGGGTTCTAGGTTATAACTCGTAGAAAGTAAAACTATGATCTTGAGTGCAATGACCTAAAGCAAACCGAAAAAACAGTTGCAACTCAGTATAACCGCCCATATTATCATTACTTATCATTGACTTAATTTATGTTAGGAAAAACATATGCTAAATTAAAATTTCGGCCTATAGGGCTGTAATGGACAAGGGGGTTTCTGAGCACAAAAACTCAACTTGGCTTTGTGTCAGCTCAGTTGCATCATCCGTATACCCCATGTAGTAGTCCTAGTGCCTGAGGTCTAGCTCATCCTACTCCAACTTTAATGTGGCAACCAGAGGAGACCGCCAGTGGTAATGTATTTCTTGTCTGTGGTAAGTAGGGGCCTCCATGTGCTGCGGTTGACTGGCATGGCATTCTGGTCTGTGACCATGGTGGCGACTTTTTCAGTGTTTTATCAAGCCACATCTCTCAAGGCTCGAGCAGCACACAAAACTGCGACCTATCATGGCCGCCGCCCGGAAGTTCCCCCAGTGCCAAGTGTTTTACTCCAGGGAGAGCGCCAAGTGTACCTATTAGTGTGGAAGCGCCAAGTGTTTTACTCCAGGGAGAGCACCAAGTGTACCTATTAGTATGGCAGGGCCAAGTGTTTTACTCCAGGGAGAGTGCCAAGTGCACCTATTAGTATGGCAGTGCCAAGTGCTTTACTCCAGGAAGAGACCCAAGTGTACCTATTAGTGTGTCAGCACCAAGTGTTTTACTTCAGGGAGAGCACCAAGTGCACCTATTAGTATGGCAGTGCCAAGTGTTTTACTCCAGGAAGATACCCAAGTGTATTTATTAGTGTGGCAGGGCCAAGTGTTTTACTCCAGGGAGAGTGCCAAGTGTACTTATTAGTGTGGCAGCGCCAATTGTTTTATGCCAGGGAGAGCGCCAAGTGTACCTATTAGTGTGGCAGTGCCAAGTGTTTTACTCCAGGGAGAGTGCCAAGTGTACCGATTAGTGTGGCAGTGCCAAGTTTTTTACTATAGGGAGAATGCCAAGTGTACCTATTAGTGTGGCAGTGCCAAGTGTTTTACTCTAGGGAGAGTGCCAAGTGTACCTATTAGTGTGGCAGTGCCAAGTGTTTTACACCAGGGAGAGCGCCAGGTGTACCTATTGGTGTGGCAGTGCCAAGTCTTTTACTCCAGGGAGAGTGCCAAGCATAGCAGGGGGTGTCAATCATCCCAATTGTATCCGATATGGCTGATTGCTGTTCGCCGCCTCAGAGGTAGCCGTCGAGTTAAGGAGCAGCAGTTTTAAGACCGCTGCTTCTTAACTCCTGTTTCCGCTGTGCCTGAAGGCTCGCTCGGAAACAGGTGCATTCGGCACAATACGGGGGTTAATAAATCGGCCCCCAAATATCATTTACATACAGATTTAGTCTGCAATCTGCTCTTATTTCTGAAATATTCAACTGCTTCTCAACTCAGTTCTTAATCTAACCCTCTCTTTCACTTCAGTTCTGTGAAACTGTAAAACTGTAAAACTGTTTGTCATTCCCCCAGCCGCACCCTCTGCACCGTCTAATGAACAAACAGCATTTGTCATAATAAGTTCTCACGCTACGTTCTGCATTAAAACGTATTGCACTAAATATCTTTACAAGACCACAGCAAGCAGCAAGTTAGGTAAAAAAAAAATCCTTCATTTCTGTCACCTGCAGCTGGAAACAAGTGTACGGTTTTTGTTTGTTTTTTAAAGAAAAAAAGAAAGGAAACTAGGGAGCGCTAAAGAAAAGCCAAAGTGTAACCTCTATAGGACAGGGATAATATTACTTAATTTAAATGTAAAATAATAATAAAAAACTCTAACTGAACAGTGTATCAAGTGCAGAAGATTAACCACAAATCTAATCTGAACAGCTATAATCCAATAGATATTAAGAAATCCAAAATAAATTAAACTTAATATTTAATGGTAAATAAATAAATATAAATATATAAGTAACAAACTTGATTGAAGGTGCTGGTTACAGATGTATCATAAAATCATTTAATAACAAAAGGTATCATACAAAAAGATTTTAAATTAAATTATAATCATATGTTAACACACTAGTTAGATCGACCTACTAAAATATGATTATTCTACCTTTTAAACAAATTCTAAAATGATTTAAAAAACACCAAAATAAAATAAAATACAGAAATATGCACAATTTCGTTTAGCACAAATACCAAACAATGTGTCTCAGAAGTAACTTATAAATAAACGATGATTGAGTCCCAATAGGAAATACCGTCCTTCAAGTTTCCAAGTGCAAATCCTAATATGAGACAATGTGTTACGGCTTGTATCGAATCCCAGCTGCTTTCTTTTGGTTGCGTGCAGATGGACAAGTTCCTCCTATAGAGAAGGGGGAGTTCCTTTTTTAGCGTAGCATAAAGTAACAGGGATAAAAAAACAATATCCGTACTCACACTTAGGATAGTTATTGTCGGCGTCAGGGTCGGTTGAAATCCGATGGGGATCCGATGCAAAGAAGTCTGTTCAAACAGACCGTTCCACCGTAGCAGGTGCAATTTGATTAGTTAAAGGTAAAGATGAAAAACCCAGCGGCTGCACAAAGTGTCTCGATAAGGGCCAGATCGTACCCAACAAATCAGAAAAGCCCTCGAGTCTGCTTCAGCAGTACTAGTGCACCACTAGACAATGAGAAAGAAAGTATTTTGAAACACGTTGCTCAATTTGCTTCCCTAGCGAAGCACAGCTGATTTTTCAGGTGCTGGCAATTGAACCCGTCTAGCGGTGCACTAGTACTGCTGAAGCAGACTCGAGGGCTTTTCTGATTTGTTGAGTACGATCTGGCCCTTATCGAGACACTTTGTGCAGCCGCTGGGTTTTTCATCTTTAACTAATCAAATTGCACCTGCTACGGTGGAACGGTCTGTTTGAACAGACTTCTTTGCATCGGATCCCCATCGGATTTTAACCGACCCTGACGCCGACAATAACTATCCTAAGTGTGAGTACGGATATTGTTTTTTATCCCTGTTACTTTATGCTACGCTAAAAAAAGAATTCCCCCTTCTCTATAGGAGGAACTTGTCCATCTGCACGCAACCAAAAGAAAGCAGCTGGGATTCGATACAAGCCGTAACACATTGTCTCATATTAGGATTTGCACTTGGAAACTTGAAGGACGGTATTTCCTATTGGGACTCAATCATCGTTTATTTATAAGTTACTTCTGAGACACATTGTTTGGTATTTGTGCTAAACGAAATTGTGTATATTTCTGTATTTTATTTTATTTTTGTGTTTTTTAATCATTTTAGAATTTGTCTAAAAGGTAGAATAATAATATTTTAGTAGGTCGATCTAACTAGTGTGTTAACATATGATTATAATTTAATTTAAAATCTTTTTGTATGATATTTTTTGTTATTAAATGATTTTATGATACATCTGTAACCAGCACCTTCAATCAAGTTTGTTACTATTTATTTATTTACCTTTAAATATTAAGTTTAATTTATTTTGGATTTCTTAATATCTATTGGATTATAGCTGTTCAGATTACATTTGTGGTTAATCTTCTGCACTTGATACACTGTTCAGTTAGAGTTTTTTTTATTATTATTTTACATTTAAATTAAGTAATCTTATCCCTGTCCTATAGAGGTTACACTTTGGCTTTTCTTTAGCGCTCCCTAGTTTCCTTTCTTTTTTCTTTAAATCATCTGTAGGGTAGTTAGAGAGATTCTTATTTTCTAGTTTGAGTGTGTTGCTAACCTCGTTTTTTTTGGCAGTGGTCACACCCCCCTCTTTCAATTTTGTTTGTTTATTTCTTCAAAGCAAAGACAAAGAACAGCTTTACTATCTACTAATACTTTATTAATTACTTGTACAGGAATCAGGAAAACGTTCCAATCTCTTACTCAACTTTTCTCTATAGTTAAGTTGTGAAAGTCAATCCTAGCGTTTTACAAACACTAGGATTGACTATTGAAACAAATAGGGGACTTTCATTCATGAAGAATAAGATACTTCATGTAGTAAGCTCCTTTAATTTTTTCAGTCGATCGCAGTTCTTAGCTGCTATGGCAGGCCACGGCTAAAAAATTTTTTGCTAAGAGGTGATGTTTTTACCCATGGGCGCCAAGCCGGATTTACCGTCACCTCTTAGCAAATTTTTTTTTACCCGTGGTCCCCTTTATTTGTTTCAATAGTCAATCCTAGCGTTTGTATAACGCTAGGGTTGACTTTCACTTTAAGGTGGATTAAAGGGACGGTGAAGTCAAAATTAAACTTTCATGATTCAGATAGAGCAGCAATTTTAAGCAACTTTCTAATTTACTCCTATTATCAATTTTTCTTCATTCTCTCTGTATCTGCCCATTGTTCTTTCCTATAGCTGTGTATATGGGGATTGGTGTAATATGTAACCTTATAAATTCTAGCTGAAATCTGCTACTTTTTCTATAGGTAAATCTTAGGCCATTTACGTAATATTTATTATAAGAAATACATAATTTGTACATATGATGTATAATTATATAGACACACATTTTCTATATTTACAGGTGGCCATAAAACTCTTTGACAAGAGGAACCTGACCCCTTCTAAACTGTACCAGGTAAGGGATTTATTGCTTGGCTCTGGCACTAGAGGGTTAATATATCTCAACTGGTCGGCTACTGACCTCACACCTGTCAGAGGAGTGTTACTAGCTGTAACTAGATTACAACTGTGTATGGTGGGTCTAACTGGACCTCTGGTCGGCTACTGACCTCATGTCTGTCAGGGGAGGGTTACTAGATGTAACTAGATTACAAATGTGTATGGTGGGTCTAGCTGGACCTCTGGTCGGCTACTGACATCACGTCTGTCAGGGGAGGGTTACTAAATGTAACTAGATTACTACTGTGTATGGTGGGTCCAACTGGACCTCTGGTCGGCTACTGACCTCACGTCTGTCAGGGGAGGGTTACTATATGTAACTAGATTACTGCTGTGTATGGTGGGTCTAGCTGGACCTCTGGTTGGCTACTGACCTCACGTCTGTCAGGGGAGGGTTACTAAATGTAACTAGATTACTACTGTGTATGGTGGGTCTAGCTGGACTTTTGGTCGACTACTGACCTCTCGTCTGTCAGGGGAGGGTTACTAAATGTAACTAGATTACTACTGTGTATGGTGGGTCTAGCTGGACCTCTGGTTGGCTACTGACCTCACTTCTGTCAGGGGAGGGTTACTAGATGTAACTAGATTACTGCTGTATATGGTGGGTCTAGCTGGACTTCTGGTTGGCTACTGACCTCACGTCTGTCAGGGGAGGGTTACTAGATGTAACTAGATTACTGTTGTGTATGGTGGGTCTAGCTGAACCTCTGGTTGGCTACTGACCTCAAGTCTGCCAGGGGAGGGTTACTAGATGTAACTAGATTACTACTGTGTATCAGCTAGATTACGAGTTTTGCGTTATGACCCTGCTTTTTCCCTAACGCCGCTATTACAAGTCTTGCAGGTATTTTTTTTTGGCCGTCACGCAACGTCAGTACCGCACTTTTTAATAAGTCCTTTTTCAATGGGACTTCCATAGCGCCGGTATTACGAGTTTGCCTGGGAGGCCAAAAAGTGAGCGGTACAGCCTATAACTAAGTCAGTAGTTATGAGTTTTAAGTTACAAAGCTGTAGCATAAAACTCATAATTAAAGTGTTAAAAAGTACACTAACACCCATAAACTACCTATTAACCCCTAAACCGAGGCCCTCCCGCATCGCAAACACTATAATAAAAATATTTACCCCTAATCTGCCGCTCCGGACATCGCCGCCACTTAAAAAATGTATTAACCCCTATTCCGCTGCTCCCCGACATCGTCGCCACTATAATAAAATTATTAACCCCTAAACCGCCGTCCTCCCGCATCAAAAACACTATTTAAAGATAATTAACCCCTAATCTGCTGTCCGCCCACTCCGCCGCTATAATAAACCTATTAACCCTTAAACCTAACCCTAACACCCCCTAACTTAAATATAATTAAAATAAATCTAAATTAAACCTACTATTAATAACTAACCGCTAGATTTAGAGTTCTGCGGCCAAAGGGGTGCGTTAGCTATGCATGCTTTTTTTCCCCCGCACCTTTTAAATACCGCTGGTATTTAGAGTTCACAGAAGGGCTGCGTTAGGCTCCAAAAAGGGAGCGTAGAGCATAATTTACCGCCACTGCAACTCTAAATACCAGCGGTGCTTACGGACGCGGCCAGCTTCAAAAACGTGCTCCTGCACGATTCCCCCATAGGAAACAATGCGGCAGTTTGAGCTGAAAAAAAACCTAACACCTGCAAAAAAACCTAACACCTACAAAAAAGCAGCGTTCAGCTCCTTTTTGCAGGTGTTAGGGGTTAATACTTCCATAGCGCCGGTATTACGAGTTTGCCTGGGAGGCCAAAAAGTGAGCGGTACAGCCTATAACTAAGTCAGTAGTTATGAGTTTTAAGTTACAAAGCTGTAGGCCAAAAAGTGAGCGGTACAGCCTATAACTAAGTCAGTAGTTATGAGTTTAACCCCTAATCTGCCGCCCCCGCTATCGCTGACCCCTGCATATTTTTTTTAACCCCTAATCTGCCGCTCCGTACACAGCCGCCACCTACGTTATCCCCTATATTATATTTATTAACCCCTAATCTGCCGCCCCCAACGTCGCCCCTAATCTGCCGCCCCCAACGTCGCCGCCACGTTAAAATAAATACAAAGTTGCCTGTAAAATAAATATAAATCCTAAAATAGCTGCAATATAATTATAATTTATATTGTAGCTATATTAGGGTTTATTTTACAGGTAAGTATTTAGCTTTAAATAGGAATAATTTATTTAATAAGAGTTAATTTATTTTGTTAGATAAAAATTATATTTAACTTAGGGGGGTGTTAGGGTTAGACTTAGCTTTAGGGGTTAATAAATTTAATAGAGTAGCGGTGAGGTCCGGTCGGCAGATTAGGGGTTAATACTTGAAGTTAGGTGTCGGTGATGTTAGGGAGGGCAGATTAGGGGTTAATACTATTTATTATAGGGTTATTGAGGCGGGAGTGAGTCGGATTAGGGGTTAATAACTTTATTATAGTAGCGGTGAGGTCCGGTCGGCAGATTAGGGGTTAATAATTGTAGGTAGGTGGCGGCGACGTTGGGGGCGGCAGATTAGGGGTTAATAAATATAATATAGGGGTCGGCGGTGTTAGGGGCAGCAGATTAGGGGTACATAGGGATAACGTAGGTTGCGGCGGTGTGCGGTCGGCAGATTAGGGTTAAAAAATTTTAATAGAGTGGCGGCGATGTGGGGGGACCTCGGTTTAGGGGTACATAGGTAGTTTATGGGTGTTAGTGTACTTTAGAGCACAGTAGTTAAGAGCTTTATGAACCGGCGTTAGCCCAGAAAGCTCTTAACTCCTGGCTTTTTTTCTGCAGCTGGAGTCTTGTCGTTAGATTTCTAAGGCTCACTTCAGCCAAGACTCTAAATACCAGCGTTAGAAAGATCCCATTGAAAAGATAGGATACGCAATTGACATAAGGGGATCTGCGGTATGGAAAAGTCGCGGCTGCAAAGTGAGCGTTAGACCCTTTCCTGACTGACTCTAAATACCAGCGGGCGGCCAAAACCAGCGTTAGGAGCCCCTAACACTGGTTTTGATGGCTAACGCAGAACTCTAAATCTAGGCGTAAGTACAGTGAGTGCAGAATTATTAGGCAAATTAGTATTTTGACCACATCATCCTCTTTATGCATGTTGTCTTACTCCAAGCTGTATAGGCTCGAAAGCCTACTACCAATTAAGCATATTAGGTGATGTGCATCTCTGTAATGAGAAGGGGTGTGGTCAAATGACATCAACACCCTATATCAGGTGTGCATAATTATTAGACAACTTCCTTTCCTTTGGCAAAATGGGTCAAAAGAAGGACTTGACAGGCTCAGAAAAGTAAAAAATAGTGAGATATCTTGCAGAGGGATGCAGCACTGTTAAAATTGCAAAGCTTCTGAAGCATGATCATCGAACAATCAAGCGTTTCATTCAAAATAGTCAACAGGGTCGCAAGAAGCGTGTGGAAAAACCAAGGCGCAAAATAACTGCCCATGAACTGAGAAAAGTCAAGCGTGCAGCTGCCAAGATGCCACTTGCCACCAGTTTGGCCATATTTCAGAGCTGCAACATCACTGGAGTGCCCAAAAGCACATGGTGTGCAATACTCAGAGACATGGCCAAGGTAAGAAAGGCTGAAAGACGACCACCACTGAACAAGACACACAAGCTGAAACGTCAAGACTGGGCCAAGAAATATCTCAAGACTGATTTTTCTAAGGTTTTATGGACTGATGAAATGAGAGTGAGTCTTGATGGGCCAGATGGATGGGCCCGTGGCTGGATTGGTAAAGGGCAGAGAGCTCCAGTCCGACTCAAACACCAGCAAGGTGGAGGTGGAGTACTGGTTTAGGCTGGTATCATCAAAGATGAGCTTGTGGGGCCTTTTCGGGTTGAGGATGGAGTCAAGCTCAACTCCCAGTCCTACTGCCAGTTTCTGGAAGACACCTTCTTCAAGCAGTGGTACAGGAAGAAGTCTGCATCCTTCAAGAAAAACATGATTTTCATGCAGGACAATGCTCCATCACACGCGTCCAAGTACTCCACAGCGTGGCTGGCAAGAAAGGGTATAAAAGAAGAAAATCTAATGACATGGCCTCCTTGTTCACCTGATCTGAACCCCATTGAGAACCTGTGGTCCATCATCAAATGTGAGATTTACAAGGAGGGAAAACAGTACACCTCTCTGAACAGTGTCTGGGAGGCTGTGGTTGCTGCTGCACGCAATGTTGATGGTGAACAGATCAAAACACTGACAGAATCCATGGATGGCAGGCTTTTGAGTGTCCTTGCAAAGAAAGGTGGCTATATTGGTCACTGATTTGTTTTTGTTTTGTTTTTGAATGTCAGAAATGTATATTTGTGAATGTTGAGATGTTATATTGGTTTCACTGGTAAAAATAAATAATTGAAATGGGTATATATTTGTTTTTTGTTAAGTTGCCTAATAATTATGCACAGTAATAGTCACCTGCACACACAGATATCCCCCTAAAATAGCTATAACTAAAAACAAACTAAAAACTACTTCCAAAACTATTCAGCTTTGATATTAATGAGTTTTTTGGGTTCATTGAGAACATGGTTGTTGTTCAATAATAAAATTAATCCTCAAAAATACAACTTGCCTAATAATTCTGCACTCCCTGTAATTCCTATTTAAAACTAAATAATTACTTATCTGTAAAATAAACCCTAAGCTAGCTCCAATATAACTAATAGTTACATGGTATTTATCTTAGGTTTTATTTTTATTTCACAGCTAAGTTTGTATTTATTTTAACTAGGTAGACTAGTTAGTAAGTAGTTATTAACTATTTACTAGCTACCTAGTTAAGATAAATACAAATTTACCTGTAAAATTAAACCTAACCTGCCTTTTACTAACACCTAACATTACTATAAAATTAAATAAATTAAATTAACAAAATACAATTATCTAAAGTACAAAAAATAATAAACTCTAAAGTACACAAAATAATAAAAGAAATTATCAAAAATAAAAACGAATTACACCTAATCATATAGCCCTATCAAAATAAAAAAGCCCCCCCAAAATAAAAAAACCCCTAGCTTAAAAGGGCCTTTTGCGGGGCATTGCCCCAAAGAAATCAGCTCTTTTACCTGTAAAAAATAATAATACAAACAACTCCCCAACAGTAAAACCCACCACCCACACAACCAAACCCCCAAACAAAATCCTATCTAAATAAACCTACGCTCCCCATTGCCCTGAAAAGGGCATTTGGATGGGCATTGCCCTTAAAAGGACATTTAGCTCTTTTACATTGCCCAAAACCCTAAGCTAAAAATAAAACCCACCCAATAAACCCTTAAAAAAACCTAACACTAACCCCCGACGATTCACTTACAGTTTTTGGGGGCAGTAGATTAGAGGTTAATAAGTGTAGGTAGGTGGTGGCGACTTTGGGGGCGGCAGATTAGGGGTTAATAAGTATAGGTAGGTGGTGGCGACATTGGGGGCGGCAGATTAGGGGTTAATAACTGTATGCAGGTGACGGCGATATTGGGTGCGGCAGATTAGGGGTCCTTAGAATCAGGGTTTATGTTAGTGTTAGGTTTAAACATACATTTTATTTCCCCATAGACATCAATTGGGCTGCCTTTATGGATCTTTACGCTCCGCGATTGCAGGTGTTGGGCTTTTTTTTTCGCCGGCTCTCCCCATTGATGTCTATGGGGAAATCGTGCACGAGAACGTCAAAACACTGCTTATATTTGGGTGCGGTATGGAGCTCAATGCCACCATATCGCCCGCAACACAAGCCAGTTTTTTTAAAACCTGTAATAGCAGCGCTATTAAAGGTGAGCGGTGGAAATAACTTGCAAGTTATTAGCGAGCCACTCATAACGCAAAACTTGTAATCTGGCTGTATGGTGGGTATAGCTGGACCTCAGGTCTGGTTGGGTTTAAGTAAATAGTTCTAGTTTCACAGTCTTCCCTCTAGTCATTATTATGGGCACTGGGCTTCAGTATCAGCTGGTACTGGGTACAACAAGGGGTAGTTATACATCAGTCTGTCATTCTATTTGCTGGGGATCTGCAGATTTATGGGATCAGTACACAGATACATTACTCTGCCTGACATTATACTTATCTATTTTTCAGCTTTACGATGAAGTCCATCTGCTGAATATGATGGACCATCCTAATATCGGTAAGTGAGGAGCTGGTACCTACCTGGCTCATCTCAGACTCACATTAAGGGGGAGATTTATTATATGATCTGGATATACGATCGGGATGATTTACACCCCCTGCTAGTGGCCGATTGGCCGTGAATCTGCAGGGGGTGGCACTGCACAAGCATTTCACAAGTAATGCTTGTGCAATGTTAAATGCCTACAGCTTATACTGTCGGGAACTCATATACATTTCCCTTTATTTATCACCACAACCTTCTCTCTTTTTAATAGTGAGATATCATGAGGCCTTCCATAGTAACAGCAAGTTTTGTATAGTCATGGACTACGCAAGTGAAGGTACGTTCCCTTACAGCCTACAACCCCAGAAGCTCACACATCACAGAGCTGTGTGGATATATAATAAGCCTTTAGTCTATTAATGTCTGAGTGCTGTGTAATGCTTTTCTCTTTATCCTCCAATGTCATTTAATATATTGTTTATCCTCATTTCCCTTATTTACTGGTATTCTTTGTTCATTTTTGCTGTCTCTCTCCTTATCTTGTTTTAGCCTAACTGGCTTTTTTGTGTGGTTATTTTATTTTTGTGATTAATAATTCCTACCTTTCTTATGAGTCTATTAAATATAACGTTTTCATCTCTCTCTTTCCAATCTTACTCATTCCGTACAAAGGTGACCTCTATGATTATTTATATAACCGCGTACCACTGAGTGAGAAGCATGCGCGCTCAGTCTTTGTGCAGGTAAGTACTTCACACTTACCTTCTTCATTACTAAATCTCAGTATTCTAATGATATGTAAATATACCAGGCTGCAATATGTAGTAAAGGTATAACACCATTTGCAGTCATGTATATTACATTAGCGATAGCTACAGTAAGTCACATGATTTCATTGGGCTCACATTAGTATTTAAAGTTAAATATAACTAAATATAACGATACAAGAGATGACACGTCACAAGACGTTACTTATCAGTGATGAATACGTGTGTATAACACTTGCATTTTGCATTAATATTGTCCTCTAACTGACTTTGCTCTCAGATCGCATCAGCTGTACAACATCTACATCAGGCTGGAGTGGTTCACCGTGATCTGAAGGTAAGTGATGGAATAAAAAGGACAAGAGATGTTTACAGCACTTTAATAGACTGGAATAACAATTAGATTTTTATGTCTATTTAAATTCATTGAGAAGGTGACAGAGATGCTGAGAGAAATTTCTGTAGGACGCAGTTGAGGAATATAGAGCAACCTGATTCTATATAATAGACTTCTCTCCATATCTTACAGTTAAGCACTATAGGATCTGTCTTATCTCTTATAAATAATAATTTATTTGTCTTTTCAGCCTGATAATATTTTATTGGCTTCATCTGGACATGTGAAACTCGCTGATTTTGGCCTAAGTACCAAATTCACAAAAGGTCAGAAGCTGAGAACATTTTGTGGAACTAGACAGTATACCGCCCCTGAAGTTCTTCTTAAAAAACCATATGAAGGCCCTAAAAGTGACGTGTGGAGTCTAGGGATCATACTCCATCTTATGCTCACCGGCAGTTTCCCCTTTTATGGGAAAGATTTTGAGGTGAGTCACCAAGCAAAGCACCGTTTTTATGAGATGACATCCTACAGAAATTGAGAGAGAGAATTATTACTAGATAGGTATAGACCCGTATTTCTCACAATTTGTTTGAGGATGACAATAAGTTACTTAACACTTGCTAACCCTTTATTATAATTTCTTTCCTAAGATATGGTGAGTCCACGGCTTGAGTAATTACTGTTGGGAACATCTCTTCTGGTCAGCAGGAGGAGGCTAAGAGCACCACAGTTAAACTGCTATGTATCACTCCCTTACCCATAACCAGCAGTCATTCTCTTTGCCTTCGGTGCATGGAGGAGGTTTGAAGTTTAGGTGTCTGAAGGAAAATGTTGATTTCATCTACAAGCAAGTTTTGGAGTATAGCCATATTCCACGTCATTCCTTGTAGTTGGGTAGTGGTGGCTTTAAAACAGTTAGGAACTTGTAAAGAGGTACTTACTGCGTTTTCCTAACAATTGCTGCCCTAGTTTAGAAAGCCAGAGTTGGCTACTCTGTTCTTTCTTTTTCAAAGGTCTCTGTGAAGAACTGTGTCTTCTCATACCTTGTAACTGTCTACATGCCGGACAGCGGAGCAGGTAAGTGCTTTTTCTTCCAGTTGGGGAGATCATGCACTTAAATTAAAAGACACTGCTTTTTTATTGGGACATAGATAATCCTGTTGTATGGGTTACACTGGGGCATGAAGCAGGCACTGTAGCATGTGTGAGACTAACATGTAAACCCTTTTAAAAAGAAAGGGTAAAAAGCTTTTATTAGACTTTATTTTCTGACACATATTTACTTGATAAAACAATACAAGTTTAAACTGAAAGTAAGGCTAATTTTTTTTATTTCAGCAGTTTATTCATTTCCACTTTGTTTTAAAATTAAATGGTGCAACATTTTAAACTGTCAGGTTTGAAAAACTGGATATTTCTGGTACTCAGTGTACCAGCAAGTGGTGCCTCTCTGTGTCGCACCAGTAATTTTAGCACGGCAGTTGCGGTCACATAACCAGCTTTACTTCATAACGTTTCTGAGGGAAAAGTTGTTTTTCTCCATTTCTGGGTGATCCAGTCTAAATTGGTAGCGATAAGGCACCTTAGTAATTGAGGTGTTGGGTTGCCTGAGAGGTATTTTAAAAGTTTATTTGATGTTTATTAAATGTTTTTTCTTAACTTTTCTCACATAATTTTAGCTGGGGATCTATCCTAATTTGGGATAACATGTAAAGTGTATTTTTTCCTTGGCTTATTTTAATTGAATATTAAAATCTTTAAAACTTATCTGTACAAGTTTATTTACTTTTTCACAACTTGTCTGATATGGAGCAAGAGCCTGCTCTCATGAATTCATGCTTATTATATTTAGATGCACAAATTGCAGCTACTATGCCATTTTGTTCTTCATGTGTCAAGAAAACTTTGCAAAATAAAGGTAACATTTTTGAGCCTAATGTCACTCAGGATGATGCTGTTAAAATAATACCTCCGCTTTTTCCTGCTACGTCCCAAGCCTCAATGGTGTCACATGCAGTGCCCTGCGGTTCCTCTATAACTCCTAGTGGAGTTTATTTAAAAGCAGAAATTGCTGCCCCGCTATCTTCAGCGGTATATATATCTGCGGCATTAGCTGCCATTCCCAGATTACAGGGAAAACGCAAGAGGAAATCTAGAAATTTAGAAAGTAAGGTGCCTGTCCCCAGTTCTTCTTCCCAAGTTGCCCTTTCTCATAAGTCTGATGAGGAAGATAAATCAGGACTTTCTGAGGGTGAAATCTCAGATTCAGAAAGTATAATTCCTTCTTCTGAGACTGAGGTGGTATCCTTCAGATTTAAGCTTGAACACCTTTGTGTATTGTTAAAGGAGGTTTTAGCTACTTTAGATGACTCCAATACCATTGTCGTTGTCACTCCTAAGAAATCTAGTAAACTTAATGGTTTCTTCGATGAACCTTCCACTTCAGAGGTTTTTCCTGTGCCAGACCATGCTAGGGAGATTATCTCACAGAAATGGGAGAAACCAGGGGTGTCTTTTTCCCCATCTCCCATTTTTAAGAAAATGTTTTCTGTCGAAGACTCTATTAAAGACTCTTGGTATACTGTACCCAAAGTTGAAGGGGCCATTTCCACTCTGGCTAAGAGAACCACTGTTCCTAGTGAGGATAGTTGCTCTTTTAAGGATCCGATGGACAAGAAGCTGGAGGCTTATTTGAAAAAGGTTTATGTTCATCAAGGTCTCCAATGGCAACCTGCGGTGTGTATTGCCACCGTGACTAGTGCAGCATCTTATTTGTTCGATGCCTTGTCTGATTCTCTTCAAGTAGAGACTTCCTTGGATGAAATTCAAGATAGGATTAAAGCTCTTAAGTTGGCCAATTCCTTTTTTGCAGGTGCCATTTTACAGTTTGTTAGACTAGGATCTAGAACTTCTAGTTTCGCTGTCCTAACCCGCAGGGCTTTATGGTTGAAATCTTGGTCTGCAGAAGTTTCCTCTAAAGTCAAGCTTCTGACGATTCCTTACAAGGGCAAAACCTTGTTTGGACCCGGTTTGGCAGAAATTATCTCTGATATTACGGGTGGAAAAGGGTCTTTTCTACCTCAAGATAAGAATAATAGGCCTAAAGGAAGTCAGGGTAATTTTCGTTCCTTTTGTAACTTCAGAGGAAAGCCTTCCCCTTCTTCTTCCAAGCAGGAACAATCCAAGTCTTCTTGGGAACCCAATTAGTCTTGGAACAAGGGGAAACAATCAAAGAAACCTGCAGCTGATTCCAAATCAGCATGAAGGGTTTGCCCCTGATACAGGATCGGATCAGGTGGGTTGCAGGCTTTATCAGTTCTCTCAAGCCTGGATATGAGATGTCCCAGATCCCTGGACTGTGGACATAGTATCCCAGGGTTACAAATTGGAATTCAAGACTTTTCCTCTCAAAGGCAGATTCCATCTCTCAAGATTATCTGCAGACCAGATAAAGAGAGAGGTGTTCTTGAAATGTATACAACATCTTTCCTCCCTTTGAGTGATAGTTCCAGTTCCAGTGCAGGGACAGGGTCTCGGGTTCTACACCAACCTATTTGTGGTTCCCAAAAAAGAGGGAACTTTCCATCCCATTCTAGACTTGAAGTGTCTAAACAAGTTTCTCAAAGTTCCATCCTTCAAGATGGATACTATACACTCCATTCTTCCTTTAGTACAAGAGGGTCAGTTCATGACAACCATAGACCTAAAGGATGCGTATCTTCATGTTCCTATTCACAGGGACCATCACAAATTCATGAGATTTGCCTTTCTGGACACATTTCCAGTTCGTGGCCCTTTTATTTGGTCTAGCCACGGCTCCCAGAATTTTTTCAAAGGTTCTGGGGGCTCTTTTGGCAGTGATCCGTTCTCGTGGAATTGCTGTGGCACCCTACCTGGACGACATATTCGTTCAGGCGCCATCTTTCTTTTTTAAGATACGATGAGTCCACGGATTTCATCCTTACTTTTGGGATATTCACCTCCTGGTCAGCAGGAGGCGGCAAAGAGCACCACAGCAGAGCTGTATATATAGCTCCTCCCTTCCCTCCCACTCCAGTCATTCTCTTTGCCTGTGTTAGTAAGATAGGAGATGGCAAAGTGAGGTGTTAGTAAAGATTCTTCAATCAAGAGTTTATTATTTTTAAATTAGTTCCAGTGAGTGCTGCTTTGTTCTAGGGTGTAGCCTAGACCTGATCAGTCTCTACAGTAGAGCATTGGGTGGCTTTAAAGCAATAGGAACTGGTGGAACATAATTCAAACTGCGCCTTCTATACATGTTTGCTGCCCTAAATTCAGATAGCCTAAGCTCTTTTAACTCAGGCTGATCTTGGTCCACAGGGCTATGGGAGGGAGAGGACCTCTGAAAACCTGCTGGACTGCCATGCTGTCGCACAGCTTTCAAGGTAAGTGCTGACTTTTTTATTCTGTGTTACAGAGAAGTGGAGCACTTTATTTTTGTGGTAAGACCTCCTACATGTCAAAGGATGGGCACAAGACATGGTTGCTTTAAAGTACATAGCAATGTCTATTGCCAGCAAGGTTCACATACTAATTGGATATTTTCTGACACAGATATCAGAGAATTTAAAGTGACAGTAAAGTTTTTTTGTGTGAATTTTATTAAAACATTACACTCCTTTTACGACGTTTGCAGTTTGGGCACTGCCACACTACTCTGATTACACCTGACACTGTCTAATCTCAGAAGCTAAGCAGGGTCAGGCTTGGCCAATACCTGGCATTGTGAATTCTCCAAGCGTGCATATACATTCTATAGGCATATCCTATATAGTTCCCTCTCATACTCCATTTGGAGTCCATTATTTTCACTTTAGCACTATCCAGGGGTAATCTATCCTAGTGCGTCCTGTGTGTTATACGGAATGGAGAGTCCGCATTTCTATACTTAAAGAGATGCTTCCCATACCCGACTTAGCTATGGAACTGACATTACCTAAGGTAAATGGAGTAGTTTCCAACTTAGCTAAGAGAACTGCTATTTTTCTTTAGAGAAGAGTTAGTTCTCAGGGGTTATTTAGACAAAAAATGGGAAAGGAATGTACACCAGGGCTTACAATGGCATCCAACTGTGTACTTTACTACCGTCCGTAGTGAGGCGGCATTTTGGTTTGATGCGTTGTCTGATACTTTTAAGTCAGAAACTCACATGAATAAAATCCAGGATAGGATAGAGTCTAGTTATTTTAGTTCGACTTCTTAACTTGACGTTCTTAAAATGGGAGTGTAGTTTTCAGGTTTTTCTGTCCTGGCTCTCTGAGCCTTCTGGTTAGTGCCTTGCTATACAGATTTATGCTCTAATTCTAAATTTTTTAGTGATCTTTATAAGAAGGCCTTATCGGAGTCTGAAACTATTCAAAATGTGGGTGAAAAAAGTGCATGTAACAATGAAATGGTTGACAATAAAAAACAGCACAAACACAAGAAATAGGAGCACCTGACACCAGCCGTTAGTAGTGAATTCAAATTCAAATTTAATGAACAGGGTATTCCACCGCAACTTACGGTATACACGAAACAAAGTATACACAGGGACAGTGTCCCTAGTAAAAGTCAGTTGATACAGAGGAGCTTAAAGTGTTGAGTGTAAACAAAGCTGGTTACCAGAAAAAGGGCTAACGCGTTTCGGCGTGAGCCTTACTCATAGCCTCATAAAACACACATTCACCGTGAAAGTTTAAAACACCTAGCACCCAGCCTGATTGGTTGGTGTGAAACACACCCTACATACATATGGACCAATCCGTAACTAAAGTTCAACAATATATGTACACACACACACACCCCTATTACCCACCCCTTAACACTTACACTAAAGAACACAGAATAATGAAACTTCTCATGATATTCACGATATTCACTGTAAACATAATGAATAGAGCCCTATTCCCTTGATCACTGAGTACTCCAAAGCCACGGATCCTGTCAGGAAGCGATCCCGTAGCAAACAGTGCACAAACCATGTCAACCTGTCACAGAGATTCTCCGTTCAGCAGATTATCAGAATCCGAGTTGAGAGCTCAAAGTGGGAGGGAATAAGTCCAGTACACCTCCCTGATAGGATAACACAAGACCCCGGCCAATAGCTGAGCCGGGGCACGCCTCCCGAGCATACGTCAGTGTTGTTGATCAACAACAGCAACGGACAGAGCGCTGAAGCGCATATATATACACCACGTAGTCCCACTCCAAGGGACCGGATAGGGGTCAAATCCTATAAACTTCGGGTAAGGTGACTGCACAGATCGAGATCTCAAAGGGACACATAAAAAGGTCAATATAAGCACAAAGGTGCAGCCAAAAACCGTTCCTAGACAATGACCTGCGTCCCTCTCAAAAGCTCCTACTAATGGAAAAAATATATATGTTTAACCACCAATCTCTCATCGATATGCATACAGAAAAGGTTAATAGATGTGAAATATATATGAAATATATAATATAGTCTGATCAGATAATGAACATAATAAGGCCATATAAATAGGAATATAAAATATAAATAAATAATTAAATAATAATAATTCTTTGTTGTGTGTGTGATCACCTCATCACCACCAATAGTGGTATGGATGGAGAGTGCATGCAAAGCACAAAGGTAAATTGCTCACACACTAGAGCCCATGCTACAAAGTGTGATGAGTGCTGTCCAATGTCCCGGCACTCAAATCTGCCTAAGATCACCACAGATTCCAAGAACAGCCTATATTCATCTAAATACAATTGCAAAGATAGATGCATTTAAGAGGAATTGTACATTCTACATTATTTGATTACTTTAATTCTTCAAAATTATAATTGCATAAATAGTACTACCGGATAAAGAAGGTAACAAACCTAATGGGACCAAAAATTGATTAGATCAAACTCCGAGTTTAGGCCCCCTGGAATCCTAGTCTTTAGCTTAAAGATCCAGAAGGCCTCCTTCTCTCCAAGTTTGTTGACTCTATTTCCCTGTCCCCTTTTCAAGGGAACCTTGTCAATAATAGTCCACACAAAAGACCTTAGTGACTTGTTATGAATCTCCACAAAATGTTTCACTAGGGGGGTCGTTTTGGAACCAGTTCTAATGTCTGACATGTGTTCCTTTATGCGTGTTCTTGCCTCCCGCGTCGAAAGTCCCACATATTGCAGTGAACACAGGCTGCAGGTGATGAGATACACAATATAGGTTTGTCTACAGTTTAGACAATACTTAATATTAAATCTCTCTCCACTCATTGTGGAGACAAAAGTGTCTCCCACAATTAGTTTTTCACAAGCCACACAAGTTAGCCCTTTTTCTGGTAACCAGCTTTGTTTACACTCAACACTTTAAGCTCCTCTGTATCAACTGACTTTTACTAGGGACACTGTCCCTGTGTATACTTTGTTTCGTGTATACCGTAAGTTGCGGTGGAATACCCTGTTCATTAAATTTGAATTTGAATTCACTACTAACGGCTGGTGTCAGGTGCTCCTATTTCTTGTGTTTGTGCTGTTTTACATGTTTGGGCCAAAGCGAGCACTGAACATACGGCTGTGAGCTGTGGATCTGGCGGATTTGGAAAGCAGCCAGCAGTTTTGCAGGACCAGGGATCGACAAATAGCCTCCTATCTACAGTGTGGAATCCATTGTTGCGGTCCGGTGAGATACGTGGAATACCGCTGGAGCAACTACAATTCATAAGGTATTTGCCTACTGTCCTATGAGGGGAGTCCTGTTACTTTGCCATATTGATGTTAGTAGTAAACCATTTGGCTTGTGACTTTAGATTCGTTTTTCCTGCATCTTTCGATAGTCTCCAGGGGTAGAGGAATCCTGTGGGGCTATGTGCTTTGAAGCTGCGCTATAATATATAATTCCTGAGGATTTATTGCAAAGTATGTCGGGGATGGTATACATATCAACCACTCTGCTAGATAAACAACGTATCTGTCTATAATACTTGATACCAATGCACCATTAATCCCCTATTTTGTATCAAACACCTTTTTTGCTCTTTTCCTCTATATTTGTGGAACGTATACACTGAAGTGTGGGGTCTGGCCTGACTCCAGGTGTTTGTACATTACCGACCAGATCCACAGCCATTATGGACAATGAGGGTATAACCAATACAGAGGGAGCCCCCACCTTATTTGCACTAAGGTCTGTGGAAGAGAGAGATCTCAATACTAAGGATTGTTATAAGATTTTCTCAACCAACAAAAGAAACTACAATCTCATAACACTTTTTGAGGAATTGGAATTCCTACTATTAAAGGAGGACAAACTGTTTTGGGACATTAATACCCTAAACAAATATCAAGAGCTGGGAATCATACCCAGGGGGTTAAGATTGAACAAATATCCAACCTTCCTAACGGATGATAAGACTTTTATTGAATTGTGGAACAGCAAACTATCGGAATGTTCTCTTCAACTGATGAAATTAATTTGTGATTATAAGCAAAAGGAGTTAGAGGACACAGCCCTAAAAATCAGGGAGATACAGAAGGAGCTCAACACCCGATGTGAGGACACAAATTTCCTCAAGTTTAATGACACGCTACAACGGGTGGTGGCAGAGGCGAAAACTTTACTCCTCCAAATCAAACACAAAAAATACCTACGAGATCAACAGGACTACGATCTCAATAGGGTGTATATATGGAATAAAAGAGATAGATCACTACTCAGAAGGGAACAAAACAAAAGTACCTTCCATCCCAACCAACAGCGAGGTGGCCACAGGCGCAGAAGGAACAGAGGAAGGAGGGTGAACTTTTATGAGAGTGAGGGTGAATCTGAGGGCTCAGGGTCAGGATCAGGAGGAGAGGATTATCCCCCTGTCCAGAGTGTGAGACCTAGGGAAACCCCTCCCATCCTCAAAGCACCCACCAAACAATTTTTCTCTCAGTCGAACTATAGAGAGGAATCGATTATAGATACTGAAACAAGGGGTGATAACCGCACCCGGGATCAAGCACAGCTTGAACAGGTTTTTTCCATCCCCCAAAAAGTACCAGAAGGGGGGGGAGGAGGAAACCCAAACACGAACCAAGGTGCAGACCACCAGTACAAAGAACAACGGAGGTACCCCCAGAGAAGGGGAAGAGGAAGAGGGAATTACAGGTTTTGAATATTATCAACCTGTCCGAATACAGTCCTGATCCACATGAACTTGAGGTTCTCAGCTTAGGATTGACTTTTGTGCCAACAGCAGATTTCGACTTGTTTAGGACATTGCTTAATGTAAATAAGCTTATACGTGACCTTTCTTTAAAGAAATTTTTTAAGATGTATCCCGTAAGGGAGGAAGATGAGAGTCACGTTGCCATTCAGAAGGGGTTGAGACTTACGCATGCAACAGCCCTGAGGGACAATTCCCTCAATTTCCAAGAGTTCTGTGACATAGGGACTTTGGAATCTCTCTCAGAGGGTGGAGAATTCAACTCAACCACCTGCTCTGGACTACCTACATTTAAGGAAAGGTCAAATTTTTACCCTATCCAGTGCAGGGGTAACCTCTTGGAGAAATTCCAGAGCAGAATTGAAGAAGACCTCACTAGTTTGTATTACAAGTCAGTGAGGGGGGAACAGAGCAATATCACGAGGAAACAGAGAAAATCATTGGAGAAGCTTAGCAAAAATGAGGCGATTATAATCAGGGCTGCTGATAAGGGTGGCACCATAGTTTTGCAAAATAGGAGGGACTTCATTTCGGAGGCCCTAAGACAACTTACTAACACAGAGGACTATACGGTATTGCCAGGGGACCCTACTTGGGCTTACCGGTCACGATTGGCCTCCCTGGTGGACGATGGGGTAGAGGGTGGGTTTATTGATCCGGATACGAAGGAATATCTCCTTGTATCGAATCCCACTATCGCTACTTTCAACCATTTACCCAAGGTTCATAAATCCTTGGTAAATGTACAGGGGAGGCCAATCGTGAGTGGTATTGGTTCGTTACTTGAACACCTCTCGGAATGGCTCGATGATATCTTGCAGCCACTAGTGAGCACTCTGTGGAGTCACCTGGCGGACACGAAACATGTTTTGAATCTCTTGAGTCAAATAACATGGGGGACAAACTACAGATGGCTCACTGTGGATGTTAAGTCCCTTTATACGTCCATCCCACATGACAAAGGGTTGGAGGCTGTACGGTTCTTCCTAAATAGATACTATGGGGGGGATCCCCTGTTTGTGGATTTTGTGGTGGAGGTAACTCGGTTCCTCCTCACTCATAACTATTTTGAGTTCATGGGACAGTTCTATCTCCAGAGGCGTGGGACAGCTATGGGAGCAAAATTTGCCCCATCCTATGCTAACATCTTCATGGGATGGTGGGAGCTGTCCCACGTCTTTGGAGATCGGAACATGTTCAGATCAGACATCATTTGGTATGGCCGATTTATTGATGATCTGTTGTTTGTGTGGGGAGGAACCGAGCATCGGCTTACTGAGTTTGTGGCCAGCTTGGAGATCAATGATTGTGGACTGAGCTTCACCTCTGAGATACAGGAAAGTCGTGTTGACTTCCTAGATATCACACTGGAAGGTGTGCAGGGCCAGGGGATCACAACGGAGGTTTTCCGCAAACCCATAGCGGGGAATTCACTATTACACGCCTCTAGCTGTCACCCCAGAAGAGTATTCAGGGGTGTGGCTAAGAGCCAGTTCATCCGCCTCAAGAGGAACTGCACGTTTCGAACTGCTTATGAGAAACAGGCGGATGACCTGGCTCTGAGACTAAAGGAAAGAGGCTATGATTCTACTGTGATCATGAAGGCTAGGAAAGATGTAGAAAGGATCCCCAGGGAGAAACTTCTCACCATGGGGAAGAGACATAAGAATAAGGAGGGTGATTCAGACACTAACAGTTTTGGTTATAGGGTGTCCTTCATCACTGAGTACTCTAGACAATATGATGAGATCTGCCGAATAGTGGATAAACATTTCAACCTCCTATTGGCGGACGATGGGTTGATAGACACAGTGGAAAGAGGAATAAGATTTGCCTATAGGAGAAACAAGACGATAGGGAATATGGTTGCTCCTACGAAAATTTGGAGTGATGTTCCAAATCGGACCTCCTCATGGCTGACATCATTGGGGGCCTTTAAGTGCCACCATCACACTTGTGTGGCTTGTGAAAAACTAATTGTGGGAGACACTTTTGTCTCCACAATGAGTGGAGAGAGATTTAATATTAAGTATTGTCTAAACTGTAGACAAACCTATATTGTGTATCTCATCACCTGCAGCCTGTGTTCACTGCAATATGTGGGACTTTCGACGCGGGAGGCAAGAACACGCATAAAGGAACACATGTCAGACATTAGAACTGGTTCCAAAACGACCCCCCTAGTGAAACATTTTGTGGAGATTCATAACAAGTCACTAAGGTCTTTTGTGTGGACTATTATTGACAAGGTTCCCTTGAAAAGGGGACAGGGAAATAGAGTCAACAAACTTGGAGAGAAGGAGGCCTTCTGGATCTTTAAGCTAAAGACTAGGATTCCAGGGGGCCTAAACTCGGAGTTTGATCTAATCAATTTTTGGTCCCATTAGGTTTGTTACCTTCTTTATCCGGTAGTACTATTTATGCAATTATAATTTTGAAGAATTAAAGTAATCAAATAATGTAGAATGTACAATTCCTCTTAAATGCATCTATCTTTGCAATTGTATTTAGATGAATATAGGCTGTTCTTGGAATCTGTGGTGATCTTAGGCAGATTTGAGTGCCGGGACATTGGACAGCACTCATCACACTTTGTAGCATGGGCTCTAGTGTGTGAGCAATTTACCTTTGTGCTTTGCATGCACTCTCCATCCATACCACTATTGGTGGTGATGAGGTGATCACACACACAACAAAGAATTATTATTATTTAATTATTTATTTATATTTTATATTCCTATTTATATGGCCTTATTATGTTCATTATCTGATCAGACTATATTATATATTTCATATATATTTCACATCTATTAACCTTTTCTGTATGCATATCGATGAGAGATTGGTGGTTAAACATATATATTTTTTCCATTAGTAGGAGCTTTTGAGAGGGACGCAGGTCATTGTCTAGGAACGGTTTTTGGCTGCACCTTTGTGCTTATATTGACCTTTTTATGTGTCCCTTTGAGATCTCGATCTGTGCAGTCACCTTACCCGAAGTTTATAGGATTTGACCCCTATCCGGTCCCTTGGAGTGGGACTACGTGGTGTATATATATGCGCTTCAGCGCTCTGTCCGTTGCTGTTGTTGATCAACAACACTGACGTATGCTCGGGAGGCGTGCCCCGGCTCAGCTATTGGCCGGGGTCTTGTGTTATCCTATCAGGGAGGTGTACTGGACTTATTCCCTCCCACTTTGAGCTCTCAACTCGGATTCTGATAATCTGCTGAACGGAGAATCTCCGTGACAGGTTGACATGGTTTGTGCACTGTTTGCTACGGGATCGCTTCCTGACAGGATCCGTGGCTTTGGAGTACTCAGTGATCAAGGGAATAGGGCTCTATTCATTATGTTTACAGTGAATATCGTGAATATCATGAGAAGTTTCATTATTCTGTGTTCTTTAGTGTAAGTGTTAAGGGGTGGGTAATAGGGGTGTGTGTGTGTGTACATATATTGTTGAACTTTAGTTACGGATTGGTCCATATGTATGTAGGATGTGTTTCACACCAACCAATCAGGCTGGGTGCTAGGTGTTTTAAACTTTCACGGTGAATGTGTGTTTTATGAGGCTATGAGTAAGGCTCACGCCGAAACGCGTTAGCCCTTTTTCTGGTAACCAGCTTTGTTTACACTCAACACTTTAAGCTCCTCTGTATCAACTGACTTTTACTAGGGACACTGTCCCTGTGTATACTTTGTTTCGTGTATACCGTAAGTTGCGGTGGAATACCCTGTTCATTAAATTTGAATTTGAATTCACTACTAACGGCTGGTGTCAGGTGCTCCTATTTCTTGTGTTTGTGCTGTTTTACATGTTTGGGCCAAAGCGAGCACTGAACATACGGCTGTGAGCTGTGGATCTGGCGGATTTGGAAAGCAGCCAGCAGTTTTGCAGGACCAGGGATCGACAAATAGCCTCCTCTCTACAGTGTGGAATCCATTGTTGCGGTCCGGTGAGATACGTGGAATACCGCTGGAGCAACTACAATTCATAAGGTATTTGCCTACTGTCCTATGAGGGGAGTCCTGTTACTTTGCCATATTGATGTTAGTAGTAAACCATTTGGCTTGTGACTTTAGATTCGTTTTTCCTGCATCTTTCGATAGTCTCCAGGGGTAGAGGAATCCTGTGGGGCTATGTGCTTTGAAGCTGCGCTATAATATATAATTCCTGAGGATTTATTGCAAAGTATGTCGGGGATGGTATACATATCAACCACTCTGCTAGATAAACAACGTATCTGTCTATAATACTTGATACCAATGCACCATTAATCCCCTATTTTGTATCAAACACCTTTTTTGCTCTTTTCCTCTATATTTGTGACAATAAAAAACCTGCATGAGTTGATGTGTTTCAAGTTGTCATAGATTTTTCAACACTTGTAGTCAATTATTAAGCAAATAATGCTGTGACAGGTTTTAGATAAAGAAATGCTTCACATATCCAGTTTGTAATGGTGTAAAACATAGCTTTTATTTAAAAACTTTGAATAAAATCTTTTACAGACCTGGAGTAGAATTCTTATTCAGTGGCAAACAAAGTGCTAAATACCTCCGACCCCTTGGTGTCTTATCGGAGTCTGGCTTGATGGAGATGATCTCTTTTGAATTTTTAAAAGAGATAAAAAATAAAGGAGATCCATTTAACCTGCTGTTGAATCAAGGACAGCATGAAGAACATGTCCCCGATCTGGGATAGTTTTTTTTAGGGGGCAGACTTTCAGTTTTCAGAATCCCTGGACAATGGAGAATAGTGTTTCAGGGATTCACAGTGGCCTGGTTTCTGCTTTCAGGATTCTCTGCAGACCAGTTAAAACGAGAGGCGTTCTTACATTGTGTAAGAGACCTCTCTTCTATGGGAGTACTTGCCCTGTTTCGATACAGGAACAGGGGCAGGATTTTTATTCAAATCTGTTTAAAGTTCCCAATAAGAAGGGAATCTTCAGACCTATTTTAGACTATATGACTCTAAACAAGTTTTTTAGAGTTTCATCTTTCGGGATGGAAACTATTCGTACTATCTTTCCATTGATCCAGGAGGGTCAATTTATTACAACAGTGGATCTAGAGGATGCATATTTTCATGTTCTTATGCACAGAGATCATCACAAGTTCATGTGGTTTGCCTTTCTGGACAAACACTTTCAGTTCATGGCTTTTCCTTTTGGTCTGGTCACGGATCCCAGAATTTCCACAAAGGTTCTGGAATCTCTGCTGATGGTTCTAAGACCGCAGGGTATTGCGGTGGCGTTTTATCTGGATAACATTCTAATCCAGGAGTCATCTTGTCAGCAAACAAGGTCCCATGCCGACATTGTAATATCCTTCCTGAGAACTCTCGGGTGGAAGATAAGGGTGTTCTTCTTGGATCTCTAATCGACTCTATATCCATGAGAATTTTCTGACAGAGGTCAAAAAGTCAAGGATTCTTTCTACATGTCGAGCACTTCAGTCTTTTCGTCAGCCGTCAGTGACTCAGTGCCTGGAGGTAGTCGGATTGATGGCATGATCATCATACCGTTGGCTCGGTTTAAACTCGGGTCTCTGCAGCTAGATATGCTCAGGCAGTGGAATGGAGATAATACAGGTTTGTCCCCTTAAATTACCCTAGACAAGAGACAAGGGTCTCTCTTCAATGGTGATTGTCTCTGGATCATCTATACCAGGAGACATGCTTTTGCAGACCTTTATGGGTATTTGTGACAACAGAATTTTAGGATGGGGAGCAGTCTGGGGCTCTTAAGGCTCTGGGAGTATAGAATCTAGAATATAGAGTCTCTCCTTCCCATCAACATTCTAGAACTGAGGGCGTTCTTCAAAGCGCTTCGGGCTTGGGAGCTGTAGCCTAGTGGTTAGCTCCACCGCTCCTTTTAGCAGGAGGTTGTGGGTTTGAACCCAGGTAAAGCTCCTGCTTTCTCTTGTGTTTCGGCCCAATTCATCAGTTTTTAGTTGGGCAATGTAACGCTGGTGACTTATGTTAACCATCAGAGGGGAACAAGGAGTTCCCTAGTGATGACTGAGGTAGCCATGATAATCCGGAGAGCGGAGGTCCATTCTTGCTATCTGTCTGCGATCCACATCCCAGGGGTGGTCACCTGGGAGGCGGATTATCGAGCAAGCAAACTTTTTCATCCAGGAGAGTAGAACTCCATCCAGAAGTATTCTCCTACCTGATTTTCATATGGGGTTGGCCGGAGTTGAATCCCATGGCATCTCGTCGGAATGTCGGGCTTCTGAGAGACGGGTCCAGGTCCTGGGCCCCAGTCTGAGCTAATAGATACATTTGCAGTTCCTTGATCCTTCAGCCTAGAATATCTATTTTCCATGTTTGCGCTTCTTTTCCAGGTAATTGCTCGAATCAAATGGGAAAAGGCATCAGTGATCCTCATTGCTCCTGCGTGGCCTCGCAGGATTTGGTATGCCGATCTGGTGGACATGTCATCCCTGCCACCTTGGAAGCTTCCATTGAGGAAGGTCCTTTTCATTCAGGGACCCTTCCTTCTCCCAAAGCTGGTTTCTCTGCAACTGACTGCTTGGAGATTGAACGCTTAATCTTATCCAAGCGGGGGTTCTTTGATTCAGTAATAGATACTTTAATTCAGGCGCGTAAGCCCGCAACTAGAATGATTTGCCATAAGATATGGCGAAAATATCTTTATTGGTGTGAATCCATAGGATACCCAAGATTTTGTCTTTTCTCCAAGTAGGATTGGAGAGGGGTTTCTCAGCAAGTTCCCTAAAGGGGCAGATTTCTGCCTTATCTTTTTGTTACACAAGTGTTTGGCAGATGTGCCAGATGTTCAATCTTTTTTTCAGGCTTTGACTAGCATCAGGCCTGTGTTTAATCTGTTTGCTCCTCCTTGGAGTTTAAATTTAGTTCTTATAGTTCTTCTAGGGGTTCCGTTTGAACCTATGCATTCCATAGATATTAAGTTATTATCTTGGAAAGTTTTGTTTCTTGTTGCCATTTCTTCTGCTAGAAGAGTGTCTGAGCTTTCAGCATTTCAATATAATTATCCTTACCTTATTTTTCATTGGATAAGGTGGTTTTACGTTCTAAACTGGTTTTCTTCCTAAAGTTGTTTCAGACAAGAACATTAATCAGGAGATTGTTGTTCCTTCTTTGTGTCCTATTTCTTCTTCTCAGAACGCCTGTTACACAATTTGGACATAGTCCGTGCTTTAAAGTCTACTTACAAGAGACTAAGGATTTTGTCTCATTTGTTTACCTTTTTTTTCAGGGACACGTAGGGGTCAGAAAGCTACGGCTACCTCTCTTTCTTTTTGGCTGAAGAGTATCATCCGGTTTGCATATGAGACTGCTGGACAGCAGCCTCCTGAAAGAATTACGGCTCATTCCACTAGGGCTGTTGCTTCCTCATGGGCATTCAAAAATGATGCTTCTGTTGCGCAGATTTGCGAGGCTGCGACTTGGTCTTCTCTTCACACTTTTTCAAAATTTTTCAAATTTGATACTTTTGCCTCCGCTGAGGCTGCTTTTGGGAGAAAGGTTCTTCAAGCAGTGGTGCCTTCCGTTTAGGTTCCCTGTCTTGTCCCTCCCTTTTTATCTGTGTACTATAGCTTTGGTATCCCACAAGTAAGGATGAAATCATTGGGCTCATTGTATCTTAAAAAAGAAAAGAAAATTTATGCTTACCTGATAAATTTATTTCTTTTTGGATACGATGAGTCCACGGCCCGCCCTGTTCTAATGAGACAGGTTATTAATTTTTTGTTAAACTTCAGACACCTCTGCACCTTGGCTTTTCCTTTCTCTTCCTAACTTCGGTCGAATGACTGGAGTGGGAGGGAAGGGAGGAGCTATATATACAGCTCTGCTGTGGTGCTCTTTGCCGCCTCCTGCTGACCAGGAGGTGAATATCCCACAAGTAAGGTTGAAATCCGTTGACTCATCGTATCCAAAAATAAATTTATCAGGTAAGCATAAATTTTCTTTTTCAACAAGCAAAATTTAACACAAAGATATTGTTGTCTTTTCTTCGTTCCCACAGATAGAATGTGAATCTGGAAAAAGGCTCCCTTTCCCCTTCTACAAGAGTAGTGTTCTTAGGGACCATAATAGATTCTCTATTGATGAAGATTTTTCTGACAGAGGTCAGAAAAAACAAAATAATTTCCTCTTGCCTCTCTCTTCAGGCTACTGCTCGTCCTTCAGTGGCTTAATGTATGGAGGTAATCGGTCTGATGGTGGCTACATTGACATCATTCCTTTCACTCAATTCAATTTGAGAGCTCTCCAGTTGTGCATGCTCAGACAATGGAATGGCGACCATGCAGATTTATTTCAGAGAATAGAGTTAGATCAGTCGTCAAGGGACTTTCTCCTGTGGTGGATTTTTCAGGAACATCTGTCTCAGGGCACATGCTTTCGGAGACCTTCCTGGGTAATTGTTACCATGGACGCCAGCCTGCTGGGGTGGGGAGCAGTCTGGAACTCGTTAAAAGCTCAGGGCCTTTGGACTTGGGAGGAATCTGCTCTTCCCATCAACATCTTGGAGTTGAGGGTGATTTACAATTCTCTATTGGCTTGGCCTCAGTTGTCCTCAGCCCAGTTTTTTAGGTTCCAGTCAGACAACATAACCTATGTGGCTTACAGCAATCACCAGGGAGAAACTCAGAGTTTCTTAGCCATGAAGAAGGTTACTCGGATTCTTCAATGGGCAGAAACCCACAATTGCTGTCTATCTGCCATCCACATTCCAGGAGTAGACAACTGGGAAGTGGATTTTCTGAGCAGACAGACTTTTTATCCCGGGGAGTGGTTACTCCATCCGGAGGTGTTTTCCAGCTTAGTCCTCAAATGGGGGTGCCGGAGTTAGATCTGATGGCGTTACGTCAGAATGCCAAGCTTCCAAGGTACGGTTCAAGGTCAAGAGATCTGCAGGCCGTTCTCATAGATGCTCTGGCGTCCTTGGGTTTTCAGGTTGGCATACCTATTTCCTCTGTTTTTGCTCTCCTTCCATGAGTCATTGCTCGTATTAAACAGGAGAGGGCTTCAGTGATTCTAATAGCCCCTGCGTGGCCTCGCAGGATCTGGTTTGCAGACCCAGTGGAGCTGTCATCTCTCCCACTTTGGAGACTACCTCTGAGGAAGGACCTCCTGATTAAGGGTCCCTTCCTTCATCCAAATCTCGTTTTTTTGAAGCTGACTGCTTGGAGATTAAATGCTTAATTCTGTCTAAGCGTGGTTTTTCTGAGTAGGTCATTGAGACCATGATTCAGGCTTGCAAGCCTGTTACTAGAAAGATTTATCATAAGATATGGCGTAAATATCTTTATTGGTGTGAATCCAAAGGCTACTCTTGGAGTAGAATTAGAATTCCTAGAATTTTATCTTTTCTTAAGGAAGGCCTGGAGAAGGGATTTTCAGTCAGCTCCCTGAAGGGTCAGATTTCTGCTTTATCTGTTTTACTACATAAATGTTTGGTGGATGTGCCAGATCTTGGTCAAAATCAGGCCTGTCTTTAAGTCTGTTGCTCCTCCTTGGAGCCTTAACCTTGTTCTTAAAGTTTTACAGCTGGCTCCGTTTGACCCGTTGCATTCCATAGACATTAAGTTGTTATCTTAGAAGGTTTTGTTTCTTGTTGCTATCTCTTCTGCTCGAAGAGTCTCAGAACTCTCAGCTCTGCAGTGGGATTCCCCTTATCTTATTTTTCATGCCCATAAGGCAGTTCTTCGTACTAAGTTAGGTTTCCTTCCTAAGGTTGTTTGTAATAGAAATATCAATCAGGAAATTGTTGTTCCCTCTCTGTGTCCTAATCCTTCTTCTTCTAAAGAACATTTGTTACACATTTTGGATGTTGTACGTGCTCTTAAATTCTACTCACAGGCGACTAAGGATTTTTGCCAGTCCTCTGCCCTATGTGTCTGTTTCTCTGGGAAACGTAAAGGTCAGAAAGCTACTGCTACTACTCTTTCTTTTTGGTTACAAAGTATAATTCGTTTGGCTTATGAGACTTCTGGACAACAGCCTCCTGAGAGAATTACGGCTCATTATTACAAGGGCTGTTTCCTCTACTTGGACTTTTAAAAATTAAGCTTCTGTGGAACAAATTTGCAATGAAAGGTTCTTCATGCAGTGGTGCCTTCTGTTTAGGACTGCCTGTCTTGTCCTTCCCTATTTATCCATGTCCTCTAGCTTTGGTATTGGTTCCCAACAGTAATTACTCAAGCCGTGGATATATCTAAATTTATGCTTACCTGATAAATTTATTTATTTCCGGATATGGTCAGTCCACGTCCCCACCCTTTATTTTAAGACAGTTGTTCAGTTGACTATAACCTCAGGCACCTTTACACCTTGTGTTACTCTTTTTTTCTCAATTTCCCTTCGGTCTAGTAAATGGGGGTTGTGAGTAAGGGAGTGATACTTAGCAGTTTAACTGTGGTGCTCTTTGCCTCGTCCTGGCCAGGAGAGATATTACCAACAGTAATTACTTGAGCCTTGGACTAACCATATCCGATAAGAAATACATTTATCAGGTAAGCATAAATTTTGTTTTTTTATAGGACTTTGTGAACAGCATACTAGACGGCAACTACCAGCCACCAATGAGTCTTTCCCCAGAGTGCAGAACGCTGCTAAAACAGATGCTGACCGTGAGGCGTAAGAAGCGTTGGTCATTGGCGGTAAGATGCAGATTGCTTTCAGCTGATATAAGTTCACTCCTTCTCCAGGGAGGGAGAACATCTCATAAGTGATAACACATTACACAGACAGACAACACATCACTGTGCTCCTATACGTTATTATTGTGCACGTATTCATTACATGACAATTTCACAAGATTTACCAACCATGTGACATTGTAATGATATATTATTTATAGTTTATTATGTATAATTATTGCTAACAGTCAGGCTATAACAATAGTTCCATACTAAAGTGTATTTTATTGTGATTATGTCTTTGTTTTGATAATAAATCTTTCTAACCCTAGAAAATACTCAAGTCACAGTGGGTAACAAAATCGTTCCCAGACCACACGCTAACACCAGGTATGAAGACTCTTCAGTTAATTGTGATTGTTATTTATGTATATGTGTGTATATATACAGTATATATATATATATATATATATATATATATATATAGGGAACAAGTACAGCGGAGGTCTCTCCCTCACAGATGCGGCAACTTACCTAATTAGATTGAGGTACTTTCTGGTAAGGGGAATACCTCCACTGTATGCATTATATGGACTTAATAAATTAACCTTATTTCTCCAACATTGGTGTGTCCGGTCCACGGCGTCATCCATAACTTGTGGGAATATTCTCTTCCCCAACAGGAAATGGCAAAGAGCACAGCAAAAGCTGTCCATATAGTCCCTCCTATGCTCCGCCCACCCCAGTCATTCTCTTTGCCGCTGAACAAGCAGCATCTCCACGGAGATGGTGAAGAGTATGTGGTGTTTAGTTGTAGTTTTTTATTCTACTATCAAGAGTTTGTTATTTTAAAATAGTGCTGGTATGTACTATTTACTCTGAAACAGAAAAAGATGAAGAGTTCTGTTTGTGAGAGGAAGATGATTTTAGCAGCAGTAACTAAAATCGTTTGCTGTTTCCACATAGGACTGTTGAGATGAGATAACTTCAGTTGGGGGAAACAGTTGGCAGACTTTTCTGCTTAAGGTATGACTAGCCATATTTCTAACAAGACTGTGTAATGCTGGAAGGCTGTCATTTCCCCTCATGGGGACCGGTAAGCCATTTTCTTAGTCTCAAACAGAATAAAGGGCTTAATATGGGCTATAAAACTGGTAGACACTTTTATGGGCTAGATCGATTGCTTTATTTGGGCATTTTATACAGCTTGATGTTGAAATTCACACTTTATAAACTTTGGGGAACGTTTTTTTACGTCAGGCACTGGTTTAGACACCTTCCCAGTCAGGAAGGGCCTTCTCTGTAGTAGGCAGAGCCTCATTTTCGCGCCATTACTGCGCAGTTACTTTTGAGAGCAGGACATGCAGCTGCATGTGTGTGGGTCTGAAAGTAGTTGAAAAGGTTCCTAGAAGGCTTCATTTGGTATCGTATACCCCCCTGGGTTTGGTAAAGTCGCAGCAAAGGCTGTAGCTGGGACTGTAGAGGGGTTAAAACTGTAAACGGCTCCGGTTTCGTCATTTTAAGGGTTAAAGGTCTATGATTTGGGATGCAATGCTTTGAATGCTTTAAGACACTGTGGTGAAAATTTGGTTAAATTTGAACAATTCCTTCATAGTTTTTCACATTTTCAGTAATAAAGTGTACCCTGTTTAAAATTTAAAGAGACAGTAACGGTTTTGTTTTTAAACTATGTTCTGTATGTATCGAAGCCAATGTGTCTCCCCCTTCAAAATTGTGTGATAATTGTGTCATAGCGTCCAAACAAAGTAAGGACAATACTGCCACAGATAGTAAAGTTGATTCATCAGATGAAGGGAGTAGACATAGTTCTACATCATCTCCTTCTGTGTCTACACCAGTTTTGCCCACGCAGGAGACCCCTAGTACTTCTAGCGTGCCAATGCTTGTTACTATGCAACAATTGACGGCAGTAATGGATAACTCCATAGCAAATATTTTATCCAAAATGCCTGCATTTCAGAGAAAGCGTGATTGCTCTGTTTTAAACACTGTAGAGCAGGAGGGCGCTGATGATAATTGCTCTGTCATACCCTCACACCAATCTGAAGTGGCCATGAGGGAGGTTTTGTCAGATGGGGAAATTTCTGATTCAGGTAGAATTTCTCAACAGGCAGAACCTGATGTTGTGACATTTAAATTTAAATTAGAGCATCTCCGCGCACTGCTTAAGGAGGTGCTATCTACTCTGGATGATTGTGACAACCTGGTCATTCCAGAAAAATTGTGCAAGATGGACAAGTTCCTAGAGGTTCCAGTGCACCCCAACGCTTTTCCTATACCCAAGCGGGTGGCGGACATAGTGAATAAGGAGTGGGAGAAGCCCGGCATACCTTTTGTCCCCCCTCCTATATTTAAGAAATTATTTCCTATGGTCGACCCCAGAAAGGACTTATGGCAGACAGTCCCTAAGGTCGAGGGGGCAGTTTCTACACTAGCCAAGCGCACTACTATTCCTATTGAGGATAATTGTGCTTTCAAAGATCCTATGGATAAAAAATTGGAGGGTTTGCTTAAAAAGATTTTTGTACAGCAAGGTTACCTCCTGCAACCTATTTCGTGCATTATTCCTGTCACTACAGCAGCGTGGTTCTGGTTTGAGGAACTAGAAAAGTCGCTTAGTAGAGAGACTCCGTATGAGGAGGTTATGGACAGAATTCACGCACTTAAGTTAGCTAATTCCTTTATTTTAGATGCCGCTTTGCAGTTAGCTAGATTAGCGGCAAAAAATTCAGGGTTTGCAGTTGTGGCGCGCAGAGCGCTCTGGCTAAAGTCTTGGTCAGCGGATGTATCTTCCAAGACAAAATTGCTTAATATCCCTTTCAAGGGTAAAACCCTTTTTGGGCCAGAATTGAAAGAGATTATCTCAGACATCACTGGGGGTAAGGGCCATGCCCTCCCACAAGATAGGCCTTTCAAGGCCAAGAATAAGTCTAATTTTCGTTCCTTTCGCAATTTCAGGAACGGACCGGCCTCCAACTCTGCAGCCTCTAGACAAGAGGGTAATGCTTCACAAACCAAACCAGCTTGGAAACCGATGCAAGGCTGGAACAAGGGTAAGCAGGCCAAGAAGACTGCTGCTGCTACCAAAACAGCATGAAGGAGTAGCCCCCGATCCGGGACCGGATCTAGTAGGGGGCAGACTCTCTCTCTTTGCTCAGGCTTGGGCAAGAGATGTTCAGGATCCCTGGGCACTAGAAATAGTTTCTCAGGGTTATCTTCTGGAATTCAAGGAACTACCCCAAGGGGAAGGTTCCACATGTCTCACTTATCTTCAAACCAAATAAAGAGACAGGCATTCTTACATTGTGTAGAAGACCTGTTAAAAATGGGAGTGATACACCCAGTTCCAACCGTGGAACAAGGAATGGGGTTTTACTCAAATCTGTTTGTAGTTCCCAAAAAAGAGGGAACTTTCAGACCAATTCTGGATTTAAAGATCCTAAACAAATTTCTCAGAGTGCCATCGTTCAAAATGGAAACTATTCGAACGATTTTACCTACAATCCAGGAGGGTAAATTTATGACTACCGTGGATCTAAAGGATGCGTATCTACATATTCCTATCCACAAAGATCATCATCAGTTCCTAAGGTTCGCCTTTCTGGACAAACATTACCAGTTTGTGGCTCTCCCATTCGGGCTAGCCACTGCTCCAAGGATTTTCACAAAGGCACTCGGGTCCCTTCTAGCGGTTCTAAGACCAAGGGGCATTGCAGTGGCACCTTACTTGGACGACATTCTGATGCAAGCGTCGTCTCTTTCAAAGGCAAAGGCTCACACAGACATCATTCTGGCCTTTCTCAGATCTTACGGATGGAAAGTGAACATAGAAAAAAGTTCCCTGTCTCCGTCGACAAGAGTTCCTTTCTTGGGGACAATAATAGATTCTTTAGAAATGAAGATTTTCCTGACAGATGTCAAAAAGTCAAAACTTCTAAACGCTTGTCAAGTTCTTCACTCTGTTCCACGACCTTCCATAGCTCAGTGCATAGAAGTAGTAGGGTTGATGGTTGCAGCAATGGACATAGATGAATTCGCGCAAAAGGAACTAAGACCATTACAACTGTGCATGCTGAAACAGTGGAATGGGGACTATACAGACTTGTCTCCAGTGATTCAAGTAGATCAGAAGACCAGAGACTCACTCCGTTGGTGGCTAACCTAGGATCACCTGTCCCAGGGAATGAGCTTCCGCAGACCAGAGTGGGTCATCGTCACGACCGACGCCAGTCTAGTGGGCTGGGGCGCGGTCTGGGACTCCCTGAAAGCTCAGGGGCTATGGTCTCGGGAAGAGTCTCTTCTCCCGATAAACATTCTGGAACTGAGAGCGATATTCAATACTCTCAGGGCTTGGCCTCAACTAGCAAAGGCCAGATTCATAAGATTCCAATCGGACAACATGACGACTGTTGCTTACATCAACCATCAGGGGGGAACAAGGAGTTCCCTGGCGATGAGAGAAGTGACCAAAATCATAAAATGGGCGGAGGATCACTCCTGCCACCTATCTGCGATCCACATCCCAGGAGTGGAAAACTGGGAGGCGGATTATCTGAGTCGTCAGACATTCCATCCGGGGGAGTGGGAACTCCACCCGGAGATATTTGCCCAGTTGACTCAATTATGGGGCATTCCAGACATGGATCTGATGGCGTCTCGTCAGAACTTCAAGGTTCCTTGCTACGGGTCCAGATCCAGGGATCCCAAGGCGACCCTAGTGGATGCATTAGTAGCGCCTTGGACCTTCAACCTAGCTTATGTGTTTCCACCGTTTCCTCTCATTCCCAGGCTGGTAGCCAGGATCAAGCAGGAGAGGGTCTCGGTGATTTTGATAGCTCCTGCGTGGCCACGCAGGACTTGGTATGCAGACCTGGTGAATATGTCATCGACTCCACCATGGAAGCTACCTTTGAGACAGGATCTTCTAGTACAAGGTCCATTCTAACATCCAAATCTAGTTTCCCTCCAGCTGACGGGTTGGAAATTGAACGCTTGATTTTATCTAAGCGTGGGTTTTCGGACTCTGTAATAGATACTCTGGTACAAGCCAGAAAACCTGTAACTAGAAAAATTTACCATAAAATATGGAAAATATATATCTGTTGGTGTGAATCCAAGGGATTCTCATGGAGTAAGATCAAAATTCCTAGGATCCTTTCCTTTCTCCAAGAAGGTTTGGATAAGGGATTATCAGCGAGTTCTCTAAAGGGACAGATTTCTGCTTTATCTGTCTTGTTACACAAACGACTGGCAGCTGTGCCTGATGTTCAAGCTTTTGTTCATGCTTTGGTCAGGATCAAGCCTGTTTACAGACCTTTGACTCCTCCCTGGAGTCTGAATTTAGTTCTTTCAGTCCTTCAAGGGGTTCCGTTTGAACCTCTACACTCCATAGATATCAAGATGTTATCTTGGAAAGTTCTGTTTTTGGTTGCTATTTCTTCTGCTAGAAGAGTTTCTGAGTTATCTGCTTTGCAGTGTAATCAGCCCTATCTGGTGTTCCATTCAGATAAGGTTGTTTTGCGTACTAAACCTGGTTTCCTTCCAAAAGTTGTTTCCAACAAGAATATTAACCAGGAAATAGTTGTGCCTTCTTTGTGTCCGAATCCAGTTTCAAAGAAGGAACGTTTGTTACACAATTTAGATGTAGTTCGTGCTTTAAAGTTCTATTTAGAAGCAACAAAGGATTTCAGACAAACGTCTTCTCTGTTTGTCGTTTATTCTGGCAAGAGGAGAGGTCAAAAAGCTACTGCTACCTCTCTTTCCTTTTGGCTGAAAAGCATCATCCGATTGGCTTACGAGACTGCCGGACGGCAGCCTCCTGAACGCATCACAGCTCACTCTACTAGGGCTGTGGCTTCCACATGGGCCTTCAAGAACGAGGCTTCTGTTGATCAGATATGTAAGGCAGCGACTTGGTCTTCCCTGCACACTTTTGCCAAATTCTACAAATTTGATACTTTTGCTTCTTCGGAGGCTGTTTTTGGAAGAAAGGTTTTGCAAGCCGTGGTGCCTTCTGTTTAGGTAACCTGATTGGCTCCCTCCCTTCATCCGTGTCCTAAAGCTTTGGTATTGGTTCCCACAAGTTATGGATGACGCCGTGGACCGGACACACCAATGTTGGAGAAAACAGAATTTATGCTTACCTGATAAATTACTTTCTCCAACGGTGTGTCCGGTCCACGGCCCGCCCTGGTTTTTTTAATCAGGTTTGATGAATTTCTTTTTTTAACTACAGTCACCACGGCACCTTATGGTTTTTCCTGTTTTTTCTCCTGTCCGTCGGTCGAATGACTGGGGTGGGCGGAGACTAGGAGGGACTATATGGACAGCTTTTGCTGTGCTCTTTGCCATTTCCTGTTGGGGAAGAGAATATTCCCACAAGTTATGGATGACGCCGTGGACCGGACACACCGTTGGAGAAAGTAATTTATCAGGTAAGCATAAATTCTGTTTTATGTTTGGAAGATACTTCTGTTCACTTAGTACAGATACTGTTTCTTCCTTTCTTGAATATATATATATATATATATATATATGTGTGTGTTTGTGTGTGCATTGTTCTGTTCATGTGAGACAGATGTGCAGTAGATTTTAGTACTTTTACTAAATAGAAATGACAAATAAAATACCCTGAGGTTTTTGTGTCTCTCATGATGGTACTAAAGTGTGGTGTATGTGAAGTAATTGTACTAAAGTGTGGTGCATGTGCAGTAGTTGTATATTATCACTGTAAGTTCATGCACTAATCATCTATAATCTCTTCTGTTCCCTCTTAGCTGACATCACAGGGAGCTTTGTGTCACCCAGGTAAGATATCAGATACCCTCAACCCTACACCCCCTATATACTTTTATAGCAATTCTGATTGGATATCAGTTTAACCAATAAAAATGCAATAGGAGGATTCACTGTCAAAATGTAGTCCCCTCTTCTGATGCTTAAAGGGACATTAAACCACTGGGTACAGCTATTGAATTACTAGTCACCATGGTATCGCTTTATTGCTATATCTGCAGCTCTCTTTAAAGCCGTTTTTCTTATTTTCACCTATTACAGAAGCTAGTTGACAAAGCTCTGCCTCTTTCTACTAGGCACCACCATCTTGGTGCACACGTATTGTTGCATCCTGTGACAGGAGCACAGATTAGTGAAATTACTGTATCTTTCCACTAGGTGCCGCCATCTTGGTACACACGTAATGCTGTATCCTGTGACAGAATCACAGATCAGGGACATTACTGTATCTTTCTACTAGGCACCGCCATCTTGGTACACACGTATTGTTGTATCCTGTGACAGAAGCACTGATCAGTGACATTACTGCATCTTTCTACTAGGCACCGCCATCTTGGTACACACCTATTGTTGCATCCTGTGACAGAAACACAAGTCAGTGACATTACTGTATCTTTGTACTAGGCACCGTCATCTTGATACACACGTATTGTTGCATCTTATGACAGAAGCACAGATCAGGGACATTACTGTATCTTTATACTAGGTGCCGCCATCTTGAAACACACGTATTGTTGTATCCTATGGCAGAAGCACAGATCAGTGACATTACTGCATATTTCTACTAGGCACCGCCATCTTGGTACACACCTATTGTTGCATCCTGTGACAGAAACACAGATCAGTGACATTACTGTATCTTTCTACTAGGTGCCGCCATCTTGGTACACACATATTTTTGCATCCTGTGACAAAAGCACAGATCAGTGACATTACTGCATCTTTCTACTAGGTGCCACCATCTTGGTACACATGTATTGTTGCATCCTGTGACAGAAGCACAGATCAGTAACATTACTGGATCTTTATACTAGGTGCCGCCATCTTGGTACACGCGTATTGCTGTATCCTGTGACAGAAGCACAGATCATTAACATTACTGTATCTTTCTACTAGGTTCTGCCATCTTGGTACACACATATTGTTGTATCCTGTGACAGAAGCACAGATCAATGACATTACTGCATCTTTCTACTTGGTGGCGCCATCTTGGTACACGCATATTGTTGCATCCTGCGACAGAAGCACAGATCAGTGACATTACTGCATCTTTTTATTAGGTGCCACCATCTTGGTACACACGTATTGTTGCATCCTGTGAGAGAAGCACAGATTAGTGACATTACTGCATCTTTCTACTAGGTTCTGCCATCTTCGTATACACGTATTGTTGCATCCTGTGAGAGAAGCCCAGATCAGTTACATTACTGGATCTTTATACTAGGTGCCGCCATCTTGGTACACACGTATTGTTGTATCCTGTGACAGAAGCACAGATCACTGACAATACTGCATCTTTCTACTAGGTGCTGGCATCTTGGTACACACGTATTGTTGCATCCTGTGACAGAAGCACAGATCAGTAACATTACTGGATCTTTAGACTAGATGCCCCCATCTTGGTACACACGTATTGTTGCAACCTGTGACAGAAGCACAGATCACTGACAATACTGCATCTTTCTACTAGGTTCTGCCATCTTGGTAAAAGCTTATTGTTGCATCCTGTGAGAGAAGCACAGAGCAGTGACATGACTGTATATTTCTACTAGGTGCCGCCATCTTGGTGCACATTTATTGTTGCATCCTGTGACAGAAGCACAGATCAGTGACATTACTGCCTCTTTCTACAAGGCACCGCCATCTTGGTACACACGTATTGTTGCATCCTGTGACAGAAGCACAGATCACTGACATTACTGCATCTTTATACTAGGTGCCGCCATCTTGGTACAAGCTTATTGTTGCATCCTGTGAGAGAAGCACAGAGCAGTGACATTACTGTATCTTTCTACTAGCTGCCACTATCTTGGTACACGTGTATTGTTGCATCCTGTGACAGAAGCACAGAGCAGTGATATTACTACATCTTTCTTCTAGGCGGCGCCATCTTGGTACACACATATTGTTGCATCCTGTGACAGAAGCACAGCTCAGTTACATTACTGTATCTTTCTACTAGGCGCTGCCATCTTGGTACATACGTATTGTTGCATCCTGTGACAGACGCACAGATCAGTGATATTACTGCATCTTTCTATTAGGTGCCGCCATCTTGGTACACGCGTATTGTTGCATCCTGTGACAGAAGCACAGAGCAGTGACATTACTGTATCTTTCTACTAGGTGCCGCTATCTTGGTGCACATTTATTGTTGCATCCTGTGACAGAAGTACAGATCAGTGACATTACTGCCTCTTTCTACTAGACACCGCCATCTTGGTACACACGTATTGTTGCATCCTGTGACAGAAGCACAGATCAGTTACAATACTGTATCTTTCTACTAGCTGCCACCATCTTGGTACACGTGTATTGTTGCATCCTGTGACAGAAGCACAGATCAGTGATATTACTACATCTTTATACTAGAAGCCGCCATCTTGGTATATGCGTATTGTTGCATCCTGTGACAGAAGCACAGATCAGTAACATTACTGGATCTTTAGACTAGGTGCCACCATCTTGGTACACACCTATTGTTGCATCCTGTGACAGAAGCACAAATCAGTGACATTACTGTATCTTTCTACTAGGCACCGCCATCTTGGTACACACATATTGTTGTATCCTATGATAGAAGCACAGATCAGGGACATTACTGTATCTGTCTACTAGGCACCGCCATCTTGGTACACACGTATTGTTGTATCCTATGACAGAAGCACAGATCAGTGACATTATTGCATCTTTCTACTAGGCACCGCCATCTTGGTACACACCTATTGTTGCATCCTGTGACAGAAACACAGATCAGTGACATTACTGTATCTTTCTACTAGGTGCCGCCATCTTGGTACACACATATTTCTTTCATGTAATTGGCAAGAGTCCATGAGCTAGTGACGTATGGGATATACATTCCTACCAGGAGGGGCAAAGTTTCCCAAACCTCAAAATGCCTATAAATACACCCCCCACCACACCCACAATTCAGTTTTTACAAACTTTGCCTCCTATGGAGGTGGTGAAGTAAGTTTGTGCTACATTTCTACGTTGACATGCGCTTCTCAGCGTGCTGAAGCCCGGTTCCTCTCAGAGTGCAGTGAATAACAGAGGGATGTGAAGGGAGTATTACCTATTGAATACAATGGTCATCCTAACGGGGATCTATTTCATAGGTTCTCTGTTATCGGTCGTAGAGATTCATCTCCTACCTCCCTTTTCAGATCGACGATATACTCTTATATACCATTACCTCTACTGATTCTCGTTTCAATACTGGTTTGGCTATCTACTTTATGTAGATGAGGGTCTTTGGTAAGTATGTTTTCCTTTTATTTAAGACACTCTCAGCTATGGTTTGGCACTTTATATGTAAAGTTCTAAATATAATGTTTGTAATTATATTTGCCATGATTCAGGTTAATCAGTATATTTCCTTCTTACAGACTGTCAGTTTCATTTTTTGGGAAATGCATTTATAAATATATATATATATATATATATATATATATATATATATATATATATATATTCAAAAAAAATTCTTACCTGAAGATTTTTTCAAATTGACTTTCTTTTCTAAATTGCTGGCTGTTAGGCTCGCGGGAGAGCAAAATGCTATAATTTATTGCGTCATTCTTGGTGCAAGACTTTTTTGGCGTGAGAATTACGTTTGTTGACACAATTTCGTAATTTCTGGCGTCTTAGTTGTCGCCGAGAGTTTTCACGTAGTTGCGTCATCAATAACGCTTGTGTTTGTTGCAGACGTTCTTGGCGCCAAAAAATATTTTGTCACTTGTGGGCGTCATACTTGATGCCAGATTTTTGACATTATTTAAGTCCTTATTTCATTTTGCTTCTGGTTTCCAGAGGCTTATTTTGTTTGCATTTTTACCCATTCCTGAAACTGTCATTTAAGGAAATTGATAATTTTGCTTTATATGTTATTTTTTCTATTACATATTGCAAGATGTCTCAAGCTGACCCTGTATCAGAATCTACTACTGGAAACCTGCTACCTGATGTCGGTTCTACCAAAGCTAAGTGCATTTGTTTTAAACTGTAGTTTGTGCTAGTTGACATGATAAACTTTCAAAAGCAGACAATATTTCCATTAGTAGTAATCCATTACCTGTTGTTGTTCCTTCAACATCTAATGTTCAGGATATTCCTGTTAATTTGTTTCTAATTCCATTCAGAAGGCTTTGTCTGTCATACCACCTTCTAGTCTTCGTAAAAGGTCTTCTCATAAATTTGATGAATTTTTAAATGACCAACAGCATTCTGATTTATCTATCTCTGATGAGGATCTATCTGGTTCAGAAGATTCTACCTCAGATATTGACACTGACAAATCCTCATATTTATTTAAAATGGAGTATATTTGTTCCTTATTAAAAGAGCTGTTGATTGCATTAGATATGGAGGAGACTAGTCCTCTTGATATTAAAACCAGTAAACGTTTAAATTCGGTTTTTAAACCTCATGTAGTTATTCCAGAGGTTTTTCCAGTTCCTGATGCTATTTCGGATGTAATTTCAATGGAATGGAATAGACTGGGTCCTTCTTTTACTCCTTCTTCAAGGTTTAAGAAACTGTATCCTTTGCCGACTGATAGATTGGAGTTTTGGGAAAAGATCCCCAAAGTTGATGGCGCCATCTCTACTCTTGCTAAACGTACTACTATTCCTACGGCAGATAGGACTTCTTTTAAAGATCCTTTAGATAGGAAACTTGAATCTTTTCTAAGGAAGGCTTATTTATGTTCAGGTCATCTTCTTAGGCCTGCTATTTCTTTGGCTGATGTTGCTGCTGCTTCAACCTTTTGGTTGGAAACTTTAGCACAACAAGTACCAGATCATAATGTGTATAGCATTGTTAAGTTAATTCAACTTGCTAATAATTTCATTTGTGATGCCATTTTTGATATCATTAGAATTGATGTCAGATATATGTCTTTAGCTATATTAGCTAGAAGAGCTTTATGGCTTAAATCTTGGAATGCTGATATGACTTCTAAATCAACGTTGCTATCTCTCTCTTTCCAAGGTAATAAATTATTTGGTTCTCAGTTGGATTCTATTATTTCAACTGTCACTGGAGGGAAGGGAGCTTTTTTGCCTCAGGATAAAAAATCTAAGGGTAAATTTAGGGCTGCTAACCGTTTTCGTTCCTAACAGAACAGAAAACTGACCCTTCCCCTAAGGGAACGGTTTCCAATTGGAAGCCTTCTCCAGTCTGGAATAAATCCAAGCTATTTAAAAAATCATAATCAGCCCCCAAGTTCACATGAAGGTGCGGCCCTCATTCCAGCGCAGCTGGTAGGGGGCAGACTAAGATTTTACAAGGATGTTTGGATCAATTGAATCCAAAATCATTGGATTCAGAACATTATTTCTCAAGGGTACAGAATAGGTTTCAAAGTAAGACCGCCTGTGAGAATTTTTTTTCTCTCACGCATTCCAGTGAACCCAGTAAAGGCTCAGGCTTTCCTGAAGTGTGTTTCAGACCTAGAGTTATCTGGGGTAATTGTGCCAGTTCCTTTTCAGGAACAGGGTCTGGGGTTTTATTCAAATCTTTTCATTGTTCCAAAGAAGGAGAATTCTTTCAGACCAGTTCTGGATCTAAAACTTTTGAATCGTTATGTAAGAATACCAACATTCAAGATGGTGACTAAAAGGACTATTCTGCCTTTTGTTCAGCAAGGGCATTATATGTCTACAATAGACTTACAGGATGCATATCTTCATATTCCGATTCATCCAGATCACTATCAGTTCCTGAGATTCTCTTTTCTAGACAAGCATTACCAATTTGTTGCTCTTCCTTTTGGCCTAGCAACAGCTCCAAGGATCTTTTCAAAGGTTCTCGGTGCCCTACTCTCTGTAATCAGAGAGCGGGGTATTGCGGTGTTTCCTTATTTGGACGATATCTTGGTACTTGCTCAGTCTTTACATTCTGCAGAATCTCACACGAATCAACTAGTGTTGTTTCTTCAAAGACATGGTTGTAGGATCAATTTACCAAAAAGTTCCTTGATTCCTCAGACAAGGGTAACCTTTTTAGGATTCCAAATAGATTCAGTATCCATGACTTTGTCTCTAACAGACAAAAGACGTCTGAAATTGATTTCAGCTTGTTGGAACCTTCAGTTTCAATCATTCCCTTCATTAGCTATGTGCATGGAGGTTTTAGGTCTCATGACTGCAGCATCGAACGCGATCCCCTTTGCTCCTTTTCACATGAGACCTCTTCAGCTTTGTATGCTGAGCCAATGGTGCAGGGATTATACAAAGATATCACAATTAATATCCTTAAATCCCAATGTTCGACTATCTCTGACTTGGTGGTTAGATCACCATTGTTTAGTTCAAGGGGCTTCTTTTGTTCGTCCAGCTTGGACTGTGATCACAACAGATGCGAGTCTTTCAGGTTGGGGAGCTGTCTGGGGATCTCTGACAGCGCAGGGGGTTTGGAAATCTCAAGAGGCGAGATTACCAATCAATATTGTGGAACTCCGTGCGATTCTCAGAGCTCTTCAGTTTTGGCCTCTTCTGAAGAAAGAACCGTTTATTTGTTTTCAAACAGACAATGTCACAACTGTGGCATATGTCAATCATCAAGGTGGGACTCACAGTCCTCAAGCTATGAAAGAAGTATCTTGGATACTTGCATGGGCGGAATCCAGCTCCTGTCTAATTTCTGCGGTCCATATCCCAGGTATAGACAATTGGGAAGCGGATTATCTCAGTCGCCAGACTTTACATCCAGGAGAGTGGTCTCTTCACCCAGATGTGTTTTTTCAGATTGTTCAGATGTGGGGGCTTCCAGAAATAGATCTGATGGCTTCTAATCTAAACAGGAAACTTCCCAGGTATCTGTCCAGGTCCAGGGATCCTCAGGCAGAAGCAGTGGATGCGTTGACACTTCCTTGGAGTTTTCAACCTGCTTATATCTTTCCGCCTCTAGTTCTTCTTCCAAGAGTGATTTCCAAAATCATAATGGAGCGTTCATTTGTACTGCTGGTGGCTCCAGCATGGCCTCACAGGTTTTGGTATGCGGATCTTGTTCGGATGTCCAGTTGCCAACCTTGGCCACTTCCGTTAAGGCAAGATCTTCTATCTCAAGTCCCATTTTTCCATCAGGATCTCAAATCATTAAATTTGAAGGTATAGAGATTGAACGCTTAGTGCTTAGTCATAGAGGTTTCTCTGACTCTGTGATTAATACTATGTTGCAGGCTCGTAAATCTGTATCTAGAAAGATTAATTACAGAGTTTGGAAGACTTACATTTCTTGGTGTTCTTCTCATAAATTCTCTTGGCATTCTTTTAGAATTCCTAGAATTTTACAGTTTCTTCAGGATGGTTTAGATAAGGGTTTGTCTGCAAGTTCCTTGAAAGGACAAATCTCTGCTCTTTCTGTTCTGTTCCACAGAAAAATTGCTAATCTTCCTGATATTCATTGTTTTGTACAGGCTTTGGTTCGTATCAAGTCTGTCATTAAGTCAATCTCTCCTCCTTGGAATCTTAATTTGGTTTTGAGGGCTTTACAGGCTCCTCCATTTGAGCCTATGCATTCTCTGGACATTAAATTACTTTCTTGGAAAGTATTGTTCCTTTTGGCCATCTCTTCTGCTAGAAGAGTTTCTGAATTATCTGCTCTTTCTTGTGAGTCTCCTTTTCTGATTTTTCATCAGGATAAGGCGGTTTTCCGGACTTCATTTAAATTTTACCTAAAGTTGTGAATGCTAACAACATTAGTATAGAAATTGTTGTCCCTTCGTTGTGTCCTAATCCAAAGAATTCTCTGGAGAGATTTTTTACATTCTTTGGATGTGGTTAGAGCTTTGAAATATTATGTTGAAGCTACTAAAGATTTCTAGTCTATTTGTTATCTTTTCTGGTTCTAGGAAAGGTCAGAAGGCTTCTGCCATTTCTTTGGCATCTTGGTTAAAGCTTTTAATTCATCATGCTTATTTGGAGTCGGGTAAATCCCCGCCTCAAAGGATTACGGCTCATTCTACTAGGTCAGTTTCTACTTCCTGGGCTTTTAAGAATGAAGCTTCTGTTGATCAGATTTGCAAAGCAGCAACTTTGTCTTCTTTGCATACTTTTACTAAATTCTACCATTTTGATGTTTTCTCTTCTTCAGAAGCATTTTTTGGTAGAAAAGTACTTCAGGCAGCTGTTTCAGTTTGATTCTTCTACTTATAATTTCAGTTTTTTTCATTATAAAGATTAAAACTTTTGATTTGGGTTGTGGATTTATTTTTCAGCGGAATTGGCTGTCTTTATTTTTATCCCTCCCTCTCTAGTGACTCTTGCGTGGAGTTCCACATCTTGGGTCTTTGCTATCCCATACGTCACTAGCTCATGGACTCTTGCCAATTACATGAAAGAAAACATAATTTATGTAAGAATTTACCTGATAAATTCATTTCTTTCATATTGGCAAGAGTCCATGAGGCCCACCATTTTTTATGGTGGTTATGATTTTTTTGTATAAAGCACAATTATTCCAATTCCTTGTTGATGCTTTCGCTCCTTTCTTATCACCCCACTTCTTGGCTATTCGTTAAACTGAATTGTGGGTGTGGTAGGGGGTGTATTTATAGGCATTTTGAGGTTTGGGAAACTTTGCCCCTCCTGGTAGGAATGTATATCCCATACGTCACTAGCTCATGGACTCTTGCCAATATGAAAGAAATTAATTTATCAGGTAAATTCTTACATAAATTATGTTTTTTGCATCCTGTGACAAAAGCACAGATCAGTGACATTACTGCATATTTCTACTAGGTGCCACCATCTTGGTACACATGTATTGTTGCATCCTGTGACAGAAGCACAGATCAGTAGCATTACTGTATCTTTCTACTAGGTTCTGCCATCTTGGTACAAGCTTATTGTTGCATCCTGTGAGAGAAGCACAGATCAGTGACATTACTGCATATTTCTACTAGGTGCCACCATCTTGGTACACATGTATTGTTGCATCCTGTGACAGAAGCACAGATCAGTAACATTACTGGATCTTTAGACTAGGTGCTGCCATCTTGGTACACGCGTATTGTTGCATCCTGTGACAAAAGCACAGTTTAGTGACATTACTGCATCTTTCTACTAGGTGCTGCCATCTTGGTACACGCGTATTGTTGCATCCTGTGACAGAAGCACAGATCAGTAGCATTACTGTATCTTTCTACTAGGCACCGCCATCTTGGTACAAGCTTATTGTTGCATCCTGTGACAGAAGCACAGATCAGTAGCATTACTGTATCTTTCTACTAGGTTCTGCCATCTTGGTACAAGCTTATTGTTGCATCCTGTGAGAGAAGCACAGATCAGTGACATTACTGCATCTTTCTACTAGGTGCTGCCATCTTGGTACACGCGTATTGTTGCATATTGTGACAGAAGCACAGATCAGTAGCATTACTGTATCTTTCTACTAGGTGCTGCCATCTTGGTACACACGTATTGTTGTATCCTGTGACAGAAGCACAGATCAGTGACATTACTGTATCTTTCTACTAGGTGCCGCCATCTTGGTACACACGTATTGTTGTATCCTGTGACAGAAGCACAGATCAGTAATATTACTGTATCTTTCTACTAGGTGCTGCCATCTTGGTACACACGTATTGTTGCATCCTGTGACAGAAGCACAGATCAGTAGCATTACTGTATCTTTCTACTAGATTCTGCCATCTTGGTACACACATATTGTTGTATCCTGTGACAGAAGCACAGATCAGTAGCATTACTGTATCTTTCTACTAGGCACCGCCATCTTGGTACACACGTATTGTTGCATCCTGTGACAGAAGCACAGATCAGTGACATTACTGTATCTTTCTACTAGGTTCTGCCATCTTGGTACACGCGTATTGTTGTATCCTGTGACAGAAGCACAGATCAGTAACATTACTGTATCTTTCTACTAGGTGCCGCCATCTTGGTACACGCATATTGTTGCATCCTGTGACAGAAGCACAGATCAGTAACATTACTGGATCTTTAGACTAGGTGCCGCCATCTTGGTACACGCGTATTGTTGCATCCTGAGACAGAAGCACAGATCAGTGACATTACTGCATCTTTCTACTAGGTGCCGCCATCTTGGTACACACGTATTGTTGCATCCTGTGACAAAAGCACAGTTTAGTGACATTACTGCATCTTTCTACTAGGTGCTGCCATCTTGGTACACGCGTATTGTTGCATCCTGTGACAGAAGCACAGATCAGTAGCATTACTGTATCTTTCTACTAGGTGCTGCCATCTTGGTACACACGTATTGTTGCATCCTGTGACAAAAGCACAGTTTAGTGACATTACTGCATCTTTCTACTAGGTGCTGCCATCTTGGTACACGCGTATTGTTGCATCCTGTGACAGAAGCACAGATCAGTAGCATTACTGTATCTTTCTACTAGGCACCGCCATCTTGGTACACACGTATTGTTGCATCCTGTGACAAAAGCACAGTTTAGTGACATTACTGCATCTTTCTACTAGGTGCCGCCATCTTGGTACACACGTATTGTTGCATCCTGTGACAGAAGCACAGTTCAGTAGCATTACTGTATCTTTCTACTAGGTGCCGCCATCTTGGTACACACATATTGTTGTATCCTGTGACAGAAGCACTGATCAGTGACATAACTGTATCTTTCTACTAGGCACCGCCATCTTGGTACACACGTATTGTTGCATCCTGTGACAGAAGCACAGATCAGTGACATTACTGCATCTTTCTACTAGGTGCTGCCATCTTGGTACACACATATTGTTGTATCCTGTGACAGAAGCACAGATCAGTGACATTACTGTATCTTTCTACTAGGCACCGCCATCTTGGTACACACGTATTGTTGCATCCTGTGACAGAAGCACAGATCAGTTACATTACTGCATCTTTATACTAGGTGCTGCCATCTTGGTACACATGTATTGTTGTATCCTGTGACAGAAGCACAGATCAGTGACATTACTGCATCTTTCTACTAGGCACCGCCATCTTGGTACACACGTATTGTTGCATCCTGTGACAGAAGCACAGATCAGTGACATTACTGCATCTTTCTACTAGGTGCCACCATCTTGGTACACACGTATTGTTGCATCCTGTGACAGAAGCACAGCTCAGTTGCATTACTGCATCTTTCTACTAGGTGCTGCCATCTTGGTACACACGTATTGTTGTATCCTGTGACAGAAGCACAGATCAGTAACATTACTGTATCTTTCTACTAGGCACCGCCATCTTGGTACACGCGTATTGTTGTATCCTGTGACAGAAGCACAGATCAGTGACATTACTGCATCTTTCTACTAGGTGCCACCATCTTGGTACACACGTATTGTTGTATCCTGTGACAGAAGCACAGATCTGTTACATTACTGCATCTTTCTACTAGGTGCCGCCATCTTGGTACACACGTATTGTTGTATCCTGTGACAGAAGCACAGATCAGTAGCATTACTGCATCTTTTTACTAGGTGCCGCCATCTTGGTACACACGTATTGTTGCATCCTGTGACAGAAGCACAGAGCAGTGATATTACTACATCTTTCTTCTAGGCGGCGCCATCTTGGTACACGCGTATTGTTGTATCCTGTGACAGAAACACAGATCAGTGACATTACTGTATCTTTCTAGTAGGTGCTGCCATCTTGGTACACGCGTATTGTTGCATCCTGTGACAAAAGCACAGTTTAGTGACATTACTGCATCTTTTTACTAGGTGCCACCATCTTGGTACACGCGTATTGTTGTATCCTGTGACAGAAGCACAGATCAGTGACATTACTGCATCTTTCTACTAGGTGCTGCCATCTTGGTACACATGTATTGTATCCTGTGACAGAAGCACAGATCAGTGACATTACTGCATCTTTCTACTAGGTGCCGCCATCTTGGTACACATGTATTGTTGCATCCTGTGACAGAAGCACAGCTCAGTTACATTACTGCATCTTTCTACTAGGCACCGCCATCTTGGTACACACGTATTGTTGTATCCTGTGACAGAAGCACAGATCAGTGACATTACTGTATCTTTCTACTAGGTGCTGCCATCTTGGTACACGCGTATTGTTGCATCCTGTGACAGAAGCACAGATCAGTTACATTACTGTATCTTTCTACTAGGTGCTGCCATCTTGGTACACACGTATTGTTGTATCCTGTGACAGAAGCACAGATCAGTAACATTACTGCATCTTTTTACTAGGTGCCACCATCTTGGTACACACGTATTGTTGCATCCTGTGACAGAAGCACAGATCAGTAGCATTACTGTATCTTTCTACTAGGTGCTGCTATCTTGGTACATACGTATTGTTGTATCCTGTGACAGAAGCACAGATCAGTGACATTACTGTATCTTTCTACTAGGTGCTGCCATCTTGGTACACGCGTATTGTTGTATCCTGTGACAGAAGCACAAGTCAGTGACATTACTGTATCCTTCTACTAGGTGCCGCCATCTTGGTACATACGTTTTGTTGTATCCTGTGACAGAAGCACAGATCAGTGACATTACTGCATCTTTTTACTAGGTGCTGCCATCTTGGTACACGCGTATTGTTGTATCCTGTGACAGAAACACAGATCAGTGACATTACTGCATCTTTCTACTAGCTGCTGCCATCTTGATACACGCGTATTGTTGCATCCTGTGACAGAAGCACAGATCAGTGACATTACTGTATAGCATAGAGAGTACTAACCTGATACTGTAGTTGTACCCAGCAGTTTAAGGTCCCTTTAATCACTGATTCAGTCCCTTTAATCACTGATTTGATCAATAAAACAATTCACTGTATTATACCGTAAAATAAGAAAATAAAATGCATTTTTCCTTCTGGATATAAAAGAAAATATTCTCAGGACTAAAGCAAAACCTTGTGAATATCTCTTGGTATCCTTTGTTGAGGAGCATACCTAGATAGCCTGTGGGGCGTCCACGAGTTTGTTGCACTAGATTGTATCAGTTTTACAACAATGCTTTTAGCAATGTTATACATTTTGCAGACATTGCTGCTATCTAGGGGTTGATCACAATTCTTTAGAACAAATTGTCAAATTATATATTTGCAAAAATTCCCATAGACTTTAATGGTGATTTACTGGTGATAATCATTAGATACGTTTTTCTAAAGTAATGTGATTGACACTCTAGTTAGTAAAAGTGTATAAGACTGTTAAAACCATTGTAAAATAATACCATATAGGGCTCTAGAGATGTGCATGTGTCTGAGCATACATAGGTATGCTGTTCAACTAACAATTGTACCTCAAAATGTATTCAGCTCACCATAGTAAGTGCTCTGTGATCAGTTATACTTCAGCTACTGTTAGCAAAATCCAGAGAATCAGCTTAACCAGTGCTCATGTAACAATTGGTTTTACTGTGATCTGGTGAGATTTCAATGAAAACTTGTGATATTTCATAGTAAACTTCCTTAAACTGAGAAGGGATATAACATGACAGCGTCTGGACATGCCAGGGGCATGCTCCTTTGCAAGTACAGGGACTAGCATCCTGATTGGCTGCTTAAAGTCCTATTACAATGGGAAGTGGCTACTTAGGAAATATTGAGGTAAAAAATACTTCCTTTTTTCCATAGATACTCAGGTTTACTTGTCAGATTTTTACAGTTATGCTGCATCAATTTCATATGCTTCAAATTCTAAAGTTTTTTATTTTATTTTATAAATATGTTGAGTTTTATGTCCCTTTAACCAGCCCTGTAAAGGCTAATGACATAAAGCAAGTTACAGACCTCATATAAATGGGCAAATGCATTTTGTCCTGTTAGATTTGCTATAACCTTCCCAGGCGTAGGTCACGTTTATAAAATAAACTGAGCCCTTTATGGCTTCTTGTAAGGATTGAATGTCATTGTATTGTTAATTCAGTCGATTGGTCAGATGGTGTCAGAAAAAGCCAATTCCAAAATATTTCTTATTTTGTTAATGACAATTAGTGAATTTTAGCAAATGTTATACTTGTTTCGTTAGGTCTAGTTTATAAATAAAGGAACCAGGATTGGTTACAATAAGATTTTATTTTGTCATTAACAGCAACAGGCGTCAGAACCACCCCATTCCACGGAAAGACCCACAAAACAAACTAACTAGGAGGCAACGAATGTGTAAAGTCTTAAAAAGACTATGTTGCTGCACCAGCGCAAACTAATAACATCCGCGCACATATCAGAGACAGAACATCACTCTGATATATATTGGCTTTTAACATCACAGCCATCGGAACATCATAAAAATTACCAACAACAACAGCCATCACTGTGACTAATAAATTGGTGAAGAACATTATCGCCATCAAAACATAATATAAATTACCAACAGCGGCCATCACTGTGACTGATAAATTGGTGAGGAACACCACCGCCATCAAAACATAATATAAATTATCTACAGCGTCCATCACTGTGACTGATAAATGGGTGAGGAACACCACCGCTATCAAATCATCATATAAATTACCTACAGCGGCCATCACTGTGACTGATAAATTGGTGAAGAACACCACCGCTATCAAATCATCATGTAAATTACCTACAGCGGCCATTACTGTGACTGATAAATTGGAGAGGAACCTCACAGACATATGAACATCACATTAACAACCAATAACCAATAAACATTTCCTTGTCTTTTTGGTTTTACTATATTAATAAAATCCTATAACATGTAACACCTAATTGCAGTAAAGAACAGTCATTTAATGGTTAATATTTTATTTGTGAACATTTTCATGGTTTAAATGAGTATTTCTTTCATGTAATTAGCAAGAGTCCATGAGCTAGTGACGTATGGGATATACATTCCTACCAGGAGGGGCAAAGTTTCCCAAACCTTAAAATGCCTATAAATACACCCCTCACCACACCCACAATTCAGTTTTACAAACTTTGCCTCCGATGGAGGTGGTGAAGTAAGTTTGTGCTAGATTCTACGTTGATATGCGCTCCGCAGCAAGTTGGAGCCCGGTTTTCCTCTCAGCGTGCAGTGAATGTCAGAGGGATGTGAGGAGAGTATTGCCTATTTGAATGCAGTGATCTCCTTCTACGGGGTCTATTTCATAGGTTCTCTGTTATCGGTCGTAGAGATTCATCTCTTACCTCCCTTTTCAGATCGACGATATACTCTTATATATACCATTACCTCTGCTGATTCTCGTTTCAGTACTGGTTTGGCTTTCTACAAACATGTAGATGAGTGTCCTGGGGTAAGTAAATCTTATTTTCTGTGACACTCTAAGCTATGGTTGGGCACTTTATTTATAAAGTTCTAAATATATGTATTCAAACATTTATTTGCCTTGACTCAGAATGTTAAACTTTCCTTATTTTTCAGACAGTCAGTTTCATATTTGGGATAAATGCATTTGTTTCCATCATTTTTTCTTACCTTAAAATTTTTTTGACTTTTTCCCTGTGGGCTGTTAGGCTCGCGGGGGCAGAAAATGCTTCATTTTATTGCGTCATTCTTGGCGCGGACTTTTTTGGCGCAAAAATTTTTTTCTGTTTCCGGCGTCATACGTGTCGCCGGAAGTTGCGTCATTTTTTGACGTTTTTTTGCGTCAAAAATGTCGGCATTCCGGATGTGGCGTCATTTTTGGCGCCAAAAGCTTTTAGGCGCCAAATAATGTGGGCGTCTTTTTTGGCGCTAAAAAATATGGGCGTCATTTTTGTCTCCACATTATTTAAGTCTCATTATTTATTGCTTCTGGTTGCTAGAAGCTTGTTCACTGGCATTTTTTTCCCATTCCTGAAACTGTCATTTAAGGAATTTGATCAATTTTGCTTTATATGTTGTTTTTTTCTTTTACATATTGCAAGATGTTCCACGTTGCAACTGAGTCAGAAGATACTTCAGGAAAATCACTGCACAGTGCTGGAGCTACCAAGCTAAGTGTATCTGCTATAAACTTTTGGTATCTGTTTCTCCAGCTGTTATTTGTATTGCATGTCATGTCAAACTTATTAATGCAGATAAAATTTCCTTTAGTACTGTTACATTACCTGTTGCTGTTCCGTCAACATCTAATTTTCAGAGTGTTCCTGATAACATAAGAGATTTTATTTTTTAAATCCATTAAGAAGGCTATGTCTGTTATTTCTCCTTCTAGTATGCATAAAAGTCTTTTAAAACTTCTCTTTTTTCAGATGAATTTTTAAATGAACATCATCATTCTGATACTGATAATGGTTCTTCTGGTTCAGAGGTTTCTGTCTCAGAGGTTGATGCTGATAAATCTTTGTATTTGTTCAAGATGGAATTTATTCGTTCTTTACTTAAAGAAGTGTTATTTGCATTAGAAATAGAGGATTCTGGTCCTCTTGATACTAAATGTAAACGTTTAAATAAGGTTTTTAAATCTCCTGTAGTTATTCCAGAAGTATTTTATCTCCCTGATGCTATTTCTGAAGTAATTTCCAGGGAATGGAATAATTTGGGTAATTTATTTACTCCTTCTAGACGTTTAAGCAAATTATATCCTGTGCCATCTGACAGATTAGAGTTTTTTGGGACAAAAATCCCTAAGGTTATGGGGCTGTCTCTACTCCTGCTAATGTACTACTATTCCTACGGCAGATAGTACTTAATTTAAGGATCCTTTAGATAGGAAAATTGAATCCTTTCTAAGAAAAGCTTCCTTATGTTCAGGTAATCTTCTTAGACCTGCTATATTTTTAGCGGATGTTGCTGCAGCTTCAACTTTTTGGTTAGAAGCTTTAGCGCAACAAGTAACAGATCATAATTTTATAGCATTATTATTATTCTATAACATGCTAATAATTTTATTGATGATACCATCTTTTGATATCATTAGAGTTGATGTCAGGTATATGTCTCTAGCTATTTTAGCTAGAAAAGCTTTATGGATTAAACTTGGAATACTGACATGTCTTCTAAGTCAACTTTGCTTTCCCTTTCTTTCCAGGGTAAATAATCATTTTCGTTCCTTTCCTCACAACAAGGAACAAAAGCCTGATCCTTCATCCTCAGGAGCGGTATCAGTTTGGAAACTATTTCCAGTTTGGAATATATCCAAGCCTTATAGAACCTATAGCCAGCTCCTAAGTACCTATGAAGGTGCGGCCCTTATTCCAGCTCAGCTGGTATGGGGCAGATTTCGTTTTCTTCAAAGAAGTTTGGATCAATTCCGTTCTTAATCTCTGGTTTCAGAAACATTGTTTCAGAAAGGTACAGAATTGGCTTCAAGTTAAGGCCTCCTGCTAAGAGATTCTTTTCTTTCCCGTGTCCCAGTTAACACAGCAAAGGCTCAGCATTTCTGAAATGTGTTTCAGATCTAGAGTTGGCTGGAGTATTTATGCCAGTTCCAGTTCTGGAACAGGGGCTGGGGTTTTATTTTATCTCTTCATTGTACCAAAGAAGGTCAATTCCTTCAGACCAGTTCCGGATCTATCATTATTGAATCGTTATGTTAGGATACCAACATTCAAGATGGTTACTGTAGGACTATCCTGCCTTTTGTTTAGCAAGGGCATTATATGTCTACAATAGATTTACAGGATGTGTATCTGCATATTCCGATTCATCCAGATCACTTTTAGTGTCTGAGATTCTCTTTTTAGACAAGCATTACCAGTTTTGTGGCTCTACCGTTTGGCCTAGCCTCAGTTCCAAGAATTTTTTTCAAAGGTTCTCGGTGCCCTTCTTTCTGTAATCAGAGAATAGGGTTTTGGTATTTCCTTATTTGGACGATATCTTGGTACTTGCTCAGTCTTCTCATTTTCGAAGAATCTCATACGAATCGACTTGTGTTGTTTCTTCAAGTTCATGGTTGGAGGATCAATTTACCAATCAGTTCATTGATTCCTCAGACAAGGGTAACCTTTTTTGGGTTCTAGATAAATTCAGTGTCTATGACTCTGTCCTTGTCAGACAGGAGAAGTTTAACATTGATATCAGCTTGTCAAAACCTTCAGTCACAATCATTCCCTTTGGTAGCCTTATGCATGGAAATGTTGGGTCTTAGGACTGCCGCATCAGATGCGATCTCCTTTGCTTGTTTTCACATGCGACCTCTTCAGCTCTGTATGCTGAACCAATGGTGCAGGGATTACTCAAAGATATCTCTATTAATATCTTTAAACCGATTTTACGACACTCTCTGACATGGTGGACAGATCACCATCGTTTAGTTCAGGGGGCTTCTTTGTTCGTCCGACCTGGACTATAATCTCAACAGATGCAAGTCTTACAGGTTGGGGAGCCGTGTGGGGGTATCTGACGGCACAAGGGGTTTGGGAATCTCAGGAGGTGAGATTTCCGATCAATATTTTGGAACTCCGTGCAATTTTCAGAGCTCTTCAGTCTTGGCCTCTTCTGAAGAGAGAGTTGTTCATTTGTTTTCAGATAGACAATGTCACAACTGTGGCATACATCAATCATCAAGGAGGGACTCACAGTCCTCTGGCTATGAAAGAAGTATCTCGAATTTTGGTTTGGGCGGAATCCAGCTCCTGTCTAATCTCTGCGGTTCATATCCCAGGTATGGACAATTGGAAAGCGGATTATCTCAGTCGCCAAACGTTGCATCCGGGCGAATGGTCTCTTCACCCAGAGGTATTTCTTCAGATTGTTCAAATGTGGGAACTTCCAGAAATAGATCTGATGGCTTCTCATCTAAACAAGAAACTTCCCAGGTATCTGTCCAGATCCCGGGATCCTCAGGCGGAGGCAGTGGATGCATTATCTCTTCCTTGGAAGTATCATCCTGCCTATATCTTTCCGCCTCTAGTTCTTCTTCCAAGAGTAATCTCCAAGATTCTGAAGGAATGCTCGTTTGTTCTGCTGGTAGCTCCGGCATGGCCTCACAGGTTTTGGTATGCGGATCTTGTCCGGATGGCCTCTTGCCGACCGTGGACTCTTCCGTTAAGACCAGACCTTGTGTCTCAAGGTCCTTTTTTCCATCAGGATCTGAAATCCTTCAATTTAAAGGTATGGAGATTGAACGCTTGATTCTTGGTCAAAGAGGTTTCTCTGACTTCGTGATTAATACTATGTTACAGGCTCGTAAATCTGTATCCAGAGAGATATATTATAGAGTCTGGAAGACTTGTATTTCTTGGTGTCTTTCTCATCATTTTTTCTTGGCATTCTTTTAGAATACCGAGAATATTACAGTTTCTTCAGGATGGTTTAGATAAGGGTTTGTCCGCAAGTTCCTTGAAAGGTCAAATCTCTGCTCTTTCTGTTCTTTTTCACAGAAAGATTGCTATTCTTCCTGATATTCATTGTTTTGTACAAGCTTTGGTTCGTATAAAGCCTGTCATTAAGTCAATTTCTCCTCCTTGGAGTTTGAATTTGGTTCTGGGGGCTCTTCAAGCTCCTCCATTTGAACCTATGCATTCATTGGATATTAAATTACTTTCTTGGAAAGTTTTGTTCCTTTTGGCCATCTCTTCTGCCAGAAGAGTTTCTGAATTATCTGCTCTTTCTTGTGAGTCTCCTTTTCTGATTTTTCATCAGGATAAGGCGGTGTTGCGAACTTCTTTTGAATTTTTACCTAAGTTATGAATTCCAACAACATTAGTAGAGACATTGTGGTTCCTTCATTATGTCCTAATCCTAAGAATTCTAAGGAGAAATCGTTGCATTCTTTGGATGTTATTAGAGCTTTGAAATATTATGTTGAAGCTACTAAGTCTTTCCGAAAGACTTCTAGTTTATTTGTTATCTTTTCCGGTTTTAGAAAGGCCAGAAAACTTCTGCCATTTCTTTGGCATCTTGGTTGAAATCTTTAATTCATCTTGCCTATGTTGAGTCGGGTAAGACTCCGCCTCATAGGATTACAGCTCATTCTACTAGGTCAGTTTCTACTTCCTGGGCGTTTAGGAATGAAGCTTCGGTTGATCAGATTTGCAAAGTGGCAACTTGGTCCTCTTTGCATACTTTTACCAAATTCTACCATTTTGTTGTATTTTCTTCTTCTGAAGCAGTTTTTGGTAGAAAAGTACTTCAGGCAGCGGTTTCAGTTTGAATCTTCTGCTTATGTTTTTCATTAAACTTTATTTTGGGTGTGGATTATTTTCAGCAGGAATTGGCTGTCTTTATTTTATCCCTCCCTCTCTAGTGACTCTTGTGTGGAGAGATCCACATCTTGGGTAGTCATTATCCCATACGTCACTAGCTCATGGACTCTTGCTAATTACATGAAAGAAAACATAATTTATGTAAGAACTTACCTGATAAATTCATTTCTTTCATATTAGCAAGAGTCCATGAGGCCCGCCCTTTTTTGTGGTGGTTATGATTTTTTTGTATAAAGCACAATTATTCCAATTCCTTATTTTATATGCTTTCGCACTTTTTTCTTATCACCCCACTTCTTGGCTATTCGTTAAACTGAATTGTGGGTGTGGTGAGGGGTGTATTTATAGGCATTTTAAGGTTTGGGAAACTTTGCCCCTCCTGGTAGGAATGTATATCCCATACGTCACTAGCTCATGGACTCTTGCTAATATGAAAGAAATGAATTTATCAGGTAAGTTCTTACATAAATTATGTTTTTAGCATTTAATAAAATGATGAAATCAGCGCATTTGTTACAGTGTGACCTGAAGATACGTGAGATTGTCAGCAACACAAGAGAAGTCTACACGATCAGCACTATAGGGGTCAGAATAGGTTCTCTATGGGGTAAAAGCCGTGATAAAGAGTCTTAGATATATCAAGCGAAAAGAGATCTGATAAACATTTGGTGATGTGTTATAATCAGGGGTGGAACTACCTGAGGAGCAGACGGTGCCACTGCACCGGGGTCCGAGGCTTGGGTTGGGCCCATAATTATAGCCGTAATTATAGTGGTTAAATGGAGTCTTGGAGGAAAGAATAAAATTACCAATTGTGATGCTTTTGTTTCTTTAGCTGCTGTGCCCATGTCATGTGTGTTGCCTAAAGCATAACATGCCGTGTGGTGTTACAGACACGACATGTGACACTTCAAATTTAATGCATGGGCAGGACGGCTAAAAAAAAAAAAAAAGCACAATTGTTAATTTTATTAACATGCAGTGGGGTTGATTGCTGTCAACTCACCGTATATCACCAGGGCCGCCATCAGGGGTAACTGTAGTCACGGACCCTTACCGCCCAAGCAGTGCTGCTGCAGGCAGAAGAGTGTGTTGTGTCTTTTGTAGGTGGCAGCACAGTGATTAGGACCCAGGGGCCAGGAGGAAGCGTGATGGGTTATAGGCAAAAAACCTTTGCTCTGTTGACGCCGTGGGTCAGGCGAATATCTGAACAGGCCATACCTCCCCATTCAGACGGACTGAATGTCATTCTTCCTGTTTCCTCTACCACTGTCCCTATTCTCTGCTCAACCTCTCTCTATCACTGTCACTAATGAGGCCAGGCCATCAGGGTGAGAGGGAACAGGATGGAGGTCTTAGAAGTAAGAAAGGACTAATCTGGAAAGTTTGAGCAGGGGGGGAGCACATTGGTGGGAACACTCTGCCGTACTTTAAATCAGAGATGGAGGGAGGAGCTCTCACCTGGAGCTAAATATTGAAAGTGAGTGAAGAAGAAAGAGGGCTCTCAGAGCAGCACTGCCCATGTTTATGAAAATTCCCCCAATTAGAGGCTGGATCCAACAGTTCACCTGCAGGTAGGAAGGAGGGTGAGCTGGGTACCGTGCTGTGTGACAGACAAGGGAGGCAGTTAGGGCTCTAGTAGGGGAATACCAAAAGTGAGTCTCAAAGAGCACATATAAGGTAAGGTTTATAGCTGGAGGAGGGGCTGTCTGCAAGACTGGCAGGGTTATAGGGGATAGAGCAGTGAAAGTGACCCATCAACCATGGATATGAGGGAGAGACAGAGGGAAACTGACCCCAAGGATATATACCCCTTTCAGTTCTCCCCCTTCCCTTTTAGTGTTCTTTCCCCCCTTTTCTTTTAGTGGTTTCCCCCTTCCCTTTTAAGTGGTCTCCCCCCTTCCCTTTCAGTGGTCTCTCCCCCTTCCCTTTCAGTGGTCTCCCCCCTTCCCTTTCAGTGGTCTCCCCACTTCCCTTTCAGTGGTCTCACCCCACTTTCCTTTCAGTATTCTCTCGCCACCTTCCCTTTCAGTGTTCTCTCCCCACCTTCCCTTTCAGTGGTCTCCTCTTCCCTTTCAGTGGTCTCTCCCCTTCCCTTTCAGTGGTCTCTCCCCTTTCCTTTCAGTGGTCTCCCCTTCCCTTTCTGTGGTCTCCCCCCTTTCCTTTCAGTGATCTCTCCCCCGTCCTTTTTAGTAGTCTCTCTCCCCCTCTCTCTCCTCCTCTGTCTCCCCCTCCCCTCTGCCTGGCTGTCTCACCTTCCCCTCTGCCTGTCTTACCCTTTGTCTTTCCCCCTCTCTCTCTCTGCCCTCCGCCTTTCTTTCTCTGCCCTCCCCCTTTCTCTCTCTGCCCTCCGCCTTTCTCTCTCTGCCCTCCCCCTTTCTCTCTCCGCCCTCCCCCCTTTCTCTGCCCCCCTTCTCTCTCTGCCCTCCCCCCTTCTCTCTCTGCCCTCCCCCCTTTCTCTCTCTGCCCTCCCCCCTTTCTCTCTCTGCCCTGCCCTCTTTCTCTCTCTGCTCTGCCCCCTTCTCTCTCTCTTTCTGGTCTCCCCCCTTTCTCTCTCTGCCCTCCCGTCTTTCTCTCTCTGCTCTGCCCCCTTCTCTCTCTCTTTCTGGTCTCCCCCCTTTCTCTCTCTGCCCTCCCGTCTTTCTCTCTCTGCTCTGCCCCCTTCTCTCTCTCTTTCTGGTTTCCCCCCTTTCTCTCTCTGCCCTCCCGTCTTTCTCTCTCTGCTCTGCCCCCTTCTCTCTCTCTTTCTGGTCTCCCCCCTTTCTCTCTCTGCCCTCCCGTCTTTCTCTCTCTGCTCTACCCTCCTCTCTCTGTCTGGCCTCCCCCCCTTTCTCTCTCTGTCTCTCTGCCCTGCCCCCTTCTCTCTTATTACGCCATGCGGAAATTAACCATTATAGATATTACAGATATAATAAATCAGATTAATGTGGTAACAGATAGCTATTTTATCTGAAATGATAGAGAATATTGATATCTAAAGCTGCTTAACTCTTTTCTTTTTGGGGGGGAAGGGTAAAATGTATTTGCCTGTGTATCCAAAAATCCTAGCACTGGCACTGATTGGTTGTCATCAGGTGGGTCACAGAAACAGCTTGGCACTAGGTTTGCCTTGCCTATGGATCTGCTTCATCATCACATCACCCCAATATTAAATGCAAAGCTTGTATCATTCCTATCACCCTGAATTGGTTTTGTTGTATCACTCAGTCGTAACTCTGTTAACCAATACTGTACCTACAACTCTGTTAACCAGTACTGAACATACTAGTAGTAGTAGGTTCAGTACTGATTAACAGAGAATGAATAGTATTCTACTGAGTGATACAGCGAAACTAATGCAGGGTGATAGGAACTACACGTGCAATACTTATATTGCTAATAAACTAGTAAGTTAGGGTTGCCACCCATCCCTTAAAATACAGAAAACTTATAAGTTACACATGCTGCTGGGTGTGTAGGGAGGAATATGAATAGTGCTGTCCAGAAACACAATACATGTTCCTCCCTGCACACCCTGCAGCATGTGTAACTCATAAGTGTCCAGGAAAACATGGCTGAGGTGGCAACCCTAATGTATATATGTGCACACATATGTGTGTAGGGTTGCCGCCCGTCCCTTCCTCACTAGCCCATCCTAGCTGTATATTCACTCCTTGGCCTCTTGCAGCACAAGAAAACCCAATTCTGATAGTTAATTGCCTTCAGAATTGTTTTTCGACAGCTATTTAAGGGTTAAAAAAAATTCTAAATACACTTCCCCACTGATTCACACTCGTGCCTTCCCCAATAGCCCATCCTGGCTGTATTCACTCCTCTGGCTCTTTCTGCCTCATAAAAAACAATTCTGATAGTTCGCAGCCTTCAAAATATGTTTTCAACAGCTATTTAAGGGTTAAAATTAATTCCAAACACCCTTCCTGACTGATTCACAGTGGCCGTGTTTGGCAAGCGCTCCAAGCAACTCAGAGCTCACTTGGAGCATTTTGTGTAGACTTCTAATTTCAACGCTGGGCGTTCGCTCAGCGCTCTGATGACGCAAGTTCCAGCGTTTCCAGCGTGCTGGAAAAGCTGGGACTTTTCAGAGCAAGCTCAGACGCTTGTAAACATGGAAGCCTTCACAAGCAACACGTGTGCGTGTGTATATGTGTGTATATATATATATATATATATATACACACACATGTGTTGCTCGTGGAGGCTGCCATGTTTACAATAATTATATAAATGTAATAAATAAGTGAGGGAGCTTATAATAAACGTTCGAATGCGCAAAGGGATCTGCTGCACAATAATGGAGTACATATATATATTTCATATGTGAGACGTTTCTATTTGCATGCAATATTTCTAATACTTTAAAGGTATTAGAAATATTGCATGCAAATAGAAGCGTCTCACATATGAATTATATTTGAGTACTCCAATATTGTGCAGCAGATCCCTTTGCGCATGGGAACGTTTTTTTCTAAGCTCCCTCACTCGTGACGTCTCCTAGCACCATGTCATTGCTGGAGCAGAAGTGCCCGGCGCTGGCTCTGAGCGCTTGCCGAACGCGGCCAGTGTCAACATCCAGCATAGGCTACACATTTAGCCGTGGTTCTGTGTTCCATACAGACCAGAGGCACATACGTGACCAGCATGCCTCCGGATCCTCGCATCCCTTATATTATATATATATATAATACATGAAAACTATAAAGTTATTTTAAAAGTTAAGATTAATTTTATTTTTACAACTTTATAGAAACAAATATCTGTTAAGAACTATCACCGTTTTAGTAATAACATTTTTCTCAGAACATGCATGTGAAGCATAGCACCAGCATATTAAATACTGCAGCTGCTCAGAGCACCAGTGGGGCTTGTGTCATGTCAGAAATTAACAAGTTATTCATTACCAGAGGGTACAAGCACTTTATGCTCTCTGAGCAAGTGCTGTGTTTAAAATGACAGTGCATACTTGAATACACTTTTAAAACATCTATGGTTTTTATTAGAAGCATTGCATGTCATGTATATTACAAAAATGCTTATATTCAAAACTGAAATGCATTCATGTGGATTCCAAATTTGGCTGGAATATTAAATTACTTTTTTTATATTTTTTTGTGGCGATTTAAAGCACGTGTGTTTGTGTGTATATATATATTATATAATCTAATGTATAGAGAGAAATAGATAGATAGGAACATAACTTACAGACATTTGTACAATAGTGAAAACAAAGAAGTGGTTAATAAACGCTTCCAGGACCACTTTGACAGGAAACTACATTTCCCAGAATTCAGTGCAAAGGAAAAGCCGCTGACCTTTCAAAGCCAGAAGAATGTGAAAGGGTATTGTACTGCTGGAGCAGACAGGGAGACTCTTATGGGACGTAGGTGACAATTAACAGAGTGGATCCCCTAGCATGAGGGTTTGGTTTGGGATACTTACATCACACAAGTAAAGATTTAAGGTAAGGCAGCTCAAACAGAGCCAAAATCTTTGTTATTATTGCTCCTGAGTATTACATAGTTATTTTTAATACATTGTCAAATTATGGCACAAAATATTTATTTTTGTAATTTGATACTTTGTGTGTTTTTTTTGCCAAGAGTTTTTAATAAAAATAATAGTTTAGTTACCATAACAGACGGCAGCTTTATGTGTTTATGTTGATGACCAAGTTTAAGAGCAGGAAGCAATAAAAAATATAAAACAAATCACTGACTGATTCACTAAGAATTGAGGGCTGTTTCTAAAAGCTTGAGAGCTCTTGCAACACATTAACTCCCAGACAGGAAGAGGTTAATTGAATGAGCTCCATTACTCCTCCCTATGGAAGAGATATCTCTACTCTTAGTAAATCTGGTCTCCTGATTAAGTGCAGCGGGGAGCAAAATCCCTTTATATGTGCCCTGTATATAAAGAAGATAAAGCTGTATTGCACAGTAGTGGGCTAGTAACAGAAATTAGGGGCTACTTCCATCTTTTCCAACAGGGTAGAAAAAAATGTCCAGTAAACAAACACTTGCGCTCTGTCTGCTTTTCTTGTTTAATCCATTCACTCTCATATACCATATTTAAAGGGACATGGACATTTTCTTTCATGATTCAGACAGAAAATACAATTTTAAACAACTTTCCAATTTACTTCTATTATCAAATATGCTTCATTCTCTTGTTCTTCTTTGTTGAAAAGATATCCAGATAGGTAGTGTGCACGTGACTACAGCGCTATATTGCAGCAGTTTTGCAAGAATGTTATACATTAGCAAGAGCACTAGAGGGCAGCACTGTTTCCTGTCATGTAGTTCTCTAGACATGTGCACGCTACCTATCTGGATATCTCTTCAACAAAGAATATCAAAAGAACAAAGCAAATTTGATAATAGAAGTAAATTGGAAACATTTTAAAAATTATATTCTTTATCTGAACCATGAAAGGAAAACATTTGGGTTTCATGTCCCTTTAAATATTTTGTAGGATATATATAAGGTTTTTTTTAACCCCTGCACGCCTCAGGGGTTTCAAGCGCTGGAAGCGATCGTGATCACTTCCAGACACGTTTAGGGTATTGCAGTGATGCCTTGATATTGAGGCATCCTGGAATACCCTTTTTTAAGCAACCGATGCAGAGACAGCAACTCTGTGGCCCTCTCTGCATCGGCCAGCGATGGTGCCGATCGATGGTGGCGTGGGAGGGATAGCAGGGAGGCAGGTGGGCCACCATCGCTGGTGGAGATCCGGTTAGTGGGGATGATGGGTCCTGGAGTGTGCATGAGGGGGTTGGAGCGGGTGGGACCGCTACACTAAGGCAAATAAGTGTAAGGGAAAGAGGGAGAGGGGGGAATAAGTGTTGGGAAAGGGATCTGGGAGGGGGGTAGGGTATTGAGGGGGGGCAGCTACATTACATTTTTTTGGGGGAGGGGGTATTTCTAAACTCAGGACAAAATTTAGAAACTATTTAGCATGGGTGTTTTTTTGTGGTTGTAGATGTGTAACAGATTTTGGGGGTCAAAGTTAGAAAAAGTGTTTTTTTTTTTCATCTTATTTTTATTAAATAAATAATTATAAGATATGATGAAAATAATGGTATCTTTAGAAAGTCCATTTAATGGCGAGAAAAGCGGTATATAATATGTGTGGGTAAAGTAAATGAGTAAGAGGAAAATTACAGCTAAACACAAACACAGCAGAAATGTAAAAATAGCCTTGGTCCCAAACGGACAGAAAATGGAAAAGTGCGGTGGTCCTTAAGGGGTTAAAGGGGCACTGAACCCAAATGTTTTCTTTCACGATTCAGATAGAGCAGCAATTTTAAGCAACTTTCTAATTTATTCCTATTATCAATTTTTACTTTGTTCTCTTGCTATCTTTATTTGAAAAAGAAGGCATCTAAGTTTTTTTTTTTGGTTCAAACTCTGAACAGCACTTTTTTTTTTATTGGTGGGTGAATTTATCCACCAATCAGCAAGAACAGCCCAGGTTGTTCACCAAAAATAGGCCGGCATCTAAACTTACATTCTTGCATTTCAAATAAAGATACCAAGAGAATGAAGATAATAGAAGTAAATTAGAAAGTTGCTTAAAACTTCAGGCTCTATCTGAATCATGGGTTAAATACTGCGGGGTCATTTCAAAGTCAATGGGGCTTTATATGTGTTCATTCTAATTAAAGATACATAGAAACAGAGATTTTAATGTCAAATAAGAACCACAAAGCCAACTAGTCTGTATATATTTCATATAAAGTGTAACTTAATGAGTTTTAAGGTCAGTCTTATGCTTATCTCGTGTATTTTTGAAGCTTGGGTACTAAAAATACACAAATAAAGTGGATATTCAACATTAAACATTTACAAAAGTCTGGTAATTTAAGAACATCAAAATACAATCATAAATAAAGAAAGAAAAACACATCAAGGATGGCATAAAATACAACATGTATTGTAGGACAGCATTATTCTTTTCACTGCTGTAGTTACTTCTACTCTGAGCCAGTGCATTTTATTGTTGCAAATTTAACAAAGCATTTTCTCTCCCTAGGGAGAGGGGAGGGTGAGTTGCCGCAGGCTGTCAGCATTAGCTAAGTGGTTGCCTTGTCTCTGCAGAGCGATGATGTCCTAATAAAGCTGCACATGACCTGGGCATCTTCGTCCCATATGGAGCACATGGCTTCGGATGTACAAAAGACAGCTCCATGCCAGGGTCTAGTCACCCTAGCTGCTGTATCCTCATCAGACAATCTGAGCACCCAGAGGTCTGAGAGTCCAGCACCTACACTGACTCAAGGGACAGAACCGGGTAAGATAAAGTTCTCCTCTTTCCTTCGTTCTCTCTACATAAAAAGAAAATCTGTTTTATCCTTTTTGTATAAATCCCCTGACATATCTTCCATTTGTTCCTTATTATAGGAGTAGTAGATACATAATATTTGTAAGCAGCAGGGGTGGTAAAGGATCATATAGCTGAGATATATGCATATAAACACAGTAAAAATAAGGCTAAACATGAAATAAAGTTTTTTTGTTTTTTTTTAAAAAAAAAGGATGATATTGTGTCTTCTTAAAATTATTGCATTAAAAGATTATTATTATTTTGTAGAGCAGTCTTAATTCTTCTTAGGGGGGAAAAACAATTGTGTGACAATAGAGATTGTTTGTATTGGGTACTTGTAAAGCACAGCTAGTCACCCATAAGGGTCTCAAAGCGCTGCTCATTTTATCGACCTCGGAAGAATGAAAGGCTGAGCGGACCTTGCCAGGGATCAAACCTGCAATCCTTGGGCCCAAGTGCTGGTGGGTCCATAGCAGCCAGTCTATGCATAGGTGTGTGCAGAATATGTACAAGCCTAATGCAGGGAGCCTTTTATAAGTGCTGATCTATCTATCATCTATCATTGTTATTATTTACTGAGTTTCCTTTGGTGGACCCAAATAAAATGTTGCACCAGGGCCCTCTGTTGAGTAGGTCTGCTACTGTGTGGGCTCGCACTCATTAATTCTACACACGGACACAAACCCATGTTCAAATTTGGCAGATATCATGCACAAGTTTGATTACACATAGGTGTCAGACAGTTCCTGCAAGGAAGTAAAACCCTGATTACACATACAATGTTCTAATGAAACAGAATTTTATTTTTACATAAAAAGATCCCTTTAACTAAAAACTAGGAATGCATTTTTTCTGTCTGAATAAAAAAGAGATGGCAGTTTTGTACGCCAGAGTAAATTAGTAACCTACCTGCACAAGTGTATGTTTCTTTATTTGTCCCCTTTTTATCCTTCTTCTTTTTTTTTTTTTTTTGCTGATTACATTTATTTTCTTCTGTCTGTGTTTGTTTGTTTGATCATTTTTAAGCTGTTCCTTCAGTTACAGTACCTCCCCTGCTTTTCTGATTCTTTTTGGACATGCTCTCTTATCCTCTCTCATCCTCTTTGACCTGCACCCCTAGGAGCCAGTCAGGATGAAGCTATGTTTGTGCATGCCCAGTCCTATGAGGATCTCACAGGAGAAGTGGATGTCTCAGGTCCTGGAACCCCCGGGGCAGAGGATGACGTGGAACCCTGCAGCATGGAGCAGATCAGTCGAGACTTCAGCAACCTCAGCACTCATCTGAGTGTCACCTCTTCACAGGGTGAAGAACAGTGCAGGGAATCGGTCTCTGACCTGGGCCGGAGAGATTCTGCCCGTTCCTTTAGTTGTGGGGATGAGAGTGATTTGGGAACAAGGGCCCTGGATGACTGGTACCAGCACCAGAAACACGTCTTTGTGTTGAGTGAAGCGGGGAAGCCTGTGTACTCCCGTTACCAGTCTGAGGAAGCCCTGTCCAGCACTGCCGGCGTCATGATGGCGCTAGTATCTTTCTTAGAGACAGACAAGAATGCAATACGATCCATCCATGCAGGTGATTAAGTATTTCTTTTGATGAGTAGACACTTTAAAACATGGAAGTCAAATTGAAACGTTTGTGAATCAGACAGAGCATACAATTTTAAACAATTTTCTAATGTATTTTTATAATCAAATTTACTTTGTTACTCTAGTCACCTTTCTTGAAGAGCATACTGAGGTTTGCTCGGGAGTGTGCACTATATGGCAGCAATGTTTTTTAACAATATTATACATTGTTAATCACTAGAGGGTAGAATTGTTTACAACAATAAATAACGTTCTTACAAATTTTGTTTTGAATACTGCAGCCATATAGTGCTCAGGACACATACCCGCTTCTGAAAATACCTGGGTATACTCTTCAACAAAGGATACCAAGATAGCAAAATAAATTTGCTAATAGAAGTAACCTAGACAGTTGATTAAAATTGCTTGCTCTGGATTATTTAATTTTAATTTTGACTTTCATATCCCTTACAAAAGACAGTAAATCACTTTTTTTTTTTCATGCTGTATATTTACATATGCTGTTCTTAAACAATGTAGATTCATTGTTGTTTAAAGGAACATTATAGTGTAGAAATCAAATGCTCTATTTTTGTCAAAGTCCCTTTCTTCTTCTATGCGTTTAACACCTACACGCTCTCTGAGCTTGATTACTGGTGCACGTGCCCTCACAGCATACGTGCTTATGCCGCTGAAAATCAGTAATAACTTTTACTAGAAGCATGTTTGATAACTTCAGTATATTGCAAAAAAATGCTTCTATTTAAAACTGAAATGCACCCATTTAATTTCAATTTTGACCTTATTATCCTATTAAAAGCAAAGGGCAGTATATAGATGTACATGTTAATGATATATATTTATTTAAAAAAAAATGTCTTCTTAGTGAGATTTCCACACCCCTCTATTACATGCAGCTGATTGTCCAATCAGAGGCTGGATATGGGTCTAAGGTAAATACGCAACACTGGTAAATGCATGCAAAGAATGATTATTGCTAAGTCTCATATAATATTGGTGCATAAGCACACTTTTTATGCTCATTTCAGTGATGCAAGTGCTCAGCACTACGATAACCGTTTTGTGCATGCCCTTGCGACTAGTGTATACATCCTTTTTTTTTTTTTTTTTTAACTATATTATAGCCCAGGACCAGTCATAATGGGTGTGACCAGGGTTGCTAGTTATTTCAGCGATCTGGATTGGTCCAAGGCATTGCTGAGTGATCTGGGGCATTCATGGATGAGACATGGTCAGTTTTCATGTTTTTTCGGTACATGAATGAGAGAATGTGTTTGTGCATTTGATAATGGTTTTACTGTGTCACCAAATATTGTACTTTTTAACATGTTTGAACACAACTGAAATTTGCATGGTTCTACTGCCTCAGAGTGGGTAAATATATATCCATTGAAACGTTTGCTATTTGTATTAATTAGGTACTAATATAAAATGAGTTTTTGCACAGATAAAGTGATCATTGTAGCATATTGTAGGGTCAGGATTACTGATCCAAATGATTTAATTACTGGAAAATAGAGCAAAATTAAATAATGAAAGTATACTGCATCTTTTTTCTTTTTTTTATTTGCTATGGAAAATTAAACATTTCATGACGTTTAAAGGGACAGTCTACACCAGAATTTTTATTGTTTTAAAAGATAGATAATCCCTTTATTACCAATTTCCCAGTTTTGCATAACTAACACATTTATAATAATATACTTTTAACCTCTGTGATTATCTTGTATCTAAGCCTCTGCAAACTGCCCTTTTTTTCAGTTCTTTTGACAGACTTGCAGTCTAGCCAATCAGTGCCTGCTCCCAGATAACTTCTCATGCATGAGCACAGTGTTATCTATATGAAATACGTGAACTAACACCCTCTAGTGGTGAAAAACTGTTAAAATGCAATCTGAAAGAGGTGGGCTTCAAGGTCTAAGAAATTAGCATATGAACCTCCTAGGTTAAGCTTTCAACTAAGAATACCAAGAGAACAAAGCAAAATTGGTGATAAAAAGTAAATTGGAAAATTGTTTAAAATTACATGCTCTATCTGAATCATGAAAGTTTATTTTGGTCTAGACTGTCCCTTTAATGTTCAAAAACATAGTTTAAAGTTCTGCTGGCCCCAGGAGAAAAATGCTGCACGAATTGCACAGCTGTGTTGTGAGTCTAGCTCTGTTAATTGGCTCTGCTGCAGTTTACATTTGGGACCACCAGTGCTATTTAATTATGTGTTTAACCCTGTTACAAAGAGGTGCATGGTTGTTAGTGATACAGCTACATGCTGTAACCAATTAATAAACCCTGTACAATGTTTACTGTAAGTCATCTGATCATGAAGACAGTGAGCTGACTGTGGATTCCATTTGTCTCTTCTAGATGGATACAAGGTGGTATTTGTGAGACGGACCCCTTTGGTGCTTGTATCGGTGTCTCACACTAGACAGTCAGAACAAGAGATCGCTCAGGAGCTTCTTTATGTTTATTACCAAATACTCAGCCTTCTGACAGGGACGCAGCTTCATCACCTTTTCCAGCAGAGGCCTAGTTACGATCTACGGCGATTGCTCTCTGGTTCAGAACGTATTACTGATAGCCTGCTTGACTTGATGGACACAGACCCAAGCTTCCTCTTGGGAGCAGTTCGGTGCCTACCTCTTGCCCCAGCGGTGAGAGACACTATCAGCTCTTGTCTTCAGCAGGCCAAGGCCAAAAGCTTGGTATTTTCCATTCTGATGGCTAAGAACCAGCTGGTTAGTCTGGTTAGGCAAAAGGAGCAGTTCCTACACCCTATTGACCTTCACCTACTATTTAACCTGGTAACTTCCTCAAGCTCTTTCAAGGAAGGTGAGGCCTGGACCCCCATCTGCCTCCCCAAATTCAATCCATCAGGCTTTTTTCATGCTCACATCTCTTACCTGAGCCAGAACCCAGAGCTTTGTCTTGTGCTGGTTTCAACAGATCGGGAGGACTTCTTCACAGTCTCTGACTGCAAAAGACGTGTAGTGGAACGGCTTGAAAAGCGTGGGGGCTGGGGGCCCCTGCGGGAGGCACTAGAGAGCCCTTTCTATAATGTAGCCCAAGTTGGAGTACCTGAGCTTAGGCATTTCTTATATAAATCTAAAAGCTCTGGTCTCTATACCAGGTAAGTTGGGTGGTGAAGGGTATCTTCATATTATATTGTTTCAAAATGTCATGTGATCGGTGCTTGTACAGACATTGTAACTACATGTATAGATATAAATAGATTAGGCAGTACATAGTGTATTCAGATATTCATGTTTGGGCACACACCATAGAAGGGTATGAATAGCTCTGTGTAAATATACTATATTTAAGTATATATTGTTCATGTGGTTCTTAAAGGACCATTAAATACAGTACAATTGCATAGCCAATAAATGCATAATAAAAGACAATGCAATAAAACCATTACTTGCATTTTATTTTCTCTTTGTAGCATGTGACAGCCATCAGCCAATCACAAAACGCATATAAGTATATACTGTGAAATCTTGCCCATGCTCAGTAGAAGAAAAGTTTTCCGAAAGTGTGCATATAAAAAGATTGTGCACATTTTGATAATGGAAGTAAATTGGAAAGAGTGCGCTAATAACACAATCCCCATAGAAAGACTTGTCCTTAAAGGGTTAAAAATATGCGGAAACCTTTTTAAAAGTCTACTGAATGCTTACTTCCAGGGGTACTGAATCGGCTCCAAAAGGCTACATTTGTACCCTGCTAGATGCTCAGTGTTAGTCCGTGCCACACCCTACAGAAAGATTTTTTTTTACATTTGAACTGAAAGGCTCTACAGCCAATCAGCTGCTGTACCATCTGTTCCATACATATATAATATCCATATACAGAGCTGAAAGAATATCACTATAGTTTACAAGTCAGAGGAGAAAAATTACTATTCCAGAGGGAAAGTGTTACTAGTTTGTTCAATGTTTATTACGTGTCTGGGACTAGTGGAATTTTCCAGCTGTGTCTATACTTGTAATATATATTGATAGATAGATAAAGCACCAACAATAGGGGCACACTCCTCTCTCATTAAAAGCAACATCCTTAGTACCCGGTAAAAAAACAAATAGGCCAAACAAAGACCGGTGTCCTGTCGGATTTTGCTCCCTTATCGAATTTTGCTACCTCCATGTGCGCATATGCACAGTTAGGTAATCGCACTCCACATATGTTTCAAAAGAATGTGTGGAATGCGATTATGTAATTAAAAGCATGCGCACATCATTTGGTAGCAAATTTTGAAATTTGCTACCTTGAACTGAGCATGCGCGCATGTCCGTGGACGCCGCTTTAACAATGAAGGCGAAGATAAGGCTGTCTGTCGAAATTTGCAACCAAACGATGTGCGCATGTTTTTAATGACATAATCGCATTCCACGCATTATTTTGCAACTTATGTGGAGTGCGATTACGTAACTGTGCATATGCGCACATTGATGTGGCATATGTGGAGTGCGATTACGTAATTGTGCGCATGCACACATTGAGGTATCAAAATTTTATAAGGGAGCAAAAGTCGACAGAACACCGACACTGAGAGAATTTCAATAAATTATTATATTAAAACAAAAATCAATGAACCTCTATCTATAATAAATATATTCTTTCTATCTTTTTCTTTATTCACTATAACTATTCACTACTTTTTTCTTTTAATTTGGATTTTATATATATATATATATATATATATATATATATATATATATATATATTTACATTTTAATAGTAAATAAAGTAAAAATTAGTGCCCAAAAAGTTTAAACTAATAACATTCTATAGAAAATCACCTGTGCAAATAGTAATAGAGGATTATTGGGTGATGAATAAAAAAAATATTCACAGCTAATGATATAAGTGAAATCCTTAATATTTTATAGTCTAGCCTTGCATAAACATGAAAAATAAATAATAATTACAGAGTTGGGTCATATATATGATTATTGCGTCCCCAGGACAGATATATGCTGGGCAGATTTTGATGCCAGCCACTGAGCTGTTCATTTCTGGAAGATTGCTTAGCTTTCTGTTTGTAATTGTAATATGGGGAAACTCTCCCTAATGGTGATTAAGAAACCAGACGTGGACTCCTTGCCCAATGTGCTTAGAGGGATATGGCTGCACCTCACTGATGAGGCCCAAAGCAGGCCGAAACGATCGTCTGGGGTTGTCATTTCCTTTGTTCAGAGGAGAATTGGGTTGGGTTGGACTGAACTTGCTAAGTGGGATCAGAGTGATATACTTCAGGAAAGTTCTTCTCTGTGAAAAGCACAATTGGGCAAAAATAAGCTACTCCCAGGTGGCAACCGGACCATAGAACAAACTACAGGTAGCCCTCAGTTTACGCTGGTGTTAGGTTCCAGATGGAATGGTTGTAAATCGAAACCATTGTAAATTGAAACCCAGTTTATAATGTAAGTCAATGGGAAGTGAGGGAGTTAGGTTCCAGGCCCCTCTCAAAATTGTCATAAGTAACACCTAATACATTATGTTTAAAGCTTTGAAATGAAGACTTTAAATGCTAAACAGCATTATAAACCTAATAAAATAATCACACAACACAGAATATATTAGTAAACTTAAGTTAAATAAACAAAAACTTTTGCTAGACAGCATTATAAACCTAATAAAATAATCACACAACACATACTTCACTTGCATTTTTCTGCAAAGAGTTCTATGCATTCTAATCTGGACTGATTTATAGACAGGAAGGTCTTGTTCCTTTGAAAGCTGCCCGATGGCTGATTAAAAACGGATTAATTTCAGCTTGTTTGGCTTTGCTGCGACACAAGCGGACAGCTCCACCTACTGGCTATTTTAATAAATGCACTGCTTCTCAATGCTTTTCAATAGCAGTCACATGACTGGAAAAAAGGTTGTTATTCTGAAACGGTGTAAATTGAACCGTTGTAAAACGAGGGCCACCTGTATTGAGCTGTTGTTTGTTCCTGGCAGACTGCTTCTCTTTCTGTATGTAGTCACAGTTTTGATGCCAGACTGTAATTGAAATTAAGCTAAATTGTAGCACTCCAATAGAAATGTTCAGCCATAGGTTTACATATTTTTGAACACTTAGAAAATATCCTTCTAGGGGGGCGGCATTGCACAAGCAGTTCACCAGAACTGCTTGTGCAATGTTAAATGCTGATAAATCTACCCCTGTGTGTGTAGATGTGTGTGAGAGTATCTGTCAGATTAAAGTTCCCAAAAATGGGCTCTGTGTTGTAGTTGTGTGGACCTATTTTTTGTCAGAAGCTATCTACTATGAGACCCCAGCCTTTATCTTTTATTGAATTTTACATTTATGACAGTGCTAGACAGCGAGTGTGGTGCATTAAATCATACCCCCCCAAAAAAAACAGCCTTGGTTTATTCTTCATAGACCACCTGTGCTGCATTTTTTATTTTATTTTAACCGTCACACAGTCAGAACCTGATCATGCTACATTAAAGTGAACAGCGCTATCGATCGGGTTGTGATTTAGATACAACCCTGTGAATACAATTTCCTTTAAATAAAATGATGTACAGTGACAGCTGCAGATGGCTATGATCAATTTAAAATGAATCCATGTATAACCTTTTGTTTGTTTGTGGGTGAAGATACACATTAGGAGATTATATTGTCTCTCCAGATTACTCAGCAGTAATTTAAATGTAAAAACGTCTGCCAGAAATGTGCCTGTCTTCATGCCTTGTGGCTGTAATGTATCAAGATAATGTATCCAATAAGGATCTCTCTTGTATAGTTTAGTCTGTCTCCACCTTGGGGGCTCTCAGATTTTGATCTTCTGCTTTGAGTTGACTGGAGTCATTGTTACAATGAATGGTAATGTAAGATGATATGAATAGTAAATAAAATAATAACTAAGTGTTAAACACTATTAAACATTTACACAAACACATACACTGATAACTACATTTGACAAATCGCTCTCTCACAAAAACGCCTGTAGATCCAACTTAGTGCTAGGTTATGAGTGGAACACAAATTAGCAATTAGCGCTCCCGCTCACGTGTTAACTTAACAAGATGGAAGCGCATTAGGTTGCAAAAAGTTTGTGTGCAAGAGTAAACCCGACGTGTGCAAAAAAATATTGCGACCGCATTAACTTCTCACATAGAAGTCTGGAGCATGAAAACTTAAAAAAAACTAACACCGCGCTAACAAGACCATGTGTATTCAAGAGCGCTGAACCTGCCATGAAATATGAATATTTCACATTCCAATTTTCTTCACATAGCAAAATATGTTCTATTTATTTTTTAAATACATATTTATATACATCTGTATATACCTATACAGGTGTACCTCGGAGATATTGCGGGTTCGGTTCAAGACCACCGCAATACAGTGAGTCACAATAAAAAAATTTTCTCCAGTGCATATAAAAGTTATATTTACACTATATACTTAAGTGGGCAATAGCATTATGTCTAAAAAAAACAATTTACATACTTTGATTAAAAAATACTTTATTGCTAAAAAAAAAAATGCTAACCATCATCTGAGCCTTCAGTGAATTATAATCTTTTGCTGGTCGTGTGTATATATCGGTGTGTGTATATGTATATTCATGTGTTTATATGTTTATTTATGTGTTTATATGTGTATATGTGATGGAAAAATCGCACCGATAGACTTGCTCCACACAGGGTTGCCACAAACCTTCAATATGTAAAAAGAGCAATATCTGCAAAGCGCAATAAAACTAGGTATGTCTCTGTGTGTGTAGGTATATATATATATATATATATATATATATATATTTGTATAGATATGTATTTTACATGCCCAGTATCATATATATATACTGTGTGTGTGTGTGTGTGTGTATGTATATGTATGTGTGTATATATATATATATATATATATATATATATATATATATATATATATATATATATATATATATATATATATATATATATATGCATTTAATAATAAAAAGTACATTATTTTCTAAGATAAAAATATAAGAATGTAAAATATGCTTTTTGTGCATTGTGTTTCGCGATTTAGATTTTAATGTGGTCTGATTAGCACACATGAGAATTTAGTAATCTTAAGATGTGTTATTGAAATATTAGATATCAAATATTTAAAAATGTATTAAAAACTAATACAAATACTGTAAAATAGTCCTAAATAATCCATAGAATATTTCTTTATATTTTACAGTATGTTTAAGCATTTTTTACTTATTTTTATGTAACTATATTTAACATTCATATAAACATTGTTGCAAACACTGCTGCCAGATGGCTAAAGCCACGTGCACACTACTGAGCTCACTGAGGATTACTTATAAACAAAGGAAAAGAGAGAACTAAGCAAAATTGATAATAGAAGTAAATTGGAAAGTAGATTAAATTATATGTTCTCTCCAATCCATTTAAGTTTAATTTTGACTTTACTGTCTCTTTAATTAAGAGACCACCTGTGACCAGACTTGATAATGGCGCCTGTATGCACTGAAAGTCATAGACTCCCAGCCAGGAAAGGGGGGTGCTGTGGGGAGCTTGGTATTTGGGGCTATTTTTATTTATTTTTGCTTGTTCACTGCTATTAGGAGGCAGTACCTCCTGAACTGTTCTTTATCTGGTTAGCTTTGTGGGTATTTAATACAGTTTGGATATGCACATCGATTTTTAAATCTGTTTCTCTTTAAAGGGACACTCAAGTAAAGATAAATGTTTATGATTCAGAGCAGCAGTTTTAATGTCACTTTCCAATTTACTTCCATTATCAAATTGTATACAGTCTTTTTATATTCACACTTCTGGGGAACAAGATCCTACTGAGCATGTGCAGAAGCTCACAGGATATACGTATACTAGTCTGTGATTGGCTGATGTCTGTCACATGATACACAGGGGCCCAGAAAATGGGAGAAAAAATAAATTTCTCAGAAAAAAAATTCTGAGTAGGTGTTAAATCATTGTCTTTTTATTATGCACTTGCTAATTATGCAATTCTACTGTATTTAGTGTCCCTTTAAGGGAAAGGCACTGGGCTAGAGAGACCACATAATCACAGCTGCAGTTAAGGGACGATTTTATAGGAGCGCTTCTGGAGGGCTTCAGGTGGGAGGTATCACGGCACTAGGAGCTGGGAGTCAAGAGCCCGTGATGCAAGTGTGCGAAAAAGGAGCGTGTTTAAACCCGCCACCCGAGTGTATCCATAGGCACTGAAATCTGTATCTCCCAGGATAAAGGGGAACTCGCTTGTTAAGGTCACGATCTAAGGACGTGAAGAAGCCTTCTGTTTGCTGACTCCGTCAGAGTCCCTGGTAAAGACAGTGTTTATACCCCTCAAGCAGACTTACTGGTACGGCTCGAGACGAAGGACGCCAAAAGTATTGTGGAAGGAGTTTGCTAGATGCCATATCTAGCTTAACTGTTGGCTAAACAGGTTGAAGCATCAAACAGCATAACAGAGTGGCTGAACCCACAGACCCCGTGGTTCCTGTAGAGACAGACATCATCGGCTGTTTCGGTGGGATAGCTGGATCAGCGGTGCAGTCTCCGGGATAGGAGCGGTGAGCCTTGCCTACAAAGTGGATAGAGCCTGATGCAAGGAGTTGCCTAAAGTTTGATAAGACGATTGGAAGGTAGGAAATCCCTAACTATTTACCCCGATACTCTATAAACATAATCCTCAGCGGAACTATTATATTTGTATTCGATGCCTGTATCAGCAAACTTTTTTTATAGCTGTATAGTGGCTGATAATCGATCTAGTAGCCCTATTATGCTCAGTAATAAAGCCTGACTTTCTGTGTAAAATCAGAATACAGTGTTGCAAAGCTGAACTGTGTATTAGTTCTCTGGATACAATATGCAACATTTGTTTCCCTGACTGAAGGATATACAATGTATACACTAATTACTAATACATATGTAAGAACATACTGAATAGTGCTCTGCGGGGAAGACAAAACGAGCATTTATTTCTCAAATATTCGGATACCCTATAAACAGACACGCTAGAGGAATTATCATATTAGTATTATGTACCTGCATCAGTAACCTGTCTATACAATTGAACGGTGGATGCTAATTGATCTAATAGCCTTACTACAATATGTGACAAAGCTGAACTCTCTGTAGAAGTGGAATACAATGTTCTATAGCTGAACATTTCCTTCCCTATCTGAATAATATATAATGTCTTTATTTTTCCATATGTACGTAAAGGTACACTGAATAAGTGCTGGGCGTAGAAGATAAAAACAAGTGTTTACCTATTTCTTAATGGAGTGAATTATCTGATAACTGCATAGTCATGTGCCTCACTGCTTCATGATTAAGTATATTTATTTGGCTGACCTTCTTTAAAAATACTCAGATTGATAATCTTTTAGCGTGATACTAATGCGAAGGATTTTTGTTATTTTTTAGTACTTTACCTGATTGTTCTCAATAGTAAAGAATTACAGAGGAAGCATATGCAAAAGTTATCCAACAATTTAATGCAATATAAACATAATGTTTAGACTATATATATATATATATATATATATATATATATATATATATATATATATATATATATATATATATAATATATAAGGTGCAAGTAGAATGCGGCCACTCAGTACTCTGTGTAGACACAAGCGTTATTCTATAATTGGCGCTAGTCTGAAAGGAGTAGGATATTGAAGGCAGCTATATGAGACAGATACTGGATGAGATGTGTAACCCCAGTCAGTAAGAGTAAATATTGGTACAAAGATTTTACAGCGCCTGTATATCCACTATGGCAGAGGCTATGTATAAATGAAAAATAATAAACTGAACAGTTCATGTAAGTTCTTAGGGTGTATTCAATCCGTGGTGAATCTTCCAAAATACAGCTGATATAAAGTAATAGGTGGTATTCAATACCCTTACCAGATATTACCCCAATCTAATGAGGTAAGTATGCCGCACTGGGGGTATGTGTAGATAGTTGTATCTCCTCCTTGCATCCGAATAAGATGGTTTTTTTAGGTTTCGTTAGCCTCCTGGAGTATGTAGGGATGTGCTTCTGATGGTGAAGGTATCCCTTAAGCTTCCTGTGTAGATTTGTGGTTGGCCTCTTGGAGTGCTTCTCTGTCTTGGTATAAACCAGCAAGCACATCCCTACATACTCCAGGAGGCTAACGAAACCGAAATAGCCATCTTATTCGGATGCAAGGAGGTGATCCAACTATCTACACATACCCCCAGTGCGGCATACTTACCTCATTAGATTGGGGTAATATCTGGTAAGGGTATTGAATACCACCTATTACTTTATATCAGCTGTATTTTGGAAGATTCACCACGGATTGAATACACCCTAAGAACTTACATGAACTGTTCAGTTTATTATTTTTCATTTATACATAGCCTCTGCCATAGTGGATATACAGGCGCTGTAAAATCTTTGTACCAATATATATATATATATATATATATATATTGTGTACAAGAGAAATATCGAAAAAATATTCAGCGCTATAAATACTCAGACTGTGTACAAGTTTGAACGGTTTTACCAAAAAGAAATGGTATGCAATGAAATGAAATAAAATAAAATAAAATAAAATAAAATAAAATGTCTCTTGATTGAAGTAGACAAATTTCCTTAGTCTTATAGAAAAAGGGTTTTTCAGATGATGGTTATGAACAAGTACGATGAATATTTATACGTTCAAGATGTATATTAATCAATTCGACTAAAACGTAACAGTAATACTGGTACTAGAAGACCAGTGGTGTGCCCTTACCAGAGGGTACCTCAATCATATGAGGTAATGTCTGAGTGTCTGGTCGGTGTATCTCCGGTATGTCTTGGCAGTCTTCCCTGTGTTGGAGGATTTTCTTATCCTTTGTTTCTTTTATTTCATGCCAGGCTTGTGTATGGTACTTTCAACCTTAGAGTCTCCTGGTCCCTGATATTGCTGCCTTGGTATCTCTCCGCAGTATGGTAATGCGATATGGGTCTTGGCTCTCACCGTGTAGGAAGAAATATGGCAAGGAAAGAAAAAGAGCACATAGCGTAATACTGTATAAAAAATATATATTTATTACATACAAGGCAGGTGTAAGAAATGCACTCACATTTATTACCCTCAATCCGTATGAGGTAAGCAATGGCGTGTAAGTATATATTTATACACCTTAGGCAGGTGTTGCTGAGGTAAGTGTCTGACAAACTCCTCTGACGAAGAAGCAACCCCACGCTTCGAAACGCGTAAGGATTTACCTTTACAGAGTGTGGCTTAGCTCTCTCTTTTTTTACCTTAGCGGCTGCAACTAGTATCAGCCTTTTAACTGCGGCTAATAAGACACTTTGCAAACTTGTGCAGACATACTTTTTTGACCGCCAACCGCGGCACTTCTAAGTACTTTATCATTTCTTTTGGCAGCATTTTCTATGCAGCCCTGACATATCCGCATTTGCATAAACACAGTAGTCTGATAGCAGCCTCACAATACAGTCAGTAAGACTATAGGCCTATCGAATTTTACACTACAGACTCAGCAAAGAAGGTAGAATTATTTAATAGTATTCATCCTGGCTACCAGCAGCTCATCCTAGGCTGCTTTAACATATCAGCATTCCAACCTTCACCTGCACGGACATAACCTTTGCTAACAGGGAAGCCTAACAGCTTTCTGTTTTGGGACACAGAGGACACTATGTGAAGTGACTTTATTACCAGGACATACCTAATTAATTTACCCACAGACACTTACCTCAGCAACACCTGCCTAAGGTGTATAAATATATACTTACACGCCATTGCTTACCTCATACGGATTGAGGGTAATAAATGTGAGTGCATTTCTTACACCTGCCTTGTATGTAATAAATATATATTTTTTATACAGTATTACGCTATGTGCTCTTTTTCTTTCCTTGCCATATTTCTTCCTACACGGTGAGAGCCAAGACCCATATCGCATTACCATACTGCGGAGAGATACCAAGGCAGCAATATCAGGGACCAGGAGACTCTAAGGTTGAAAGTACCATACACAAGCCTGGCATGAAATAAAAGAAACAAAGGATAAGAAAATCCTCCAACACAGGGAAGACTGCCAAGACATACCGGAGATACACCGACCAGACACTCAGACATTACCTCATATGATTGAGGTACCCTCTGGTAAGGGCACACCACTGGTCTTCTAGTACCAGTATTACTGTTACGTTTTAGTCGAATTGATTAATATACATCTTGAACGTATAAATATTCATCGTACTTGTTCATAACCATCATCTGAAAAACCCTTTTTCTATAAGACTAAGGAAATTTGTCTACTTCAATCAAGAGACATTTTATTTTATTTTATTTTATTTTATTTTATTTTATTTCATTTCATTGCATACCATTTCTTTTTGGTAAAACCGTTCAAACTTGTACACAGTCTGAGTATTTATAGCGCTGAATATTTTTTCGATATTTCTCTTGTACACAATTTTTCAACAGTGTTAGGGGTACACTGAATCGTATACATTCATGCAGCTTAATACTTCAATCATATAAGTTCAATAAGAGCACATTAAGATCTTACAGGGAACACACACATCCCAGACCTATATATATTTTTTCAACTAGTGTGGTAATTTAACAATATTCTCTTGCCACCTTTATAAATACGTCGACCTATTAGTCTGTAGAACAACTGAGCGCTGGTACTTTTTCTTGAATACTATATATATATATATATATATATATATATATATATATATATATATATATATATATATATATATTGTGCTTTTAAATTTAATGAGATAAACTAATTGACCTGGTTATAATTGCTTGCTAACAGTCTAGCTATAAGAAGTTATACAGCAAGTTGGTCTCTGTTTTGTTAGTTTAAATTTCTCTTTGTTGTTACCTCCCCATTTACGCCTTTTTATACATGAAATTTCTGATGTTATATTTATATATATATATATATATATATATATATATATATATATATATAACTTCCATGTGTGTCTGCACTCACAATGCAATAGGGACATCAGCCAGGGTGCCAAGTCAGGTATATCAATAATCCATTATAGAAGAGTACTGCACTCACTGGATTTGGTATATAAAATAATTTTTTTTTATTAAGGTGACGTTTCGGGGTACGCAGACCCCTTCCTCAGACCTACCTGGTCTGAGGAAGGGGTCTGCGTACCCCGAAACGTCACCTTAATAAAAAAATGTTTTATTTTATATACCAAATCCAGTGAGTGCAGTCCTCTTCTATAATGGATTATATATATATATATATATATATATATATATATATATATATATATATATATATATATATATATATATATATGTATAGAGATGGTGCAGTGTGAGCAAGGTGATAAGTATAATAGCCTATTTAAGGGCTATAAATATTGTATAGATCAATACTAAAGAATTACATATGTTAAAACAATTAATGCAACAATAGTACTGTACATTAATATAAAGTACTAGGGTTATAGCAATATAAAACACAGATAAGGAAGTACACCAGGGTAGGACCTATATGTTCATAAGGTAATCAAAAGTTCCTTAAAATGTCCCAAAGTAGCAGGCAAATGAAAAATTCAGATTTCAACTTCTTCCAATCTTGTATGTATCCCCCTAAGGGTGTGCACTTACATTAAAAACCCTCAATCGAATGAGGTAAGGATGATTCAGAAATGCTGGACAAGGATGTCGCCTCTAGGATATACAGTCACTGGCAGATGAAACTTTCTTTCTATATTGGGTGCTTGTGCCCTTCTTGGTGTCCTGGTATATGGAAACTTTCGATTCTCAATCACCATATCATGTAAGAAAGTCAGCGAGAAATATATAGCGTAATACAGTTTATTAATATTACATATATATGTATAGACAGAGAAATGCAAACTCACATTTAAAAACCTCAGCAAATGAGGTATGACAAAGACATATAAATAAATAGTCCCAAGTCTAGATGGTACTGTTACAATCCCAATAGTTGTAGGTCTGCACTCCTTATCAAGAGTTAATAGTCAAAGTACCGGTGTGCATAGAGGGCAATCCTCGCCCTGTATAATACCTGACGCGTTTCCAAGGGTTCAATAAATGTTCTTCCCTTCTTCATCAGAATGTAATTCTTTAGTATTGATCTATACAATATTTATAGCCCTTAAATAGGCTATTATACTCATCACCTTGCTCACACTGCGCCATCTCTATACATCTTGTGTATTCATATTTCTTTGGGAGGTTTTGGGAACTCCTCCGACCTTTTGGAGACTGGCAGCTAGTGGGAGAATACAGGTGCATTTCTACGTATATAGGGGTATTTAAGAACTGTAAATACGTGTCTCTAGACCTCAGGAGCGCTGTAGGGTTAGCTAGAGGGGTTAATCCTAATAGCTTTCTGTCTTTCTTACTATGTATGTATATATATATATATATATATATATATACTGTATATGCATCGATAAGGTATAGTTTTAGTCATCATCTGGCCTAGATGTAATTAATAAAAACTCTAAGATTGCCACACATGTTCCTTGTCTGTTCAGATAATATAATACAAGACCTCTTACGAGTACTTACATAATTGTATTGACACATTCCTATATAAGCCTCTCTTTAGTGTTTAAAACCTATAGAATCTAGCATATCTGGCTTGCTTATTCACTTCCCTACCATACTTATCTTTCACTAATTTCACTTCCCTACCATCTAATCGATGAACACATATTATCCTTTCACACTCTATTTTTCTTTTTAAAAATCTTACACTTTTACACGCATACACCATTTTTCGGTTTCTATATCTCCACTTATTATTTTTATGGAAATATATCTCTCACCTAAAACACTCGCAATGCCAGTAAAAAATAGAGAGAGGAAAGCTAGGACTAGTTTTGAATCTAGTTCTGAAGCTAAAATGGATGTTGGTAGTATTAATATAAATAATTCCGATATATCAGAAATCTCAAAACAAGTGGCTAATATATTACTTCCACGGTTTGATCAAATTAAAACTGAATTGTTAGAAATCTCTTCTGAAATGAAAGGTTTTACCTCTAGATTATCTGAGGTAGAAAATAGGGTCTCCGATATAGAGGACTCTTCTGTGAGACACACAAGAGAGAGAAAGAAAGAGAAAGAGACAAAAAAAATAATATATATATATGTTGGCTTATAAAGAACAGTCACATGCATATTTGTACTACTTGATTGACTAAATGCTCACAGTTTGATTAAAAGCTCACTATATACAGTTGTACACTGCTGCTTGTAAGCACACTACATACAGTGCACACTATATGCAGGCTAGACAGATCTTTGTATGTAATGGGCGTTTTCCATGTATGCATATTTCACATCAGGATTTTATAATCTACAGCTCACAGGTGACAGTCAAATTGATATAATTACATTATGGTTTGTTTGTTACCAAGGAAATACTGATTGGTCACCTCTGATGTGTGCAGTCAATGTACAACTATGTTCTGTACATAAGTACTGCACTATGCTTAGCTCTGTACATATTTACCATACTATGCTTCGCTCTGTATAAAAGTACCATACTATGCATTGCTTTGTATATAAGTAAAGCACTTTGGCAGTAAGGATATATAACAATTTGCTAATATTCCCACAGTCCAGCGATGGATGCCCCCTATGATACAGATCAAGAGATGAGGCGACTTGTGTCTCTCTACCAGTATCTACACAGTAAGGCACATTGCAGCTCCCGTCCACTCACCACCATCTATCACATGGGACTGCAGGAGAATATTTTGGCCTGGGTAAGTTTACGGAATTAAAGGATCTTTCATATAGCTAAGAAACTGTTAATAGGTTTGCAGAAAGGTGGGGTCTGGTATTATGCGGCTTGTGGTGCATGTAGAATATACAGAGTCATGATTGGGTGAGCAAGCTAATGATATTGGGGTTCTAACCTCTACCCTACTTCTCCACAGGTCACAGAAGCATTTGAACTCTATGTATGTTTTAGTCCTTTGGGAACCAAATCATCAGCTGTGAGTGGTATTTCCCGCCTCCTGCGCTGGATTCGTAAGGAAGAGGAGCGGCTGTTTATTCTAAGTTCCCCCACCTACTAAATTCCACTGCCCTAACATTAATGAATAGAGTCCCTTCTAACGTAACAGCAAACCAATCTTTAAGGTCCTCTATTTTTAACTCCTATTTCAATATAATTTACTAGAATCCTTAACTAGTGGTCCAGTGACATATGAGAGTCCTGATTAAATAAAATCTTTTATATCATCAAAGTACTAGACCCCTTGTGCCCAGTGGCAGTTCTAGAAACCTTATTATGGGGGGGGGGGCAAACACTTTTTGGTGGAGATACGGTTGTTTCACAGATGGGGAGAGGGTGGGTGAAGGTATAGTTACGTGTGTTCCATGTGCAGGGCCAGGGCTGGGGAAGGTGCAGTCACAGGTGTTCTGAGGGCAGAGCCAGGTGGTCTGGGGGTGGGTTTAGGCAGTTGTTAGACGTGGCGTTCCTTAAAGGACAAGGGCAGGGAGTAGTCAATTCCATGTTTTTACGCCTCCTCAGCCCAATGGAGGTGCAGAATAGAATATTGGGGTTGCTTTGCACCCCTTGCTCCTCCCGCAAAACCACCACTGTTTATTCCCTAACACCATTGAATAGAGTCTCTATATCTTCATATTCTACCTTCTAAACATCTTCTCTCAATAGGTGAAAAACTACACACACTGAAATAATCACCACATCATGAGTGAGTCATTACTTCCATGCGAAATAGTAGAACCACTAAAAAAATGAAAGTTCTCTGCCCCAAAACTAGTGATGAGAAGTTTGCTTAGGTAGTATTTCCCCCTTAACCATAAAGAAGATACATCATCTACCATTATTGCAAAGGCTTAAAGGGACATGAAATCTCAATTTTTCCCCCCGTATGATTCAGATAGAGAAAGCAATTTTAAATAACTTTCCAAAGTACTTCTATTATTTAATGGATTCATTCTCTTGGTATCCTTTGTTGAAGAATCAGCAGAGCACTACTGGGAACTAGCTGAAAACATTGGGTGAGCCAATAACATTAGTCATATTTGTGCAGCCACCATTTGAATAAAGGACACCAAGAGAACAAAACAAATTAGATAATAGAAGTAAAACCATATGGTCTATCTGAATCATAAAAGAACAATTTTGAGTTTCATGTCCCTTTACATCTCAACCTACATTTAAACTCCACTCAAAACCTCTTATACAAGTCCTGTCCATTGACTTCCCAAGTCCCCCCATCATTGAGCAGTACCTTAGTCAACACTTTTATTACTCCCCAACTGAAAAGGCTGCTTGTGTAACTAAGGGGAACATCTAACTACTGTAACATTATGTCATGAACATGTAAAACTGCCCCAGCTTCACAAAATGCTTATTTATTAGAATCCTCCAACTAGTAAACAACCCTGTTCCAACCTCACTTATAAACCAATATCTCTGAGAATGTTCCCAAAAGACCCCTCCATCTTGATATCACCAAGATCTTCACCAAGTAACAGATTGTTCCATACCTGTCTAGTCGAACCATCACTTACTGAAGCACGTTCCCCCATCCTTATTGCTTTTCTTCTGATTAAAAAGACATCTTACTATAAATTTCAGTACAGAGATATATTTTTTCCTTACATCCCAGTTACTTGCTCCCCCCATAAAGAAATAACTTGTTTGACCATCAAGAAGAGGATTCTACATACGAGAATGTCTTGAATTAATCAAATCTGAAAAACAGAAAATACAGAGAACACCATCTAAGTGTAGTAGTTGATAAAAAAAACACATGCTTTTAATTAAAGGGACACTAAAACCAATTATTTTTTCCTCATGATTCAGATAGAGCAGCATTTTAAGCAATTTTCTAATTGACTCCTATTGTCAATCTTTCTTCGTTCTCTTGCTATTTTTATTTGAAAAAGCAGAAATGTAAGCTTAAGAGCTGGCAAATTTTTGGTTCAGTACCTGGGTAGCACTTGCTGATTGGTAGCTAAATGTAGCCACCAATCAGGAAGCATTACCCAGGTGCTGAACCAAAAATGAGCTTTTCAGTTACTGTTAGAAAAGGAAGTGCAGAACACTGTTATATTCCACACAGCCATTGGCTGCACACTCTAGTGACCTATTTATAACTGTCCCTAATTGGCCACAGCAGAGAAGGTAACCTAAGTTACAACATGGCAGCTCCCATTGTTTTATAGACACTAAAACTATACACTTATTTTGTCAACATTTAAACACCTAATAAAACTTAAAAAAAAAAACACATCTACTTGTTATTCTCAGACTAATCTTTTCTTTGACTGCATCATTCTATCTAGCATTTATTTAGTGTTTGATATCCTTTTAATAGCAAATCTTTATACAATTTATTGCGGGCCATTAGGAAGATATATTCATATACACTACATGGGTTAACTCCAATGCACTTATCTATTAAAGCCAAAGAAAATAGCTTAATTTGCTAATGGACTTCCACATTCACAAAGGAAATAAACCTCCCATCTAAAAAAAAAAAAAACAGAACAAAAAAAGGATTACTCTTTGGTAAATCTACTTGATTTTCTAAACTAAAAACAGTCATTATACTATCATATATTTGTATCATTTTTATATCCACAATACCAAAGTTTATTTTTATTATTTAAACCCACTCAAAAAATATTACTTCATTATTACAACATATATTTACTGACCAAAACCTTTTCTTAATGTATGCAATAAATGTTCATCTTTATTTAAAACACTACTGCTTTTTTTGTGTGCTTATAGTGCTGAAAACAGTGTGGGGTGCTGACACACCTGTGTGTATATAGAAACAATGCCTGGGGGTTTAGTAAGTGTAACAGAGAAATGTTGTTAGACAATAATGTTAGTAATTAAATAAAATGTACTAAAGTGGTGACAAGAAACTGTCAAAATGGGAATTTTGAAACCCTAACATACACTTGCTACTCAACAAAGAGTCTCAGTTAGAAGCTATGGATTTTATAAGACTTTTTAAAAGGAACATATAGCATAGCTGTAAAAAGCTGAATAGAAAATATCACCTGAATATCTCTGTGTAAAAAAGGAAGATTAACTTTACCTAGTATTCACACCCAGTCAGGATGCTTGTCCCAGGGCAAGCAAGAGAGTGTGCACAAGTTTTGTCAGATTAGCAAACTTGTCAGATCAGCTAATGGAAGTGACATTGCATCAGCTGTCTGACCACAAATACTCACCGCACATGCGCTCCACCGCGTCATTGCATTCCGATCCCAGCATGTCAGAAATTAAAAAAGTGTCCAACAATCTGACGGGTAGATTGTAAAGTGCATGCAGGAATGACAAAGCTGCGTTACAGGGCATCCATGTTAAAGAAGGGCATGAGTAGACACTAGTAAGTGATTTAGAGGATGCAGATGACGCAGTGGAGCGTATGAGCGGTGAGTATTTGCGGTCAGACAGCCAGGGCCGCCACTAGAAATTTTGGGGCCCCTGACTTAACCATTGATCAGGGCCCCCCCCCCCACTTTGACACGTGCAATTTTTGACCAAGTGACTAAAACGTATATGCACTTTATTCTTAAGTGTCTATTTAAACTTGGAAATGTTGTAAAGGTAGTAACATACAGACACACAGACACACTCATACACTGAAACACACACACACTCACACATAAGGATTCACATATAGACACTCTAGTAGCAGACACGCAAAGAAACACACTCAGGCACCCAAACAGACACTCAGCACTTGATTACATTGACCTGACAAGTAATGAGGTAAACTACAGTTTTGTAAAAAAAAAAGGAGATTTAGAAAACAAAATATGGAGTTCTGATTATCTTTTTGTAAAGGAAGATGACAACTAAATGATGACAACAGCATGCAGTGGCTGAAAGGAAGGGCCCTGAACTGCCTAAATAATGATTTAAAGGTTAAATGGTGAGTTAGTGACTTCCGGAAAGGTCTTGTTAGCTCAAAGTCTGTAGAAAGATGTGAATAATCAGTAGTAAGGTCAAAATGTCCTAAAAAGGAACAGACAATGGACACACACACACACAAACTTGCACATACACCCAAGGAAACACCGACAGAGACAGCCTCAGAAAACACACAAAGACACACACACACACAAAGAGACACCCACAGAAAACACAGAAAAACATACATACACACCCTCACTGAGACATCCACAGAAAACACAGAAAAACATACATACACACCCTCACTGAGACATCCACAGAAAACACACAAAGACATATACACACCCTTACAGAGACACCCACAGAAAACACACACCCTCACAGAGACATCCACAGAAAACACAGACATACACACCCACCCTCACAGAGGCATCCAGAGAAAATTCACAAAGACAAACATACACACACCCTCACAGAGACACCCATAGAAAAAGCTCAAAGACATATGCACACACCATCACAGACATCCACAGAAAATGCACAAAGACATACACACCCACCCTCACAGAGAGACCCACAGAAAAAAAATACATACACACTCAGAGACACAAACCAAAGCCCAAAGACATAAACACAGACACCCACAGAAACACTCACAGGGGGAAACATTTATGCACCTTGCATCCCCTAAATCAACAGTGTGTGACATGCATGATAAAAAAAATTGCAGAAATTAAGAGATCACTTTTTAAAAAATCATATTTGTAAATGTGCAAACAAAATAATTCTGTGAATTCAAAATTGTACATTAATGATCTGGGTAGATGGCTAGATGAAGAAAAGTACTTTTAAAAGATTGACATATGTCTGTTTGTTTTTCCCCATTTTCCCCAACCAAGAGCACCACTTCAAATATAGTGTACAAATGTTCCCATGATCTGTCAGCTGTACTTATGGATTTTGAAAATGCTGTACTCTATATGGTCTTGGTGAAACCATAAGCTGTGGTACTCATATAATTAGATCTGGTTAAATGCAGGATATAGGCTTGTTGGTATATATTTAAAAATTAAGTCAGCTGTAGTGTAAACTGAACAGTTTTAAGTTAACCTGTCTCATTTCAAACACTGAGCAATCTAAGTCTGAGAGTATAACATTTTATGCAGATGTAAAAAAAATCTTAGATAAAATGCCTCCTTGCATCTGGAAAGTCCTTGCATAAAGGGGCAGTAAACTGGAATGTAATATATATATATATATATATATATATATATATATATATATAAAATGCATATCTGTCAAAAGGGCACCAACCATTTGTGAATTGAGGAGGAAACATTTCTGCATGGTTTTAAATATAGAATTCCTACAGCATTGTCAAATAATCATAAATACACTGCTGCTAAAAAAATTGTTTTTATGGACCCCTGGCCCCACCAAACAACTACTACCACACTGAAGTTGCAATCCGAAATTACACAAAGAAATAAAAAACATTTGCTAAGTAAGTCCTACCTCCTCTGCAAATGAAAGTGCTCTGCCGTCTGAATCAGACACACACTGTACAAACTTAAAGGGCTACTGAACCCCAATTTTTTCTTTCATGATTCAGATAGAGCATGCAGTTTTAAGCAGCTTTCTAATTTATTCCTATTATAATTTTGCATTTGTTCTCTTGCTATCTTTATTTGAAAAGGCAGGAATGAAAGCTTTGGAGCAGGCCTATGTTTTGTTCAGTACCCTGGATAGGGCTTGCTAATTGGTGCCTGCATTTAGCCATCCAATCAGCAAGTGCAACCCAGGTTCTCAACCTAAAATGGGCTGGCTCCAAAGCTTTTATTTCTGCTTTTTCAAATAAAGATAGCAAGAGAATGAAGAAACATTGATAATAGAAGTAAATTAGAAAGCTGCTTAAAATTGCATGCTCTATCTGAATCAAGAAAGAAAAAAATTGGGTTTAGTATCCTTTTAAGTGCCAAGTCTGTCTCACACTGTGCATAGTGGTTTAGTGCACACTCAGAAATCCTCTCAAATGCTAATACTTTATTCCTTGTAATAACATTTCCCATGCTCAATTAGCACTCTGCTGTAGTACCCACTAGTGGCTGCCAAAATTAAAATTAAAAAATATATATATTTTTTTTTTTTTAGTTCTTGCCTCATGGGGCCCCCCTGGCCCATTGGGCCCCTGACAGGAGTCACCCCTGTCACCCCCTGATGGCGGCGCTGCAGACAGCTGATGGAACGTCACTTCCGTTAGCTGATCTGACAGAACACAGGCACGGTCATGTTATTTTCCTATTCAGTTTATGGAAGTTTAGTGTGAAATCTCATGAGAATTAAGTGAAATCTCAAGCGATCACTGCAAAGTAATTCAAGACCTCAACTGATTGGCAATTGTGTTTTTTGTGTGTGTGTTTTTTTCCAACTTGCAAATTTACTGTAGCTCTAACTGTTCATCGAACATTTACTCTGGTGAGCTGAAGACATTTTGAGGGAAAACATCTTCCCTTTTTACATAGAGATGTTCATGTGATGTTTTCATGACAGCTTTTTACAGCTATGCTGCATCACTTTTAAGTGATTTAGCATAAGGGTAATATGTCCCTTTAAGACAAGTTAAAGGGGAATGAAACACAATTTTTTTCTTTTATGACTTAGATAGTGCAGGGTTCTTCATACCACAACTTGTGTGTGGTCTGTGTGTTGTATGAGTGTGTGTGGGGTCTTTGTGTTGTATGAGGGTGTGCGTGTTGTATGAGAGTGGGTGGTGTGTGTGTTGTATGAGAGTGGGTGGTGTGTGTGTTGTATGAGAGTGTGTGTGTGTTGTATGAAAGTGTGTGTTTATATGAGAGTATGTGGTGTATGTGTGTGTGTTGTATGAGAATGTGTGGTGTGTGTTGTATGAGAGTGTGTGGGGTTTGTGTGTTGTATGAGAGTGTGTGTGTATGAGAGTGTGTGGTGTGTGTTTTGTATGAGATTGTGTGGTCTGTGTGTTGTATGAGAATGTGCGGTGTGTGTGCTGTATGAGAGTGTGTGGGGTCTATGTGTAGTATGGGAGTGTGTGTGTTGTATGAGAGTGGGTGGTGTGTGTGTGTGTTGTATGCAAGTGGGTGTGATATTACCTTTTACCAAGCATAAAAGTATGTTCGTGAAGGTATGTGGTATCATGACACTGGGTCTTGGGCAGTGTTCCCTCTAAGGCGAGTTTTGTGTGTGGTGTGTGTGTTTGTTGTATCAGAATGTGTGGTGTGTGTGTGTACGGTCGGACTGGGAAATCAGACTGGCCCTGGAAATTTGTATTGACCAGCCCAGCCAACTATGCCCCGGGAGCCTGTCAGTCTGTGTGCACTGTGCAGTGCTGCAGCCCCCTCCATGTATGTAGAGGGGTAGCTGGAGCAGAACATACAGCTGATAAATTAACCATATTAGTTCCTTACACATACTGAGTGCATGATAGTACATGTAGAAGGGAAAAGGCCACTTCACGTTGACACGCAGGCGTTGAAGGGGGGCAGGTATAAAGCAAGCAGTGCAAGGAGCAGTAATAATGCGCAACTTTCCTGTCAGGTCCCAGAGTTCCCCAACCAGCAGAACCTTATCTGCTCCGGTCCCCATCCCCCGTGCTGGTTCAGCGCCTCCCGGAAACTGAAGTCCTCCAAAGAACTGCAAAACTCTTTTAATTAGTATAGTTGTTCACAAGCAAATGTTTCAATCCATAGGGAAGCAGAGCTATCTGAGAGGATTGGTGCGGGCTGCTGGTTTAGGGGCGGGCTCATTTGCATGCTCCCTTAGCATTCGTCAGAACACGAGTCATTACGGAGTTATCACTCCACACACTTCTGCAGCTGCCCCAGCCTCTGCCGGCCCACCGGGATTTTTCCCGGTATCCCGGCGGCACAATCCGGCCCTGTGTGTGTGTGTGTTGTATGAGAGTGTGTGGTGTGTGTGTTGTATGAGAGTGTGTGGTGTGTGTGTTGTATGAGAGTGTGTGGGGTCTGTGTGTTGTATGAGAGTGTGTTGTATGAGAGTGGGTGGTGTATGTGTGTGTTGTATGAGAGTGGGTGGTGTGTGTGTTGTATGAGAGTGTGTGGGGTCTGTGTGTTGTATTAGAGTGTGTGTGTGTGTTGTATGAGAGTGGGTGGTATGTGTGTGTGTTGTATGAGAGTGGGTGGTATGTGTGTGTGTTGTATGAGAGTGGGTGGTGTGTGTGTGTTGTATGAGAGTGGGTGGTGCGTGTGTGTGTTGTATGAGAGTGGGTGGTGTGTGTGTGTGTTGTATGAGAGTGGGTGGTGTGTGTTGTATGAGAGTGGGTGGTGTGTGTGTGGGTGGTGTTAGTGTGTGTGTGTTGTATGAGAGTGGGTGGTGTGTGTGTTGTAAGAGAGTGTGTGGTGTGTGTGTTGTATGAGAGTGTGTGTGTGTGTTGTATGAGAGTGGGTTGTATGAGAGTGTGTGGGGTATGTGTGTTGTATTAGAGTGTGTGTGTGTTGTATGAGAATGGGTGGTGTGTGTGTTGTATGAGAGTGGGTGGTGTGTGTGTGTTGTATTAGAGTGTGTGTGTGTGTGTGTTGTATGAGAGTGGGTGGTGTGTATGTGTGTGTTGTATGAGAGTGTGTGGGGTATATGTGTTGTATTAGAGTGTGTGTGTGTTGTATGAGAGTAGGTGGTGTGTGTGTTGTATGAGAGTGGGTGGTATGAGAGTGGGTGGTGTGTGTGTTGTATGAGAGTGGGTGGGGTCTGTGTGTTGTATTAGAGTGTGTGTTGTATGCGAGTGGGTGGTGTGTGTGTGTTGTATGAGAGTGGGTGTGATATTACCTTTTACCAAGCATAAAAATAGGGTGGTGAAGGTATGTGGTATTATGGCACTGGGTCTTGGGCAGTGTTCCCTCTATGGCCAGTTTTGTGTGTGGCCCAGCACAGTGAAACAGTTTATAAGGGAACCACACCTTGCAGTCTGCATTGTGTAGTGTTTGCTAATTAACTGCTTCACTGCTGGGCTGCTAACAAACCTGGCCTTAGAGGGAACACTGGTCTTGGGGTGGGGGGGGGGGGATTGTAGGACCCTGACTGAGATAGAGCATGCATTTTTAACCAACTTTTCAATTTACTTCTATTATTAATATTGCTTCATACTTATGCTATCATTTATTAAAGGAACACCAATGCACTATTGGGGTCTATCTGAACACAACCAGCCACCAATCAGCAGCTAGCTCCCAGCTAAAAGGATACCAGTAGAATGAAGCAAACTTGATAATAAAAGTAAATTGGAAAGTTGGTTAAAATTGTATGCTGTTTCTGTATCATGAAATAAATATTTTGAGTTTCATGTCCCTTTAACGGGAAGTTCATGTCTGTTCACAGCTGATCTGTGGGACAGAAGCCCACTGGCTGGTAAGGGAGATACACACAGCACTACTGATTGACAGTGATGTGCGCTACCAACATAAGGCACTAAGGGCTAGATTACAAGTGGAGCGCAATTAATAGCACATGGTATGTTGTTGTTTTTTATTTTAAACTCGTCCTAAAGCCTGTGTACACTGGCCAAAATTCCCATCCACTTGGATCCCTCCTCCTTCCCCTTCCCTCCTGCTCTCAATTATTTTTTTCCTTAGTGCAGTGGTCCCACTCGCTCCCTCCCGCCCCCTCACGGCCCCCCTCTCTGCTGTCTGATCCTTACTAACTGAACCTTTCTTATGACCAGGTATGTTTGTCTCACGCTGCAGTCTCTACTGTGCATGACTGCATTGGACAAACATACCTGACCTTTTATAATAAAGGATAGTATATCCAAGAATTACATGAAGAATTAACTTAGCGCTTCATTGGCTCAGTGCTTAAGCAATATCTGACATGAATTTTACTGAACATTACCATAGAAGTCTATCATGTAACAGATCTAGCACACTAGCACTAATACATCATGCAGATGTAGAGAACTGCTAGTCCTGAGCAGGAAACAGCTGGTGAGCCAGTGGGCAGCTGCACAACACAACCAATCACCAGCTGTGTTGAGTCATGCAACCCTTGTGGCTCCTTAGTGGATCTTTAAATAATGTTTAATCTTCTTGAAAAATGGTGACCAGTCTGCCCATCATGCCAACATACAATATGCATTCAGATGGTTCAGCAGTGGTGCGGATGGAAATGGATTGCAATAGGCGCCTATAAAAATCATGATTGCATGATCCTGTTTAAAAACCTAGTTATGAAGATGCCAGTACTGTTAGTGAGAAACACGAAAGTGTGAGTGTGACAAATATTTAAATGAAAACACATTCTTTGTAGATATTGCTGACCTGATGTGACTATAGAAGTATCCCCATCATTGCCAAGATACATTTGGCATTCATATGGTTAATCAGTGTGTAGAATGGATTCTGATTACAATAGGTTATTGTCAGACATGCCAATTAGTATTTGCCTTGCACAGTGAACAAGGGGTTAGTTGATTAGAGCTTTACTATAACCTTAAGAGGTGTGAATGAGCTATTTTATTAGTCGGCATTGGTTGACTGCCCAGTTTCTATTTCAAAAACAGGTACTTTACATTGGTAAAGACATTTTCAGGAGCTTTTCTGTTGAGAAGACATTCACAGCTGCAGGCTTTTAACAAACACATTATTTTTGCATTCTAATCACCCTTCTAAAGCCATTTCAGGAACAAATCGCCATCACATCGACCCCATGTTCATAAACTGGAAGTATCAAATGAGCTAAACATCATGCACTTGTGACATGAATCAGAGAATAGTTTAAGTTGGAGTGAGTAACATTCTTAATCACAAAGAAAGCAAAAGTTTTTTTTTTAACTCATTAAAGGGACACTGTTCCCCTTACTATGTTCCAAATGACTTGTTATACTTACTGTAGATTATTAAATGTATGGGAAAGTGGCCATTCATGCTTATTTTTGTAGTTGAAATAGCTGTTTTTGCTCAATAAAACCTCTATTATTTTTAAGGAAATACCCATTTATGTCATCTCTTTTTTTGTACACAGAATCTAATAGTTAGGGACTGCAATGCTAGTTAAAGCTGAGGGAGTTCATTGTTTAAAGCAAGCTAAATATCTCTCTATTTACCCCACACCACCACCACCCCTGGGAGATTTGTTTATACTATCTCCTGTTAACATAGCTTTTCTACAGAGTATACAAACATATTCATATTTTTATTATAGGTGGAGGTTTTAACAGACAAAATCAGCTATTTCAAATGACAAAATAAAGTTAAATTAGCTATTTGTGGAAAAAATGTCATACTCCCAAGCAGGTCAAATTCATCATTGGGAACACATTATAGGGGAGAAAATATCATAGTACTATGCCCTTTTAAGGATCTTCCGGGGGGGGGGGGGGGGACCTTAGTTTCCATAAATTATATTTAGAGTCAATACATAATATTATATATTTATTTTTCCATTCAAACTTTATTAACCCCTTAGTGACCACAGCACTTTTTAATTTTCTTACCGTTTGGGACCAGGGCTATTTTTACATGTCTGTGATGTTTGTGTTTAGCTGTAATTTTCCTCTTACTTATTTACTGTACCCACACATATTATATACTGTTTTTCTTGCTATTAAATGGACTTTCTAAAGATACCATTATTTTCATCATATAATTTAATTTACTTTAGAAATTTTTTAAATATGATGAAAAAAATGGAAAAAACACACTTTTTCTAATTTGACCCCCAAAATCTGTTACACATCTACAACCACCAAAAAACACTCATGATAAATAGTTTCTAAATTTTGTCGAGTTTAGAAATACCCAATGTTTACATGATCTTTGCTTTTTTGCAAGTTATAGGGCAATAAATACAAGTAGCACTTTGCTATTTCCAAACCATTTTTTTTTTCAAAATTAGCGCTAGTTACATTAGAACACTGATATCTTTCAGGAATCCCTGAATAACCCTTCACATGAATACACTGTGTGCAGAATTATTAGGCAAATGAGTATTTTGACCACATCATCCTCTTTATGCATGTTGTCTTACTCCAAGCTGTATAGTCTCGAAAGCCTACTACCAATTAAGCATATTAGGTGATGTGCATCTCTGTAATGAGAAGGGGTGTGGTCTAATGACATCAACACCCTATATCAGGTGTGCATAATTATTAGGCAACTTCCTTTCCTTTGGCAAAATGGGTCAAAAGAAGGACTTGACAGGCTCAGAAAAGTCAAAAATAGTGAGATATCTTGCAGAGGGATGCAGCACTCTTAAAATTGCAAAGCTTCTGAAGCGTGATCATCGAACAATCAAGCGTTTCATTCAAAATAGTCAACAGGGTCGCAAGAAGCGTGTGGAAAAACCAAGGCGCAAAATAACTGCCCATGAACTGAGAAAAGTCAAGCGTGCAGCTGCCAAGATGCCACTTGCCACCAGTTTGGCCATATTTCAGAGCTGCAACATCACTGGAGTGCCCAAAAGCACAAGGTGTGCAATACTCAGAGACATGGCCAAGGTAAGAAAGGCTGAAAGACAACCACCACTGAACAAGACACACAAGCTGAAACGTCAAGACTGGGCCAAGAAATATCTCAAGACTGATTTTTCTAAGGTTTTATGGACTGATGAAATGAGAGTGAGTCTTGATGGGCCCGTGGCTGGATTGGTAAAGGGCAGAGAGCTCCAGTCCAACTCAGACGCCAGCGAGGTGGAGGTGGAGTACTGGTTTGGGCTGGTATCATCAAAGATAAGCTTGTGGGGCTTTTTCGGGTTGAGGATGGAGTCAAGCTCAACTCCCAGTCCTACTGCCAGTTTCTGGAAGACACCTTCTTCAAGCAGTGGTACAGGAAGAAGTCTGCATCCTTCAAGAAAAACATGATTTTCATGCAGGACAATGCTCCATCACACGTGTCCAAGTACTCCACAGCGTGGCTGGCAAGAAAGGGTATAAAAGAAGAAAATCTAATGACATGGCCTCCTTGTTTACCTGATCTGAAACCCCATTGAGAACCTATGGTCCATCATCAAATGTGAGATTTACAAGGAGGGAAAACAGTACACCTCTCTGAACAGTATCTGGGAGGCTGTGGTTGCTGCTGCACGCAATGTTGATGGTGAACAGATCAAAACACTGACAGAATCCATGGATGGCAGGCTTTTGAGTGTCCTTGCAAAGAAAGGTGGCTATATTGGTCACTGATTTGTTTTTGTTTTGTTTTTGAATGTCAGATTTGTGAATGTTGAGATGTTATATTGGTTTCACTGGTAAAAATAAATAATTGAAATGGGTATATATTTGTTTTTTGTTAAGTTGCCTAATAATTATGCACAGTAATAGTCACCTGCACACACAGATATCCCCCTAAAATAGCTATAACTAAAAACAAACTAAAAACTATTTCCAAAACTATTCAGCTTTGATATTAATGAGTTTTTTGGGTTCATTGAGAACATGGTTGTTGTTCAATAATAAAATTAATCCTCAAAAATACAACTTGCCTAATAATTCTGCACTCCCTGTATATATTTTTTTAGTAGAAAACCCTAAGTATTGATCTAGGCCCATTTTGGTATATTTCATGCCACCATTTCACCGCCAAATGCAATCAAATAAAAAAAAATGTTTTCACTTTTTCACAAACTAGGTTTCTCACTGAAATTATTTACAAACAGCTTGTGTAATTATGGCACAGATGGTTGTAAATGCTTCTCTGGGATCCCCTTTGTTCAGAAATAGCAGAAATATATGACTTTGACATTGCTTTTTGGTAATTAGAAGGCCACTAAATGCTGCTGCACACCACATGTGTATTATGCCCAGCAGTGATTAGGGAGCTTGCAGGGTTAGTTTAAGCTTTAGTGTAGAGATTAGCCTCCCACCTGACACATCCCACCCCCTGATCCCTCACTGACCAATCTCAAACAGCTCTCTTCCCTCCCCCACCCCCCAAAGGTCACCCCCATCTTAAGTACTGGCTGTCTGCCATTATAAAATAAAAGGGATAAAAAAAAACATTTTTAATATATATTTTCTGAGGGGTACTATCCCCCCTTACCTCCCAACCTCCCTGACCCCTCAACAGCTCTCTAACCCTCCCCCCACTACCTATTATCCTCCATGTCAGGTACTGTCTGCCAGTACCCATTTTGCCATATATATATTTTTTTCTGTAGTGTAGCTGCCCCCCCTCATTTCCCTCCCCCCTCCCAGGTCACTTCCCTATCACCCCATCCCCTCCCAGGTAATTTCCCATGGAACTAAATATAAAATACCCCTCTCTCCCTCCTTCATTTTGCACTAAAGTTCAGACTTTCTGTAGCGTAGCGGTCCTCAACCACCCCTTTCACACACCCTCCCACCCCTCTCACATCCCGTCCCACCCTCCTCCCGCCTCCCCCAGTAATGGGCCACCCACTTGCCTCCCTCTGATCCCTCCCATGCCACCAACGGTCAGCACCATTGCTGGCTGATGCATCGATTGCCTAAAAAAGGGTATTGCACAATGCCTCAACCCATGAGGCATCGTTGCAATACCCTGAAAGCATCTGGAAATGATCACGATGCCAGGCATGTCCTTAGTCATTAACTGACACCCAATATAGGACGTGCCTGACACGTCCTCGGTCGCTAAGGGGTTTAAGGGACACTCAAGTCAAAATTAAACTTTTATGATTTAGATAGAGCAGCAATTTTTTTTTTTTAATTCCTTTTTATTAATTTTTTCTTAGAAAATACAATAGAAAAAAAAGAAAGATATGATTAGATATATATATTGACATAGACAGTTTACAGGGAATTACCAACATTCCTTGTATTCGTAGGCCTTAACCATCTATATAATATTAGGGGAAGACCCCAACCCTTTTGTGTTTTTTATTAAAGCAATAAAATATCATAAACAATAATTATCAATAAGGACCCTCAATTTTAACTTCGAGAATTCCTATTTTGCATTCCCTACCACCTTTAAATCTATTTCGGTACCAGTAATCTATTTCTTATTGAGACTGAGGCCTGATATAGTACAGGGCATATTAAATAACAACAGTAGAGACGAAAAAAGAAAGAGAGAGAAAAAAAAAACAAAAAAAAAAACCTCTCTTCTAAACCCCCCTCCATCTCCCCACGTCCTATTCTGTATTTTACCAGATATCCAACAACACCATTTCAGTGTTTCTAAATGGAAAAATTAGGTAATCAATTTCTCTAGATAGGAATATTTGAATAAATTTAGACCATTTTTTAAAGAAATTACATATTTCTTTCTCTGAGTTCAGGTCTGTAGTCATTTGCTCAATTATTAGTTGTTTTTTTAAATAGTTCTTAACTTCTGTTATTGTTGGGGAAAATTTACTCTTCCAATTCTTGAATATTTGATATCTGGCTGCCAGGATAATTAAATTTATTATCTTAATTTCATTTGGAGGGATTTTTTGACCTATCAAGATTATATCATATCTTTTGGAGTGAATCTATACACAGTTATTTTGAGGATATTAAGTATCCAGAATTCTATTCTGTTCCAAAATTGTTTTATTTTGGGACATTCCCAAATCATATGAAGCAGATTTGCAACCGGGAGACTACATTTTGGACATTTATTAAAGTTTTTATTCTTCCATCTAGTTCCTTTATTTGGTGTGTAATAAGTTTGATAGATTAATTTTATATGGGACTCTCTCCAGGTCTCCGAAGTCGTGGCTTGAAAAAGCAATTGTATTGATCGTGTTACATGTAGCTTTTGATCTATGTTATCTGATAAAAGGTCTGACCATTTAAGAGCTATGGTTTCTAAATTAGATCTTTCAAATTGTGATATTAAATAAGCGTACCAAGTAGAGATAGAGTGATGACCTGCCTTGGCCAGTAATGTCTTGCTTGTAAGAATGCAAATAAATCCCTATTACTGAGATCAAATTTTTGTTTCAAATCTTCAAAGGATCGAATGACCCCTGTTGTTGAATTAATAAATTGAGATACATAATAAAGACCTTTCCTTTGCCAATTTTTTAGCATGGTTGATTGTGATCCTTCTTGATACTCTGGATTCCCTATAAGCGTCTGGAACTTTGGAGTATTTATATTTATACCTGCCTGTGTCCCCATCTTTTTCCATGCCTGTAATATTACATAAATTGATTTAAGAGCTTTTACTTGGGTCGGAATTAGTTTAAGATCTATATGAACTAGACTGATAGGGGAAAAGGGATATACCATATTAGCTTCTAGTGTATTATCTGTGAAATAGTCAGATTCTGTTATCCAGTCAATTACAATACAACTAAGAAAAACTAAATTATATATGCGTAGGTCAGGAAGGGCTAATCCAAGAGCTTGTTTGGAGAAAGATAACTTGCGTATTGCTATTCTTGGTTTGTTTGATTGCCATATAAATTGACAAATTAATGTGTTGAATTTCCTTAAATCATGGGATTTCAATAAAATAGGAAGGTTTCGCATAATATATAAAATTTTGGGCAGGAGCACTGTTACGGTTACCCTTAGTCTCGCTGAGAGATGGACCGCTTAGTAGCCTGGATCCCTATTGCTAAAGAGGGGAGAAGCTGCTTTCCATAGTATTCTATATGAGTCTCGCAAATATAGAATAATCTCCCTTAGCTGCAGTACAGCTAGGATACCCTTCTGCCCACAAAAACGAGTCAACGCTGCGATTGAGGGTCAAACAAGAACTCAGGACTGGGATGCCCAGCCTGCTTTTTATTAAGGTTACATGCACACAGGGCACTCCCAGGGGGAGAGGGGGGGAAGCACAAAATCCCCCATCACACATTTAGATAGAGAGCACTGTCCTTTGACAGGCCACAATAGGATTACAGTACTTAAGATAACAAGTTTACAAGTTCATCTTATCAATTAGCAGTCTGGCTCCAGAGGTGATTAGACAATAGTTTCTAAAAGCTGAAAAAAAGAGTTAACTCTTTATGAAATGATACTTGTTACGGTTTTCTTGGAGCCCTTCTTAGGCGCTGGCTTGCTGGTTCAGGCATTGCTGCTGGGAAATAAGCTCTTCACAACAAAATAACTAATGCTTCTGTAACAGTGCTCCCTTTCTGTGGAACACTCTGGCAGACACGGTCTGACCCCTTTTCGGGGCAGACTAAGGCTGTCCAGACCGCTGGTTATGCGGGGCTGAGGTTGGTTTGTCTGGACAACCCGTCGGCGTTGCCATTCTGTTTCCCAGGTCTGTAAGTAATGGTGAAATTGAAGGGTTGCAACGATAAGCTCCAACGTAATAGCCTGCCGTTATCTCCAGAGACCCGGTTCAGCCACACCAACGGGTTATGGTCGGTGACCAGAGTGAACTCCTGACCATATAAATAGGGAGTCAATTTCTTTAATGCCCACACCAAAGCCAAACACTCCTTTTCGACCGCTGCATAGCTGACTTCGCGGGGCAGGAGCTTCCGGCTGATGTAGGCAACTGGATGCTCCCCTCCATCTTCGCCTACTTGGCTGAGGACGGCTCCCAGCCCGAACATGGAAGCATCTGTATGGACGATAAAACGTTTGTTAAGGGCTGGGGCCGCCAGGACAGGAGCGTTAATTAGAGCATTTTTGAGAGCCTGGAAAGCCGTTTCACAGTGGGGAGACCACAGGACCTGTCGAGGTAAGTTCTTCTTGGTCAAGTCAGTCAGGGGTTTGGCAAGTGTGCTGTAGTCTGGTACGAACCGTCTATAGTACCCTGCCGTGCCCAGGAAGGCTAGGACCTGAGTCTTAGTGATGGGGGTGGGCCAATTGGCGACAGCTTCTATTTTGGCCGGCTCTGGTCGCTGCTTTCCACACCCCACCCGGTGACCCAGGTACTGTACCTCGGCCATCCCAAAGTGGCATTTCTCTGGCTTCAGAGTCAGGCCAGCAGCCCAGATCTGATCCAGAACCATTCCCACATGAGCTAAGTGGTCCTCCCAGGACTCACTGTGGATCGCTATGTCGTCCAGGTAGGCGCAAGCAAAACTCTGGAAGCCATCCAGGAGCCTATCCACCAAGCGCTGGAATGTAGCTGGGGCATTCTTCATCCCAAACGGCATTACCCTAAACTGATATAAGCCGAATGGGGTGACGAATGCCGACTTGGGGATAGCCTCCGGGGCCAGGGGAATCTGCCAGTAACCTTTGCAGAGGTCAATAGTGGTCAGGTAATTTCCCCTGGCTATACGATCGAGTAGCTCGTCTACCCTGGGCATAGGGTAAGCGTCCGTCACGGTATTTTCATTGAGCCTCCGATAGTCTACGCAGAACCGGGTGGTCCCATCTTTCTTGGGCACCAAGACAACTGGGGAGGCCCAGGGACTATCGGAGGGCTCAATTACCCTGAGCTGGAGCATCTCATCGATCTCCTTCTTCATTCCTGTCCTAACTGCTTCGGGGATTCGGTACGGAGCCTGGCGCAAGGGAGCTTGTCCCGGAGTATCTACCTGGTGGGTGGTTAAAGTAGTGTACCCTGGCTTCGGGGAGAAGGTGAGGTGTTTGGACTGGAGGAGTTGGTTGAGCTGCTCCCTTTCAGTGGGGCTAAGTCGGTCCCCTATCTGAACCTGTGCCACTATACCTGTGGGGAGGCTCTTTTCTAATAGGTCTGGAATGGGTAAACTGTCGGGGTCTTCCTGAGGGGAACAACATACGGCCGTCACGTTCTCTGGTCGCTCAAAATATTCCTTGAGCATGTTTACATGGAATGTCTTTCTAAGATTGTTGTCGTGGCAGCTAGCTATCACATAAGTGGTGTCTCCCCTTTTCTCTACGATCTGGTAGGGACCCTGCCAGGACGCCTGCAATTTGTCTGTCTTCACCAGCTTAAGTACTAACACCTTTTGTCCTATGGTGAAGATTCTCTTTCGGGCCCCCCGATCGTACCATACTTTCTGTCTTCTCTGGGCCAACTGGAGATTAGCCCGCACGGATTTGGCTAATTGCTCCATTCGGTCCCTGAGTTCCAGCACGTATGGCACAATGGGGACACCGTCAGCCTCCATCTCTCCCTCCCAGTGCTCCCGGATCAGGTTTAGGGGTCCCCGTACCTTTCTTCCGTAGAGCAACTCGAAGGGAGAGAACCCTGTCGTTTCCTGGGGCACCTCCCGATAAGCAAATAGGAGGTGCGGCAGGAAGCGTTCCCAGTCTCGGTATTCCTGAGTGAACGTCTTGAGCATTTGCTTGAGGGTCCCATTGAACCTCTCACACAGCCCGTTCGTCTGGGGGTGGTATGGGGAGCTCAGGAGGGACTTAATTTTGCAAACCTGCCAGAGTTGTTGGGTCAATTCAGCCGTAAATTGGGTGCCTCGGTCGGATAGGATTTCTTTTGGAAATCCTACCCGGGAGAACACCTGTACTAGTGCATTCGCTACCGTATCCGCTTGTATGTTGGATAGGGCGACAGCCTCTGGGTACCTGGTAGCGTAGTCCACTACGGTAAGAATGTATCGCTTACCGGAGGGACTAGGGGTAGCCAGTGGTCCCACTAGGTCAATAGCAACCCGGCTGAAGGGTTCCTCTACAATGGGCATATTTACTAGCTGGGCTTTAGGGTGATCGCCTCGCCTTCCTACTCGTTGACACACATCGCAGGTGTTACAGTAAGTTCTAACGTCAGCGTGCACCCCTGGCCAAAAGAACGTGTGAGTAATGCGGTGTAGGGTACGGGTAACGGCTAGGTGGCCTGCTAAGGGGATGTCGTGGCCTATTTTGAGGATTTCTTGACGGTATTTGTGGGGCACTACCAGCTGTCGCCTACGCTGTCCCCTTTTCTCTGTCCAGCGGTATAGTTTCCCTTTTTCCCATAAGAATGTTTCGTTATCTGCCCCGCCCCCTCCGGTCTCTGCTCGTTCCCGGTACTTTTGTAAGGTCGGGTCAGTCTTAGACTCTGCTTCGAAAGCATCTGGGGTGTCCCAGGGTATGGGGCCTAACCTGTCAGGCAAGGTCGGGGTAGGTCTTACCTGTGTCTCCCGCACTGGTGAGAGCTCTCGCTCCGTCCGGGCTTGGGCCCGTGTAGTCACTGGGTCCGCCTCGTTGTTGCATACTGGAGCATAGGCAGAAGTCATGGGGCCCAAATCGTTGCCCAGTAGTACTTCGGCAGGTAAATTATCCATTAGGCCCACGTTCACAGCCCCCTTTCCCGCTCCCCAATCAAGATGCACTTTAGCTGTTGGAATTTTGTACACATCCCCCCCCCGCCACTCTAACGGCCACAGTCTGTCCGGATCGCTTGTGCTCTGGCACCAAATGACTCTGTACCAGCGTGATAGTAGCCCCTGTGTCTCGCAATCCCTCGGTAGATCGCCCCTCGAGCCATACCCTCTGCCGATGGTGCTGGCGGTTATCTGAGGCAGCATATACAGGGTCTGCCTCGTGAAGCGGCCCCACATATCCCTCCATAGGGGCCTCTTGGTTAACACAGAGGGCCCGGGCCGGACGATAGGACCCAGAGGGGTAATTGTAATTCCTGGGTGTCTGGTGCGTATTAAGGGGGCAGCTAGCCATGAAATGCCCTGGTTGCTTGCATCGGTGGCAAGTCGGTCTGGGACGCTCAGAGCTGTTATTGGGTGGTCCTGAGTGTCGGACGGGCCCTGTGGGCACCGGGGCTCGGAATTCAGCACGAGGGGGTGCACGGTAAACCTCTCTGGGTTCGACCCGTGCTGGAGCTCGGTAGTTCATGGGTTCGTGAAGACGGGAGTCATAATGTTCATCGGCCAATTTGGCTGCTTCTTCTAAGGTAGAAGGCCGCCTGTCTCGCAGCCATTCCTTCCCTTGCTGTTCCATGCCATTATAAAAATGTTCTAAGAGAAACAATTGTAAAATTTCCTCCCCAGTCACCGCTTTACTTCCGCTCAGCCAGTGATTTGCCGCTCTCCGCATTCGGTGCGCCCATTCCATATGGGTATCGTTAGGCTTCTTTACCGTGCCCCGAAACTGTCGGCGATACGTGTCCGGAGTTACAGCGTACCGTCGCAACAGTGTCTCCTTAACTAGCTCATACTGTGTCACTTCCTCAGCACCCAGAGTACGAAAGGCTTCCAGGGCTCGCCCGGATAGTTTCCCAGACAATATCGTGGGCCACTCTCTGTTGGGAATCTGGTGCAGGGCACATTGCCTTTCGAAGTCCGCCAAATATTCATCAATCCCTGTCTCGCTCTCTAGGAAGGGTCGAAATGCCGCATAGGGTATCTTGGGCCTCCCAGCATTTTCGACAGGGATGATTACCTGCGGGGCTTCAGCATTGCGGTGTGCGTTCGCTAGGTTGAGTTCGTGGGCTCGAGTCTCTCGTATATCCTCGTCCGCCTCCGCCATCAACTGCTGTACCAATTCCATGGAGGGGTTCGGCCCGTATAATGAGAGCCTTTCCCGAACAATCCTGGTTTTTTCGTCACTAATCGTGGTCGGTGTTTCCGCCATTGTGAAGCTCTGATCCAGTTCGTTCAATTCTGCAATCAGCTCTCTCCTCGGCCGGTTGCTGGCGTACCCCCCTCTGCTTTCAAGTAAATCCTTTAGGGTTGTACGCTTCAATTTTTCGTAAGCGCTCTCCATCCATTCTGTACCTCTCCTAGGAAATCCAGGAAAATCCCGCCGCTGCCGCCAAATGTTACGGTTACCCTTAGTCTCGCTGAGAGATGGACCGCTTAGTAGCCTGGATCCCTATTGCTAAAGAGGGGAGAAGCTGCTTTCCATAGTATTCTATATGAGTCTCGCAAATATAGAATAATCTCCCTTAGCTGCAGTACAGCTAGGATACCCTTCTGCCCACAAAAACGAGTCAACGCTGCGATTGAGGGTCAAACAAGAACTCAGGACTGGGATGCCCAGCCTGCTTTTTATTAAGGTTACATGCACACAGGGCACTCCCAGGGGGAGAGGGGGGGAAGCACAAAATCCCCCATCACACATTTAGATAGAGAGCACTGTCCTTTGACAGGCCACAATAGGATTACAGTACTTAAGATAACAAGTTTACAAGTTCATCTTATCAATTAGCAGTCTGGCTCCAGAGGTGATTAGACAATAGTTTCTAAAAGCTGAAAAAAAGAGTTAACTCTTTATGAAATGATACTTGTTACGGTTTTCTTGGAGCCCTGCTTAGGCGCTGGCTTGCTGGTTCAATCATTGCTGCTGGGAAATAAGCTCTTCACAACAAAATAACTAATGCTTCTGTAACAAGCACCATTTTAAACAGTGCTATTCTTCCAGATATTGATAGGGGTAGATTCTGCCAGTTTTTCATATGATTAGTGATTTGTAACAGAATGGGAGGAACATTCAAAGAATACCAGTTTTGTGGGTCGGCTGATATCATAATCCCAAGATATCTGAATGCCTCTGTGACTACCTTAAAGGGAGTTTTTACCAGGGAGCTCTTTGCTTTTTTCAGCCACATTAATTCAGATTTTGAATAGTTAACTTTATAGCCAGAGAATTGACCAAACAAATTAATTATATTTATAAGCTTGGGTATATTTAAATGGGTATTAGCCATATATATTAGTATATCATCAGCATGCATAGAGTGCCATTTTCACCTCTTTTTTGTAAATCTTTATACCATCAATGTGTTTTCTGATCTTAATAGCAAAGGGCTCAATTGCCAGATCAAATAGTAATGGCGAAAGGGGGCACCCTTGCTGCGTCCCTCTCTCTATTTTAATCGTTTTCTGCTCTATCCCATTAACTATTAAACCGGTATAGGATTGAGCACATAGTTTTTTAATTAAATTTGGGAAGTTGTTATTAAATCCAAACCGGGATAGCGTATTCAGGATATGATCATGGTTCACTCTATCAAACGCTTTTTCCGCGTCGATAGCGATAACTACTGCATCGGATTGGTCAGTCATCTCTTGTTTATCGTGATTTTTAAAATAATCAGTAATAAGTAATAATTGTCTTATCTTAGCTGAAGAATTATGGTTGTAAAGAAACCCGGCTTGATCTTTGTGGATACTTTCTGATAGTCCCTCTTAAAAGTAATCTTTTAGCCAAGATGGCCATAAATATTTTATAATCCGAGTTTAGAAGGGCAATAGGCCTGTACGACTCTTTTTTGCTAGGATCTTTCCCTGGTTTGAGTATAAGAATAGTTTGAGACGCCGCAAAATTACAAGAGATTGCCAAATTATCTATATAATATGAATTAAAGAGTTTTGTCAGATGTGGAACAAGAGTAGGGGCTAACTTTTTATATAACTCATTTGGGAGTGCATCTGGGCCTGGAGCTTTTGTGGGTTTAAGTGATTGAATTGCTTGGTTAACTTCACTTTCTAAGATCTCAGAGTTTAATTTAAGGTTGAATTCATTACTATTATAAGGTATTAGAATATCCTCCCAGAACTTCTCATGTGGATTGCCATCCGAGAGGGGCAATGAGTAAATTGTTTTATAGTAGTGATAAAAGGAATTAGAGATTTTTTCATGTGATGTAAGTAGTTTGCCATCTTCTTGTATAGCATTAATTATTGAAGTCTGTCTACAATTTTTTACAAGTTTAGAAAGTAGCCTACCTGATTTGTTGCCATATTTAAATAGATTTGCCTGGTATTTTAAGTCAGCATGGGAGGTAGTGGAGATTAAAAATGTATCACGTTCATTTTTTGCCTTTAAATACCTTCTCCAATTGTCATTTGAGGAAATATTTAAATATCTGTTATAGGCATTAGTTACGGCCGCTATCACTTCTCTTTCTCTCTGTCTCAGATCTTTTTTAAACTTAGCCACGTATGCAATTATATCACCCCTTATCACCGCCTTTGCAGTTTCCCAAATTATCGCGAAATTTGACACTGAGCCAATATTAAATTGGAAATATTCCTCGACTTTAGTTTTTAGCCAATTATTAAATTTGGGATTTGAGTTTAAATAATTTGGGTAAAAAAAACGAGTTGATCTTGTATAAATATTTTTATTTGGAATGTCTAACATTATAGGAGCGTGATCTGAAATACATATTTCAGAAATTGAAGCTTTTGCTCCGATTTTGTATAAGCTCTCACTAGTCAATATAAGGTCAATCCGGGAGAGTGATTTGAACGACTTAGAGTAGCATGTATAATTTTTGTCATCCGGGTTTTGCATTCTCCAGATATCTCTAACTGCTAGATTATGAAAGATGGAATTGAATAGTTTTTCTTCAAGATTATCTTTTTTTGTTTTTTTAAGAGAATGACTTTGTCTTAGTCTGTCTATAGGGAACCGTGGAGCCATGTTGAAGTCTCCTGCTAGAATTATATGTCCTTCTGCCACCTGTAGGATTTGAGCCTGGAGAGAGTTCCAAAATTCTTGGTCAATTATATTGGGCGCATACAGATTGCATATAGTATAAATTGAATTTGTTATTTTTATTTTTAAAATTATGAATCTACTTTCAGGGTCAAGTATAGTTAATAATTTATCGTAGGTTAATTTTTTCCCCATTAAAATCGCTACACCTTTTTTCCTATTGGGGGTTGGAGAAAAAATGACTTCTGCTACCCATGAGGATTTCAATTTGATCGATTCTTCTGCGTTTAAATGTGTCTCTTGTAGCAACGCTATAGTTGTATTTAGTTTACGAAGATGGTTTATAATGGTTTTCCGTTTTATTGGGGAAGAAACTCCCCCAATATTCCACGAGATAAATCTAATATTTGTGTTCATAGTTCCTTATCTTGTGAGCAGTATAAGCCAGGGAGTATGGGGGAGAGAGGTAGGGGCAAGAGAAAGAGGGGAAAGAGAAGAAAAAAAAAAAAAACTCAGAAGCAACAAGGGAGAAAACCCTTGTTGCCCCATTTACAATTAAAGAGCAGAAATAGCGGGGGAATATTAAAATATCTTCCTATCTAAAACATCCTAACCACAAAAGAAGATAGGTTTCAATCATATAGTGTTTCCTTTTATTTAAAGATTTTTGGGTCTGTGCTCAGCAAATTTTTCTTCAGCTTCTTTTGCTGAGTCAAAAAAGAAAGTTTGTCCTTCGAGAGTGAGTTTAAGTCTAGCTGGGTATATTACTGTAGCTTGCCACCCCGCATTTATCATCTTGCCACAGATTGGGGATAACTCTCTCCTCTTAGTAGAGGTTTCAAATGAGAAATCTTGGAACATTAAAATTTTAGAATTGTTATAGTATATCGGTTGTTTTTTTACGAAAATGCTGTAAAAAAGATATTTTATCCTGATAATTCAAGAATTTCGCTAATATCGGTCTTGGTTTAATAAGCTCATTCGAGATATCCCGTGATTTCCCCAATCTGTGGACTCTTTCAATGATATAGGGTTGCTGAGGTGGGGGTATATTTAGTAGTTGCGGTAATATTTGGGTCATAATTTTATTTAAATCTTCTTCATGCCTAGTTTCTGGGAAGCCTATAACCCTAAGGTTATTTCTTCTAGACCTGTTTTCCAGCTCCTCAATTTTAGTCTGAATTTTCTCTATTTCACTCTGGTTAGCTTCTGTTTTAGGAATGTATAAATTTGTAACATCTTCAATATCTGAGATTCGTTGTTCAACCTCCTGCAACCTTCTAGCAAATTGTTTTACCTCTGTTGATAAGGTTAGAATATCTTGTTTAATCTCAGTTTTCAATACGTCGAATTTGGGGTTTATAGCTTCCATTATGCTAGCAACTAGAGCTTGTGTATCTAGTGAAGTCATAGTATATTGAGTTTTTGCAGTGTTTTCTATTTGTGCATCGGCTGGGCTATCTGTGAGAGTTTTATTTTTTCGCTCCCTCTGTTTAGCTGCCATACCTGGATTGTGTTTAATTGTGAGGGATGGTGAAGTAATAAATTTGTCCATACAAAATGGTGATACGAAAAATCGGGGAGAAAAGGAATAAAGTGAGGATGGAAGTGAAGGTGAGGGTTATCTGTGTGGGGGGAGGAGGGAGGAGAGAAAAAAAAAAGAGAGGGAATGTGAGTTTACTTAATCTTAGTGATGGAATTATTTCCGTGTTGCTGTGAGAATATAAGCCCAGAGTATGGCAGGTCTTAAACAGGGATTTTATCAATAAATTCCACAGCAGTATACTCTAATAGCGTTCAAAATAGCAATGTATATCTTGCATTCATTTATATCTGAGGGCTAGACCACTAAATATATGTTTACCTGTTTTAGGTTACAGGTATCTAGTTTCACAAGTTGAGTTAAGAACAATTTAAGTACACCAGTTGCAGTTCTATTACCTGTTGGCAAATCCCCCTATTTCAACTAATGTTGTGTTAATTCAATTCTGATCCTTCACTTCAAGTATTTGCTTATTGATCCTTATAGTGAGTTCATCTAATATTTAAATATGTTATTATGGAGTATCAGATTTTTGAAAAAATCTAAATAGCCATCTCTATAGTTCTTATGTATACACAGGAAAATTTCTATAAGGATTTAGAGGAGAAAAAAAAACAGAAAAAAATACAGAGAGAAGGAATAACCTCTTACACAGGTTGTACTATTCTATAGTTCATAAGTTCTTTTTAAGTTGGAATATATTGAGCAAACCTGGATATTATTTCCTTTCCAGTTATCAGAGTTGTTTAGATTACTTTCACTTTTCTAGAGTGATAATTTTTAAGAGGATTAGAGTAAATTTTCTCTACTAGGCGTGAAGATTAATCTCTGGGATAAACTGTTCTCTAATTCTCTCTGATTTATATATTTTAATATTAAATGACTCTTTGACTTATCTTTATATTAGCAAGTAAGAAAAATATTTTTCATGTGTAATTTGCTACCCAGTTTAAATAAGACAATTTTAAACACAAGTCAAAATATTAATTTTTACAATTTCCTTTTTGTTTCGCAGAGTATTGACCAGTTCAGAGAAGCATAAAGGGAACTTTCTCTTTAGCAGACACTTAGACCATATATCTGAACCAAGAATTTTCCATTAACCAGCAGAGTCCTTAGCAAGTGTTTTAATAGTTCCAGATTATTCAGATATCCGTTCTTGCAATCTGATACCAAAATGTCTTTTAGGCTTTTTAACATTGATACTTATGCACACATTGTTGCCTTTTGCTTCTTTCCCTATTCCCCTTCACTGCCTCCTTTTTTTTTTTTGTGCCGCTTTTTGAAACTGCAGCAGAGGAAGCGAGACAAAGTAGGGAGGTATTACATTTATCTCTATATAATGCTCAGCTTTCTTTTATGTTTACTCATGAAAGAGATAGGGTATGTCTTTTTGAGCTTTTCATTTATTTTATAAAGTAACTGAGTTGTCAGGGACCTTGTGAAACTTATGCCTTCCGCAGCTTGATATGATTTTATAAGAACTTTGCCATTTCAAGAGGAGTACTCAGAACCAGCATATTGAGTCTTTAACACTCACCTCCTCTTACACCGCTTGCCTGCAGTCCTCTAGTAGTCTAGCGATGTCAATCCTAATTCACCGGCGGTGAGTAGCAGGAGCAGGTTTCCTAATGCGTTGTGCTTTCCTTTCTCGTGACTTCAGCGCCACCGGACTCACCTCCTCCCACGCAGCACCGGTGGGGGAGGAGGGGAAAGGGGCCCGGCCGGGCGGCTTCAGCACAGCGTGTTCGTCCTCAGAGGGCAGTCTCCCAGATCTCCAGCAGCTCCAGCTGGTCTCACTCTCCTCCCACGCAGCTCCGGTGGGGGAGGAGGGAAGGCAGCGACGGCAAGCCGGTGTGGCCCAGGGAGATCCAAAGGAAGCCGCGGGTATCTCCTGCAGGTAAATGTGTAGTCCTTGGAGTGATTAAAACCTTCAGGTGCAGCGGCAGTGTAGAGGGGTGGTGAGGTTGCTTTGTACGGTAGTACTGAGTTGCTATATAATAGCGCAACTTCAAGATGTATATAGCGTCCTCAAAAAGAAAAAGGTGGCTGCTAGGCAAAAAGTTAATGTGAATTGTTTACCCATTAATGTCCAAAGTTAATTGGGTTGGAAGTCTATTTGGATGGCTCTAATTTCTTTAGGATAGTGGGGTGACGTTCCACTAAATCAGGTTCCAGAGGTGTTGACATAAACTGTCCAGCAAGCATTCATCCAGCTTTGATAGGGCGCGTAGTTTCACCGCCAAGGTCTTAGGACTGGAGTACAGAGCTCAGCAGCTCACGCCTTGCTCCTCCTCCACCGGAACCCAGCAATGATACCTAGAGCAGCAATTTTAAACAACTTTCCAATTTACTTACATAAACAAAATGTGCACAGTCTTTTTATATTTACACTTTGAGTCACCAGCTCCTACTGAGCATGTGCAAGAATTCACAGAATATATTTATGCACATTTGTGATTGGCTGTCACATGATACAGGGGAAGTGGAAATACACATCTTATTCAGGTCTTAAAGGCACATTCTAGTGTAAAAACAACATTTTCATTTAGATATTTAAACTAATTACTTTATCTTACTACATGTTTTACACTAGCAAAGGGGTTAAATACATGATCAAAGTTGAGTTCCTGTAGCACTCCAAGTGAGGATACATCAGACATACATAAGTATGCTCCCATCATTGGTCTTAATCTCATCTGGAGCATAATGATAAGCAGGTTTCAGAAGTGTTATAATCGTATGTTCCTAGACATACAATAGGGTGTGCTATTTAAATGTGAAAATATCTGTGAGTTTGAACACAATAAAAAATAAAAAAACAATATGCTGAAACAACGTGGCCTGATATGGCTGAACTAAATCTTCCAGCAATATCAGAAAAAAACTGAACAATTAATAAATGATGTGCAGAAAAAGACAGAGCTCTGTCCCTAAAATTGGCTCCTAAAACTATAAGTGTAAGATAAATATTAATTAATAATTGAATATCGTATGTATAACCAATTATATACACGTACGATAAACTGTGCACAAATCCCTACAAACGAAACTAGTCAAAAAATAAAATGGTGATTCTCATAAAATGTGATGATTAGTACAACAAATATGTGATGTTGCAAACCATGTAGCAGGTGTAGGAGGTTGTGTATTTAAGATATGTGAACGTATAATAAACCTATTATGGCAAAACAATAATTATGTATACTATGATACAAAGTGAAAAAGATGACATATAATTCGCAGTGATACACTCTAGCAAAATATGAAAAAACATAATTTATGCTTACCTGATAAATTTATTTCTCTTGTAGTGTATCCAGTCCACGGATCATCCATTACTTGTGGGATATTCTCCTTCCCAACAGGAAGTTGCAAGAGGATCACCCACAGCAGAGCTGCTATATAGCTCCTCCCCTCACTGCCATATCCAGTCATTCGACCGAAACAAGCCGAGAAAGGAGAAACCATAGGGTGCAGTGGTGACTGTAGTTTAATTAAAATTTAGACCTGCCTGAAAAGGACAGGGCGGGCCATGGACTGGATACACTACAAGAGAAATAAATTTATCAGGTAAGCATAAATTATGTTGTCTCTTGTTAAGTGTATCCAGTACATGGATCATCCATTACTTGTGGGATACCAATACTAAAGCTAAAGTACACGGATGATGGGAGGGACAAGGCAGGAACTTAAACAGAAGGAACCACTGCCTGTAGAACCTTTCTCCTAAAAACAGCCTCCGAAGAAGCAAAAGTATCAAATTTGTAAAATTTGGAAAAAGTATGAAGGGAAGACCAAGTTGCAGCCTTGCAAATCTGTTCAACAGAGGCCTCATTTTTAAAGGCCCAGGTGGAAGCCACAGCTCTAGTAGAATGAGCTGTAATCCTTTCAGGAGGCTGCTGTCCAGCAGTCTCATAGGCTAAACGGATTATACTCCGAAGCCAAAAAGAAAGAGAGGTTGCCGAGGCCTTCTGACCTCTCTTCTGTCCAGAGTAAACAACAAACAGGTTAGATGTTTGGCGAAAATCTTTAGTAGCCTGTAAGTAAAACTTCAAGGCACGGACTACGTCTAGATTATGCAAAAGACGTTCCTTCTTTGAAGAAGGATTAGGACATAATGATGGAACAACAATCTCTTGATTGATATTCTTGTTAGAAACCACCTTAGGTACGCAGAACAACTTTATCTGAATGAAAGATCAGATAAGGAGAATCACAATGTAAGGCAGATAACTCCGAGACTCTTCGAGCCGAGGAAATAGCCATCAGAAAAAGAACTTTCCATGAAAGAAGTTTGATATCAATAGAATGAAGGGGTTCAAACGGAACCCTTTGAAGAACTTTAAGAACCAAGTTTAAGCTCCATGGAGGAGCAACAGGTTTAAACACAGGCTTAATTCTAACTAAAGCCTGACAAAATGCCTGAACGTCTGGAACTTCTGCCAGACGCTTGTGTAAAAGAATAGACAGAGCAGAAATCTGTCCCTTTAAAGAACTAGCTGATAATCCTTTGTCCAAACCCTCTTGGAGGAACGACAATATCCTAGAAATCCTAACCCTACTCCATGAGTAATTCTTGGATTCACACCAATGAAGATATTTACGCCAATATCTTGTGGTAAATTTTCCTGGTGACAGGCTTTCGTGCCTGTATTAAGGTATCAATTACTGACTCGAAAAACACCCTTTGATAGGATCAAGCGTTCAATCTCCATGCAGTCAGTCTCAGAGAAAGTAGATTCGGATGATTGAAAGGACCTTGTATTAGAAGGTCTTGTCTCAGAGGCAGAGTCCATGGTGGAAAGGATAACATGTCCACTAGGTCTGCATACCAGGTCCTGCATGGCCACGCAGGCGCTATCAATATCACTGATGCTCTTTCCTGTTTGATTTTGGCAATCAGGCGAGGGAGCAGAGGAAACGGTGGAAACACATAAGCCAGGTTGAAGAACCAAGGCGCTGCTAGAGCATCTATCAGTGCCGCTTCTGGGTCCATAACAAGGAAGCTTGGCGTTCTGGCGAGACGCCATGAGATCCAATTCTGGTTTGCCCCAACGGAGAACCAATTGAGCAAACACCTCCGGATGGAGTTCCCATTCCCCCGGATGAAAAGTCTGACGATTTAGAAAATCCGCCTCCCAGTTCTCTACACCTGGGATATGGATCGCTGACAGGTGGCAAGAGTGAGTCTCTGCCCAGCGAATTATCTTGGAGACTTCTGACATCGCTAGGGAACTACTGGTTCCCCCTTGATGGTTGATGTAAGCCACAGTCGTGATGTTGTCCGACTGAAATCTGATGAACCTCAGTGTTGCTAGCTGAGGCCAAGCCAGAAGAGCATTGAATATTGCTCTTAACTCCAGAATATTTATTGGGAGGCGTTTCTCCTCCTGAGTCCATGAACCCTGAGCCTTCAGGGAGTTCCAGACTGCACCCCAACCTAGAAGGCTGGCATCTGTTGTTACAATTGTCCAATCTGGTCTGCGAAAGGTCATACCCTTGGACAGATGGGCCCGAGATAACCACCAGAGAAGAGAATCTCTGGTTTCCTGATCCAGATTTAGTAGAGGGGACACATCTGTGTAATCCCCATTCCACTGACTGAGCATGCATAATTGCAGCGGACTGAGATGCAGGCGCGCGAATGGCACTATGTCCATCGCCGCTACCATTTAGCCGATTACTTCCATGCACTGAGCCACCGTGGGGCGCGGAATGGAGTGAAGAACACGGCAAGCATTTAGAAGTTTTGATAACCTCGACTCCGTCAGGTAAATTTTCATTTCTACAGAATCTATTAGTGTCCCTAGGAAGGAAACCCTCGTGAGAGGAGATAGAGAACTCTTTTCTTCGTTCACTTTCCACCTATGCGACCTCAGGAATGCCAGAACTATCTCTGTATGAGATTTGGCAATTTGAAAGCTTGATGCCTGTATCAGGATATCGTCCAGGTAAGGAGCCACCGCTATGCCTCGCGGTCTTAGGACCGCCAGAAGTGAGCCCAGAACCTTTGTAAAAATTCTTGGGGCTGTAGCCAACCCGAATGGAAGAGCTACAAATTGGTAATGCCTGTCTAGAAAGGCAAACCTCAGGAACTGATGATGATTCTTGTGAATCGGAATGTGAAGGTAGGCATCCTTTAAGTCCACTGTGGTCATGTACTGACCCTCTTGGATCATGGGTAAAATGGGTTGAATAGTTTCCATCTTGAATGATGGAACTCTGAGGAATTTGTTTAGGATCTTTAAATCCAAAATTGGTCTGAAGGTTCCCTCTTTTTTGGGAACCACAAACAGATTTGAATAAAACCCCTGTTCTTGTTCCGTCCGCGGAACTGGATGGATCACTACCATTACAAGGAGATGTTGTACGCAGCTTAGGAATGCCTCTTTCTTTATCTGGTTTGCAGATAATCTTGAAAGGTGAAATCTCCCTTGTGGAGGAGAAGCTTTGAAGTCCAGAAGATATCCCTGAGATATGATCTCCAACGCCCAGGGATCCTGAACATCTCTTGCCCACGCCTGGGTGAAGAGAGAGAGTCTGCCCCCTACTAGATCCGTTGTCGAATAGGGGCCGCTCCTTCATGCTGTCTTAGAGGCAGCAGCAGGCTTTCTGGCCTGCTTGCCCTTGTTCCAGGACTGGTTAGGTTTCCAGGCCTGCTTGGATTGAGCAAAAGTTCCCTCTTGTTTTGAAGCAGAGGAAATTGATGCTGCACCTGCCTTGAAATTTCGAAAGGCACGAAAATTAGACTGTTTGGCCTTTTGATTTGGCCCTGTCCTGAGGAAGGGTATGACCCTTACCTCCAGTAATGTCAGCAATAATTTCTTTCAAACCAGGCCCGAATAAGGTCTGCCCCTTGAAAGGAATGTTGAGTAATTTAGACTTTGAAGTCACATCAGCTGACCAGGATTTGAGCCATAGCGCCCTACGCGCCTGGATGGCGAATCCGGAATTCTTAGCCGTTAGTTTAGTCAAATGAACAATGGCATCAGAAACAAATGAGTTAGCTAGCTTAAGAGTTCTAAGCTTGTCAACAATTTCAGTCAATGGAGCTGTATGGATGGCCTCTTCCAAGGCCTCAAACCAGAATGCCGCCGCAGCAGTGACAGGCGCAATGCATGCAAGGGGCTGTAAAATAAAACCTTTTCTTAATGTAACCCTCTAATTTTTTAACCATTGGATCTGAAAAAGCACAACTGTCCTCAACCGGGATAGTGGTACGCTTTGCTAAAGTAGAAACTGCTCCCTCCACCTTAGGGACAGTCTGCCATAAGTCCCGTGTAGTGGCATCTATTGGAAACATTTTTCTAAATATAGGAGGTGGGGAAAAGGGCACACCGGGCCTATCCCACTCCTTACTAATAATTTCTGTAAGCCTTTTAGGTATTGGAAAAACATCAGTACTCACCGGCACTGCATAGTATTTATCCAGCCTGCACAATTTCTCTGGCACTGCAATTGTGTCACAGTCATTCAGAGCAGCTAATACCTCCCCAAGCAATACACGGAGGTTCTCAAGCTTAAATTTAAAATTAGAAATCTCTGAATCAGATCTCCCCGATTCAGAGACGTCACCCACAGACTGAAGCTCTCCGTCCTCAGGTTCTGCATATTGTGACGCAGTATCAGACATGGCTCTTACAGCATCTACGCGCTCTGTATCTAGTCTAACCCCAGAGCTATCGTGCTTGCCTCTCAATTCAGGCAACCTGGATAATACCTCTGACAGGGTATTATTCATGATTGCAGCCATGTCCTGCAAAGTAATCGCTATGGGCGTCCCTGATGTACTTGGCGCCATATTAGCGTGCGTCCCTTGAGCGGGAGGCGAAGGGTCCGACACGTGGGGAGAGTTAGTCGGCATAACTTCCCCCTCGACAGACCCCTCTGGTGACAATTCTTTTATAGATAAAGACTGATCTTTACTGTTTAAGGTGAAATCAATACATTTAGTACACATTTTCCTATGGGGCTCCACCATGGCTTTTAAACATAATGAACAAGTATCCTCTGTTTCAGACATGTTTGTACAGACTAGCAATGAGACTAGCAAGCTTGGAAAACACTTTAAAGCAAGTTAACAAGCAATATAAAAAAACGTTACTGTGCCTTTAAGAGAAACAAATTTTGACAAAATTTGAAATAACAGTGAAAAAAGGCAGTTACACTAACAAAATTTTTACAGTGTATGTAACAATTCAGCAGAGCATTGCACCCATTTGCAAATGGATGATTAACCCCTTAATAACAAAAACAGAATAATAAATGACAAAAACGTTTTTTAAACACAGTCACAACAACTGCCACAGTCTACTGTGATTGTTACCCTCCTCAAACACGACTTTGAAGCCTTTTGAGCCCTTCAAAGATGTCCTTTATCATGGAGAGGGAAGCTGAATTTCTCTGTCAGTATTTTTAGCTGCACAGAAAAGCACTAAAATAGGCCCTTCCCACTCATATTGCAACAGTGGAAAGCCTGTTTCTAGGCAAAAATCAAACCAGCCATGTGGAAAAAAACTAGGCCCCAATAAGTTTTGTCACCAAACATATATAAAAACGATTAAACATGCCAGGAAACGTTTTATATTACACTTTTATAAGAGTATGTATCTCTGTTAATAAGCCTGATACCAGTCGCTATCACTGCATTTAAGGCTTAACTTACATTAATCCAGTATCAGCAGCATTTTTCTAGCAAATTCCATCCCTAGAAATAAATTAACTGCACATACCTTATTGCAGGAAAACCTGCACGCCATTCCCTCTCTGAAGTTACCTCACTCCTCAGAATATGTGAGAACAGCCATGGATCTTAGTTACTTCTGCTAAGATCATAGAAAATGCAGGCAGATTCTTCTTCTAAATACTGCCTGAGATAAACAGTACACTCCGGTACCATTTAAAAATAACAAACTTTTGATTGAAGTTAAAAAACTAACTATAATACACCACTCTCCTCTTACTACGTCCATCTTTGTTGAGGGTTGCAAGAGAATGACTGGATATGGCAGTGAGGGGAGGAGCTATATAGCAGCTCTGCTGTGGGTGATCCTCTTGCAACTTCCTGTTGGGAAGGAGAATATCCCACAAGTAATGGATGATCCGTGGACTGGATACACTTAACAAGAGAAACAATTGTTAATTCTAAATATTTGAAAATGAAATATAAAAAATCTGGAAAAAATATATGAAAAAAAGTCCGTATGCAAATCTTTAGTAGAAAAGTACCATAAATAAAAAACGTAAAATCTTGTATAGTTCGTGAGGATAGATATGTAGGCTGCTCCTCTCCGGCACCGATGGTCAGTCAGGTAATCTAGAAGTGAAGACAAAAAAGAAAAAGAGCGCCTAATGGCATAATATCGCCAAACACAGGATATAGCCCAAATAGGTCACAGAACGTTGAAATGTTACTCACAAGCGAGTTGGCACTACAAACTAGTGCATGCGAGCAGGCTGGCCTTTATACAGCAGCCAGTACGCTGACGGGAGTCCATAGGGAAGAGTGTCAAAGTCTGCGAGGTATACTACCAGACTTTGACACGCTTATCTAATTGGCAGACACCACACACTGAGACATCCTTCTGGGCGGCTACCTGGTTTAGCCTGGCCCGGCTTCCCTACGGACTCCCGTCAGCGTACTGGCTGCTGTATAAAGGCCAGCCTGCTCGCATGCACTAGTTTGTAGTGCCAACTCGCTTGTGAGTAACATTTCAACGTTCTGTGACCTATTTGGGCTATATCCTGTCTTTGGCGATATTATGCCATTAGGCGCTCTCTTTCTTTTTTGTCTTCACAGGTTTCAGAAGTGCAACTTTGACTATACATTTAAAGGGACATGAAACCCAAAATTTCCTTAATGATTTAGATAGAGCCTACCTTTGTAAACAACTGTCCACATTACTTTTATTATCAATTTTAATTCTCTTATCCTTTCTTGAGGGAGCAGCAGTGTCCTACTGGGAGCTAGCTGAACAAATCAGTAAGCCAATCACAAGAGGCAAATATGTGCAGCTACCAATTACCAGCAACCTGCCAGCTCCTGAGGCTATCTAGATATACCTTTCAACAAAAGATACCAAGACAACAAAGCATACTAGATAAAAGAAGTAAATTGGAAATGTGTTTAAAATTCTATGTTCTATCGAATTATGAATTAAAAATGTGTGGATTTAATGTCCCTTTAACTGTTTTAGAACACATAGGGCCCAATGACCTAACAATATTCAGCTTGGTGAAAAATATTGTAGCAACCCTCACATGGGCAGACCTCACGGAATAATCTAACAGAAGGAGCTGAAACAGGAATTCAAGTTGCAAGCTTAGCTCCATAGAAAGTAATGAATCTCAGTAGAATGCAGATTCTTGCAGGGGTAAGCGAATGTGATAGTGAGCATCCGCAACTGTCAGCTACATTTGTTTTAAAGCACATTAAAAACAAATTACGCAGTTTTCAGCGTACGTTACCAAGCGCTCAATTCTAGATTTACAAACATTTCTTTTTTATTCACTTTAATAAGAACAATTTGTATTTTGAAACAAACTCAACAGTCTTCGTTGAGTCAGATATACCTGCAAGTCCTACAGGTGTATTATGCTTCATAAACTTCATAAACATCCAAAGAACGTCCCTGTTCAGTCCACTCGCCATTACTGCGAGATTAATTTTACAGTAGAAATATAAGGATCCCTTGACATCTTCTTTTCAGTGGCATATGGACATATGCTGTGAGTGCCTATGCACCCGTATTCAAACAATACACCTTCTTAGAGAGTCAGCAATAGCTTGTATGACACAAATGAAGTCTTCATAGACACAATACACACTACCACCAGCTCTCTGAGCTTGAATACTGATGCACGGTCCCTCACGGCATATGTGCATATGCCACTGAAAAACAATCATCACTTTTACTAGAAACATCTTTGCTAATTTGCAAAAAATGCTTCTGTTTAAAACTGAAATGCATCTGTAATGATAGAGAAAATAGATTTTAGTTATCACATCAAATTCCTGACAGTTAATCTAATTTATTGTAACTATAATAAATCTAATGGTTAATTTCTGCATAACATAAGGTACCAAAGTGGTGGCTCTGCACAGAATAGCAGATAAGTGGTGGCCCTGCATAAGGACAGCTCTCTTGTTCCCCTCCCCCTGTATGCCTTGCCCCCTGTATGGCCCACCCCTCTTCCAACATTCAGTGTTACCTATATAGAGAACAACAATATTTATTACACCTCCTGATACCTCACCCCTGAAAATGCGGGGCCCTCCAAAGCGCCGGGCCCTGGACGGGTGCCCCTCTCGCTCTGCCCAAAGATCTGCACTGTTTGATAATGCAAGGCTTCTAAACACTAATAAACATGCTGCACTGTATAAATGAATGCAGAATACCAATACATGGATAACATATATGCTGCACTGTATAAATGAATGCATAATACCTATACACGGATAACATATATGCTGCACTGTATAAATGAATGCAGAATACCTATACACGGATAACATATATGCTGCACTGTATAAATGAATGCAGAATACCTATACACGGATAACATATATGCTGCACTGTATAAATGAATGCAGAATACCTATACACGGATAACATATATGCTGCACTGTATAAATGAATGCAGAATACCTATACACGGATAACATATATGCTGCACTGTATAAATGAATGCAGAATACCTATACACGGATAACATATATGCTGCACTGTATAAATGAATGCAGAATGCCTATACACAGATAACATATATGCTGCACTGTATAAATGAATGCATAATACCTATACACGGATAACATATATGCTGCACTGTATAAATGAATGCAGAATACCTATACACGGATAACATATATGCTGCACTGTATAAATGAATGCAGAATACCTATACACGGATAACATATATGCTGCACTGTATAAATGAATGCAGAATACCTATACACGGATAACATATATGCTGCACTGTATAAATGAATGCAGAATACCTATACACGGATAACATATATGCTGCACTGTATAAATGAATGCAGAATACCTATACACGGATAACATATATGCTGCACTGTATAAATGAATGCAGAATACCTATACACGGATAACATATATGCTGCACTGTATAAATTAATGCATAATACCTATACACGGATAACATATATGCTGCACTGTATAAATGAATGCAGAATACCTATACACGGATAACATATATGCTGCACTGTATAAATGAATGCAGAATACCTATACACGGATAACATATATGCTGCACTGTATAAATTAATGCAGAATACCTATACATGGATAACATATATGCTGCACTGTATAAATTAATGCATAATACCTATACACGGATAACATATATGCTGCACTGTACAATGATGTTGAGGATTCATAAAACAGAACCGTCAGCCCTATATATAATGATGACGGTGCCTATACACTGATGGTGAGCACTTTGTGCTGCATAATGATGCCAAACATGTGTACACTGAAAATAAACACACTACACTGTATAGTTATGTTAAAGGGACAGTCTAGTCCAAAATAAACTTTCAGGATTTAGATAGAGAATGTAATTTTTTTTTTTTAAATTTTATTTATATCCAGCACTGTATACAGGTTCACAAAACAGTAAATTGTGCCACGCAGGGCTTGGTATCATACATTGAGTGCAAAGAAGGAAATCAGGCACACTTTGGTAGGTATAAATAATTTCTGGTAGTATGCTTTTTCTTATATGTTATTACGAGATGAATAACTATCACTCGAGAAATATTTGTACACAGTGATGGGGATTTTTCTTTTTTCTATAACATAACTAAACTAAACAACAATAAACAAACAAACAAAACAAACCCAAAACAACACAAACAAAAGGCTCTAGCCCAGTTAACCAAGCGGCTGATGTCATAGTTTGGATGCAAAGGTTATGCATCATGCCTGGTCGTTGTGCGAGGCTAGATATATGGTTGAGTAAGATCAAGCAGGTGAGATAATTGGGCGCGTGCTACGTAAAATAATCAAAGGGGTTAGCACAGTTGTGGATGTGAGAATGGCATCCCTCACAGAGTCGAACCCACCTAGGTATAGGGCATAAACAAGTACATGCAGACTTCGGGAGATACTAATTAGCTAACTGAACCATACTCATGATCAGTATTGTACTGAAAATATATCATTATGTTAACAAATACGTTGTACGGCATTCGAGATGATGCATGAAATCATGTAGAGAACATTTGCTGTATCATTGCGTCACGTGATGTTAATATCAAAAAGCCCAATAATGTTAGGTTAATATGGATTGGGCTATATGTTACTTGGAAGACTTAAAGAGTGTGGTGCAGACACGTATGACCCAGGCCACTATGGGAGAAATAACTATAGTTTTGCAGGTATTACAAACGGTGCCAACCTTCGTGTCGCCGCATAGACAAGTGTGGTTATAGTGGTAGGGTGGTGACATGACCTACAAGCCGTCTCAGCAGGGGCAATACAAAATACAGCAAGACAAAACGATAGAGACAAACATAACAAATGACAAAACAGGCATAACGCGCAACCATACAGTATAACAGAGCATCTATTGTCCTCACAACCATCCCCACCCATGTTGTCAGTCAAGGAGAGACCTAAATGGTTTGTGGTGGCGTTAGAGTTTCATTAACGGACTCCACAGCGGTTCTGATCCCATAGGCTGCGCAGATGCTGCCATGATTTGAATGTAGGGTTTAATTACTATGCCTGTTCACTGCATGAGGTGAAATATGTGATCGTGTGCGATCAAACAGGTTGATTGTACAGGTGCATATGGTGCAGTAATATCACAAGGGCTAGCACGGTGGTATAAGTGCAGGTGGCTTCCCCACAGATTTGAACACACATTAATACAGAACCTAGTCGGCTCCAGGAAATACTAGTTAACTAAATAGGTCATACCTCTGATCATTATCATGACCAGTGTTGTGCTGCGAATATGTAATAAGGTTAGCGGATACCTTATACTGCACTCGAGATGGTGCTTAAGATAAAATAGTGAATACCCGCTGTACCCCCACCAATCCCTCCAACAGTTAAGATTAGAAAGCATAATCAAGGAACAGGGTGCATTCATGTTACTACTTTTACAAGTGCGGTGATAATGAGAGGATAATGGCATGACCTGCAAGAAGTCTTAGCAGGAGCAAGCAGGTCACCCTAACCGCAATAGACCGTTATGTACATATTGGATAAGTGAACTTTGTATACAGGCACAGAACAGTCAAGCCCGCACTGGATATAAACATTGGCTCTATCTCTGGTGCACCCCCAAATGCAAGCCCCACACAGTGATCCCAGGTAGTTTAAACAACAAGTGATCAGGCGATATCCCAGCCCGCAGTCAAAGCGTTCAAACAGCCAGTCAGCCAATGCCCCCATGCTCCACCGCTAAGTTCAATATTGCCCTGAACATGAATTTACGTGAGTTCAAAGTTCTAAGGTGTGCCCCATGATACCGTGTAGGCCAGCCCGAGGAAGAAAGACATCAGCCGATGCCTCTTGCTGTGCGAGAGAGTCCGAGTGCTTCTGGGGGACCACAGTCAGATAGCCAGCTTGCTCGGTGTAAAAGAGAGCATGGAAGAGGTGAGTCACTTGCCAACACCTGCACGCGTTGGGGGAGGGGCATAGCCGTGCCTTCTGTAATTGCCCTGCGCCCAAGAGATGTTTCATATGGAATAGCAGCAGAGCTGACAGCAATTCTGAGTGCAGGGTACACAACTTTCGCGGCGGGTAAGTCTCTCAGCAGCTCAGGGATAAGTAGTGCTTCCATGTTCTGCCTCTCAGCACCCATCGTTATGTCCGTCATTGGGGCGCATATTATAGAGGCTCCACATAGTCTCTCCAGGCTCGCGGTAGTCGTGACAGGTGGAAGTTGAGCCCGTTCCACACCACATGATAGTGATCTCTCGGTCAAGACTGAAAAAAGGCTTGTTAAATCATCCGGTGTAGCGGACCCTTGTAAAGTTGTGGTAGGTGGGTGCTGTAGATCTTGTACTGAACAGCAAGTTTGCTTAGTCATAGGGCCAGGATCTTTGAGGTAGGCCCCCCCCCCGTTGCCTGAATCACCCCAATCAAGGTGTTAAGGTTACAGGATAAGCGTTCAAATCTAGGTAGGAAAATAGCAAGTAACTGTGCAGTAACGTGGTTTTCTGCCTCCATCGGAAAAAAGATTAGTAAATAGTGAAAGGATTACTATGTACAGTGTGGCGCTTGAGAGCCCGCCACCATGCCAGTCGGCAGTTATTGCTTAATATGACTCCCGTGGGAGAGAAGATGATATGTTCTCAATCTGCCTTGGTTCTCAGACACGTAGCTGTCAAGAGATATGCATATGGCTAAGGGTTCAGGCTGTATAAGGATTCTTTTTCTCGAGGTGTCTCAGAGCTTTAGAAGAGTGCAGCCATCTTGGAACGCCACCCACCGGAAGTCATCTAGAGAATGTAATTTTAAACAATTTTCCAATTTACTTTTATCACCAATTTTGCTTTGTTCTCTTGGTATTCTTAGTTGAAAGCTAAACATAGGAGGTTCATATGCTAATTTCTAAGCCATTGAAGGCCGCCTCTTCTCTCAGGGCATTTTTCACTACTAGAGGGTGTTAGTTCATGTCTGTCATATAGATAACACTGTGCTCACACACGTGGAGTTCAGGTGAGCCAGCTCTGATTGGCTAAAATGGATGTCTGTCAAAAGAACTCAAATAAGGGGGCAGTTTTCAGAGGCTTAGATACAAGGTAAAATGTGTATTTATATAACTGTGTTGGTTATGCAAAACTAGGGAATGGGTAATAAATTGATTATTTATCTTTTTAAACAATAAAAATTCTGGTGTAGACTGTCCCTTTAATTATTTTTACACTGAACTAGGACATGTTTTGCTGAATAATAATTATGGCCATATATACACTGTAATGTAGAGGTGTGCATGTAATGTAGACAGATAATAGACATGTGGTACTGCACAATTATGACTTTAAAAAGACAGATAAATATATATATATATATATATATATATATATATATATATATATATATATAAATATATATATATATATATATATATATATAAATATATATATATATATATATATATATATATATATATATATATATATATACATACATACAAGGCTTGAAATTTCCAGTGGTCTGTGCACTGATATCTTGCAGTATAACAACAGTTGGAGTATTGTCATTGTTCCAATGAATACTATCCATTAGACTTTGGGTGGAGATGAGAAACACAGCTGTTACCGGATCCACCAACTTTTATGACGGCTGGTAAAGTTTTTGGGCTGTGCAGTGAGATATTTCAACCATACGCTTCAAGCTGTTCTGGCTGACCTGCCCTCTCTTCTCCCATTCTAGCCACTATGCCACTACTTATGGTCTCTACTATGAAGTCCAAATTAGGCAGCAAAAAAATAAATATACATCTTAAAAAAATAAAAAATAATTCACCAAGGGGCGTCCTTAGGAGGTTGCCTAGTCTGCCTTTATTGTAGCACCGGCGCCTTTATTGTAGCACCGGCCCTGTTTGTATTTAGCCATAGTATACAGAAATGTATGTTACGGCCCATGCCGAGATACACAACTCACAATGTAAAATTTACCTTTAGATCAGTGGAGAGCATTATATCAAGCCCATAGTAAAATAAGTTGTTGTTTTTTTACATTCTTTTTATTAAGGAAACACAGGTACAAATATATATTTGTATGCACAGACAAAGAAGAATTATAAGCATTTAACAGTTCACATTTTGGAATAAATATTACATATCAAACACCACTGTGTAATCAGTTGCGATACAGTTGTTATTGCGGATACCAAAGAAGAAGGGAAGATAGTAATTATATGCACTATAGACAGAGGTCAACCATTATAGTCCTTTGATACCGCACAAAATAAATAAATCCATGTAGTCATGTGTCACCTCATGTTGAGCCTGTGCCTCTTGATTTTATAATAATAACCAACAAAACAACTTAACTAAAGATATAAACTAAACAAAACAAATCCCAAATAAGCCCAGAGGTATGTGAACAGCTGCCTTAATAGGAAAGAATCAGAGTTATACAATCCCCAGCCAGATATGTATGAGATATATCGATACACAAATTACTCAGAGTTTCAAGACAAATAAGCTTGCAAACTCAAATCAGATCCCCAAGAGTGGATAGGTATCAAAAAACAGCCCGCTTAAACAATGTAAATGCCAAAGTTTTGTCTGACAAAGGCAATAATAGAGAGGGTCATCTTGTTGACTGCTAAATTATATTGCCAGGCAAATGTCTTTTAATAAACATTGGTCTAGTGACTGACTGAACAAATGACCCGGTGTGGAAAGTGTGGCTGCCTTAATAAGGAATGTATGCGATTGCTTAATAGTTTCCTAGCAAATATGAATGGTATATGTATGTGCATAGGCTACTTAAAATGATTAAACATGTGTGGCCATAAGTCAAAGCAGGATCTGGTATGTAGATAGGTGTTGAGACAACAGTTTGTAGAGACGTTTTAGTTCCCAAAGATATGTCTAATAAAAGTAGTATTAGCAATGATCATATTGTTAGTTGCTAAAATATAATACTAAGCAGAGTGCTACTAATGGGCAGTATCTCATTGCCTGACAAATCAAATAAATAAAACAATTAGGTAGAGAAATGAGGCATCTACCACTAGAAAGGATGATATGCATAACAGTAGATTACCAGCAATCTGTGGAACGTAATCACAAACAAGAGGACGCCTCCTAGTGTAATACTGAGATGATAGTTGACAACAGGGGATCTTGTATTGTAGCTATACTCACAGAGGGAGCAGCACCAAATGTGCTAAATGACGCAGGCTGGGATCTCAACAGTGTCCCAGCAAACTGATCCTTAAATAGGATGTAGAGGCCAAGGTGTATCAAGTCTCAGGAACGTTCCAATAAAGCTCAGGCTTCCAAATGATATAATGTATTTTTATTAAAACCAATAGTTAAAAACAGAGGGTATGTACATTACCCAATGTATTAAAAGCAATACAGGTAGCAGATTGCAACGCGTTTCTCAGCTATGCTAGCTGTTTCATCAGGCATCTCTGAGTTTCTATTCTCTACTGTGCTGTGTACACCATGCAACGCTGCAGCCAGTACTCCTTTCTCTGTTCTTGGTTCTTTCTGACTCCTCGCGGGCCAAGAGGTATTAGTCTTGATCATTTGAGGTGCCCGAAGAGCAAAACTATTAAAGGCAGGGGTAGTAGGATGGCAATGAGTTTAACCTGATTTAGGGAAAAAATCTGGAGGTTTAAGCAAAACCGCTCAAGCTTGCGGCCATCATAAAACGCCACCCACCGGAAGTCAAGTTGTTGTTTTTTAGAATATATTGCTCTTACAAAACAGAGATTTTTTTTTTATTTATTTTTTTAAATAAATACTTGTACGGTACATAAGATAATATGGTACAAAATAAAATATATATTTTTTACCATGTTGCAGAAATCATGAAGTTTCAAAATCTTTTGAAGCTTAAAATTACAAGATTATCCCTTAAAACGTGTGAAACATATTTTGTACTAAACAAAAAGGAGTTTAAATTGATATTGAACACACAGGAGATTCATGTTTGTACACACACCTGATCCCCAGGGATACAATTTGCATTGGCCGATAACAACAACTCTCAACGTACAACTGGTGGACAGGACAAACCTTCACAAGCATTAAAACAAAAGCAAAGGAACATCTGTTTTTCAAAGTAATCATTTACAATTAAATAAAATAAAAATATATGATATCCCTTTAATAAATATGACATCCTTGTATGTGACAGAATTAGAGCAATGTTCCATGTGTAGTTTTTTTTAACCCCTTAACGACCATGACATACCCTGTATTGGGTCATGGAGCACAGAAATAACGGCTATGCCATTTCACGAACAGCTATACGTCTCCAAGCATTGAAACTCAAGAAGTCTGGTGAGGTTTTTGTTAATTCGAATTTCATAGCTTCAGCAGGAAACCGGTCACGAGAAAACTCACTTCACAGTTGTTCTGTCCTGCATGGCTGATGACACAAAACTGAAAACACTGGTTATTTTTAAGCGGAAAAACTCTGCCGAAAAATGCGAAATTCCCATCTCTTGCGCTCAACCAAATGGCTGGATGGACGAAGACGGAGTGAAATTCTGGCTTCATAATGTTTGGTGCATCGACCTAGCAGTCTGCGCCGCAAAAGAGCATTACCGTACTGGTGTGGGGCATGTTTAAAGCACATGTTAAAGACAGCATCAAATCAGATGAAATGAAATGTTTCGAATATACCACGACCCCTCCAATTCGTATCTTATTTTTTGTCTCAAAAATCTTGCGTTATACTCGAGTATCTAAGGTAAGTTAAATTCAATGTAACGTTTAAACAATTTTATGGAACAGAATAAAAATGTCAGACATTTTATGACATGAACTGTAGGGATGGGAGAAATTCTACATTTTTACATTTTAATGGTAAAATTATGTTTCCTTTCTGTCATGTTAATGTTAACTTTGAATATAGATTCCAATATAATGTGAAATTACCATAAAAACAATGTCACGCATAACCTTTATGAAAAAGCTCACAAAATAAGTCTTAACAAACGAAATGTCCCAGACTTAAAATAGCAGTTTGCTGCCCTTCTGTTGCTTCATTCCTGATTGGTCCATTCCTGTGATGTCACTCTGCTTTGTAAATTACATTTCACAACTTGTGAAGCTTTTCAAGGATAAATTTTACCTTGTGATTCCCACTGACATCTGTCTCTAACTTCTTCCCTTTTCTCTCAGTCGACTACTCATAAACAAGCCATAAGTAACTTTCTCAGTTTCAACTTCTGACAACAGTCTATTAAAGGGATATGAAACCCATTTTTTTTCTTTCGTTATTTGGATAGAGCATGCAATTTTAAGCAACTTTCTAATTTACTCCTATTATCATTTTTTTGTTGTCTTTGTATCTTTATTTGAAAAGCAGGAATGTAAGATTAGGAGACGGCCGTTTTTGGTTTAGAACTGGGTAGCACTTGCTGATTGGTGGCTAAATGTAGCACTGAAATTTAAATACCCCACACTCCAACAGCCCATTTCAAAAGTTTTCTTTTTGTGAGCTAACAGTTTGAACTATTCTCCAATCAGCGCTCTAGTCATACGGCACTCACATTTGTTTATTATGAGATTCTACTGTATTTAATGGTTGTTTATCTGCTGGATCACCCTCCTATTTGGTATATACTCTTAACAATTAGCAGGAATCTGTGAAAGGAATCACAAAGAGAGAGAGCGCCTCCTAGTGCAACTCTGTTGGAATAGTGATTATAACAAATCAAGTGGATGAAATAATACTCACAAAATGAGCAGCATCAGTGTGCTAATTGGTACAAGCTGGGGAATCACAGTGACCCAGCTACACTGATCCTGCGACAGGATGAAGGATCCAGAGAATCCAAAGGAAAAAAGCTCAGGCTTCCATATAGTGAACAATTTCTTAAAATAGTTGTTTATTAAAAGCAAGGGATGTATACAGTTTCACCCCAAAGGAGTTAAAACAAATGTTAAAAACAGTTGCAACGCGTTTCTCAGCCAGACTGGCTGTTTCATCTGTCTTGCTAATAGAAGCTCTGGCTTTTTATACAACATTGAACATGATGACCCCTCCCCTTACCCCATGTTCAAGCAATTATACATAATTAACAATTCACTATTGACAACATATCTCAACCACAATACAAAAAATAAACAAACAAATAACAAGAACTGCAACATTATGTGTGATCATTCCCCAACTTCATGCAGGTAATAGGCTCCAACGGAATTAATGCAAATAGACATCTTAACAAGGAATACTTTGAACCTCTCTCTTTGGATGGATCAACGCCATTAACATTGAAAGATATTACTTATTACTTATTGAAATTATTGTTACTGTCCGGAATCACTGGATCTTGTAAATTATAATGCCTACCAATGTTCAGTAAAGACTTAGCCTATAAATGCCTTGACTCTTAACAATTACCCTAACTTCAATCTATTTTAATTTCTTCTGCTAGACTTTAAAGGGACATGTAACCCAAGTTTTTTTCTTTCATGATTTAGAAAGAGCATTCAGTTTTAAACAACTTTCCAATTATGTCTATTGTCTAATTTGCTTCATTCATTTGATATCTTTTGTTGAAAAGTGTCACGGATTCCAAATTTACAAGGTCACCCTCCCTTCAATATTGAATTGTGTTGTGCCCCGACCCTCTTGTTACTTGTTTTACACTGCTTATACGTTGTCACTAAAAGAGCTGATCTCTGACGTTTGGCCCCTTTATGCCTTGCCGGGCTGAATCGAACTACATGCCGGCTGGACTTGCTAGCTTTTCCCCCTCTGAACTTTACCCTAGGTCGCTTCAGAGGCCCATTGTCCCAGAGCTCGGCTCTTTTGGGGATTTTTTGTGCCTTTGGTGGACAAGGGCTGGGGTGATTGCCAAGGGGCAGCCCACCCGAGAACTGGGGATTTTGGACACTCCCACCTCCATATCTTTGCCAGGTTGTAACTCTGGGGACCAGGAGCTTTCAAAATGACACCCGGGATCACCCCAAAACCACGACCTAGACACTGTGGGGGCTCTATGTGACTGTGGCTCCTATGGAGGTGACAGACTGTCTGGAGGGGCGGGAATGGCGGGAGATCTTGGGATCAGATAAGGCTCTGAATGTGTATATAATCTGTGTGGTTTTCACAATTAAGTCTGTTTGTGTTTCCCCTGAATACTGGTCTTGTCTGTTTATTAGGGTGGGCTCTGGCTATAATCACTTTCCAGCTATACAGCTCCAGGCAGGAAGCAGGACCGTTTGGAGGAGCTATCCAGTCAGGGTAGCCGGTGTCCGTCACAAAAAGCATATCTAAATAGGCTCAGTAGCTGCTGATTGGTGGGTGGCTGCATATAGATGCCTTGTGCGATTGCCTCACCCTTGTGCATTGCAATTTATTCAACAAAGGATGTCTAAAGAATGAAGTGAATTAAATTACAAAAGTAAATTGGAATGTTATTTAAAATGGTATTCTCTATCTGAATCATGAAAAAAATATTTTGGATTTAATGTCCCTTTAATTTACCTAATTTATTAATCATCCATTCATTTTACTTTATTTTAGTTCTCACACTGACTTTCAATTGCCTATAGGACCAACATTATAAAAATGATTTATAAAGCCCTTTGTAACACTAAACACTCTCAGATATTCCTTACAAATCTCATCATTGTAACCAACCACTGTTTTTTTTAATGGCCATCACTAAATAATAGTGATTTGATTGTGATCCTGTAACAAAAATTGAATTGCTCTGTAAAAGTAGTTGTGTTAAAGGGACAGTCAACACAAAATTTGTTATAGTTTAAACAGATAGCTAACTACCTATTCCCCAGCTTTGCACAACCAACATGGTTATATTAATTTAGTTTATAACCTTTAAACCTCTAAATGTCTGTTTCTAAAACACTAAAGACAGGCCCATGACAAAATGCTTTTTTATTAGCTTTTTACAACAAGGGAGTGCTAGTTCGTGTGAGCCTTATAGATAACATTGTGCTCACGCCCATGGGCCTAGATTTGGAGTTTGGCGGTAGCCGTGAAAACCAGCGTTAGAGTCTCCTAACGCTGGTTTTAGGCTAACTCCGGTATTTGGAGTCACTCAAAAAAGGGTCTAACGCTCACTTTTCAGCCGCGACTTTTCCATACCGCAGATCCCCTTACGTCATTTGCGTATCCTATCTTTTCAATGGGATCTTTCTAACTTCGGTATTTAGAGTCGTGTCTGAAGTGAGCGTTAGAAATCTAACGACAAAACTCCAGCCGCAGAAAAAAGTCAGTAGTTAAGAGCTTTCTGGGCTAACCCCGGTTCATAAAGCTCTTAACTACTGTACTCTAAAGTACACTAACACCCATAAACTACCTATGTACCCCTAAACCGAGGTCCCCCCACATCGCTGCCACTCGATTCAATTTTTTAACCCCTAATCTGCCGACCGCCACCTACGTTATACTTATGTACCCCTAATCTGCTGCCCCTAACACCGCCGACCCCTGTATTATATTTATTAACCCCTAATCTGCCCCCCACAAAGTCGCCGCCAACTACCTACACTTATTAACCCCTAATCTGCCGACCGCAAAGCGCCGCTACTTAAGTTATCCTTATGTACCCCTAATCTGCTGCCCCTAACACCGCCGACTCCTATATTTATTAACCCCTAATCTGCCCCCCTCAACGTCGCCTCCACCTGCCTACACTTATTAACCCCTAATCTGCCGAGCGGACCGCACCGCTACTATAATAAAGTTATTAACCCCTAATCCGCCTCACTAACCCTATAATAAATAGTATTAACCCCTAATCTGCCCTCCCTAACATCGCCGACACCTAACTTCAAACATTAACCCCTAATCTGCCGACCGGAGCTCACCGCTATTCTAATACATTTTTAAACCCCTAAAGCTAAGTCTAACCCTAACACTAACACCCCCCTAACTTAAATATAATTTAAATCTAACTAAATAAATTAACTCTTATTAAATAACTTATTCCTATTTAAAGCTAAATACTTACCTGTAAAATAAACCCTAATATAGCTACAATATAAATTATAATTACATTGTAGCTATTTTAGGATTAATATTTATTTTACAGGCAACTTTGTAATTATTTTAACCAGGTACAATAGCTATTAAATAGTTAAGAACTATTTAATAGTTACCTAGTTAAAATAATTACAAAATTACCTGTAAAATAAATCCTAACCTAAGTTACAATTAAACCTAACACAACCCTATCAATAAATTAATTAAATAAACTACCTACAATTACCTACAATTAAACCTAACACTACACTATCAATAAATTAATTAAATAAAATACCTACAATTATCTACAATTAAACCTAACACTACACTATCAATAAATTAATTAAATACAATATCTACAATTATCTACAATTAAACCTAACACTACACTATCAATAAATTAATTAAATACAATTCCTACAAATAACTACAATGAAATAAACTAACTAAAGTACAAAAAATAAAAAAGAACTAAGTTACAAAAAATAAAAAAATATTTACAAACATAAGAAAAATATTACAACAATTTTAAACTAATTACACCTACTCTAAGCCCCCTAATAAAATAACAAAGCCCCCCAAAATAACAAAATGCCCTACCCTATTCTAAATTACTAAAGTTCAAAGCTCTTTTACCTTACCAGCCCTGAACAGGGCCCTTTGCGGGGCATGCCCCAAGAAGTTCAGCTCTTTTGACTGTAACAAAAAACATACAATACCCCCCCCCAACATTACAACCCACCACCCACATACCCCTAATCTAACCCAAACCCCCCTTAAATAAACCTAACACTAAGCCCCTGAAGATCTTCCTACCTTATCTTCACCATACCAGGTTCACCGATCCGTCCTGAAGTGCTCCTCCGATGTCCTGATACAAGCCCAAGCGGGGGGCTGAAGAGGTCCATGATCCGGCTGAAGTCTTCATCCAAGCGGGGCAGAAGAGGTCTTTCATCCGATTGAAGTCTTCATCCAGGTGGCATCTTCTATCGTCATCCATCCGGAGCGAAGCGGCAGCATCCTGAAGACCTCCGACGCGGAACATCCATCCTGCCCGACGACTGAACGACGAATGACGTTTCCTTTAAATGACGTCATCCAAGATGGCGTCCCTCGAATTCCGATTGGCTGATAGGATTTTATCAGCCAATCGGAATTAAGGTAGGAATATTCTGATTGGCTGATGGAATCAGCCAATCAGAATCAAGTTCAATCCGATTGGCTGATCCAATCAGCCAATCAGATTGAGCTCGCATTCTATTGGCTGTTCCGATCAGCCAATAGAATGCAAGCTCAATCTGATTGGCTGATTGGATCAGCCAATCGGATTGATCTTGATTCTGATTGGCTGATTCCATCAGCCAATCAGAATATTCCTACCTTAATTCCGAGGATTTATTTTACAGGTAATTTTGTAATTATTTTAACTAGGTAACTATTAAATAGTTCTTAACTATTTAATAGCTATTGTACCTGTTTAAAATAATTACAAAGTTGCCTGTAAAATAAATATTAATCCTAAAATAGCTACAATATAATTATAATTTATATTGTAGCTATATTAGGGTTTATTTTACAGGTAAGTATTTAGCTTTAAATAGGAATAATTTATTTAATAAGAGTTAATTAATTTCGTTAGATTAAAATTATATTTAACTTAGGGGGGTGTTAGTGTTAGGGTTAGACTTAGCTTTAGGGGTTAATACATATATTAGAATAGCGGTGAGCTCCGGTCGGCAGATTAGGGGTTAATAATTGAAGTTAGGTGTCGGCGATGTTAGGAAGGGCAGATTAGGGGTTAATACTATTTATTATAGGGTTAGTGAGGCGGATTAGGGGTTAATAACTTTATTATAGTAGCGGTGCGGTCCGTTCGGCAGATTAGGGGTTAATAAGTGTAGGCAGGTGGAGGCGACGTTGTGGGGGGCAGATTAGGGGTTAATAAATATAATATAGGGGTCGGCGGTGTTAGGGGCAGCAGATTAGGGGTACATAGGGATAATGTAAGTAGCGGCGGTTTACGGAGCGGCAGATTAGGGGTTAAAAATAAAATGCAGGTGTCAGCGATAGCGGGGGCGGCAGATTAGGGGTTAATAAGTGTAAGGTTAGGGGTGTTTAGACTCGGGGTACATGTTAGAGTGTTAGGTGCAGACGTAGGAAGTGTTTCCCCATAGCAAACAATGGGGCTGCGTTAAAAGCTGAACGCGGCTTTTTTGCAGGTGTTAGGTTTTTTTACAGCTCAAACAGCCCCATTGTTTTCTATGGGGGAATCGTGCACGAGCACGTTTTTGAGGCTGGCCGGGTCTGTAAGCAACTCTGGTATCGAGAGTTGAAGTTGCGTTAAAAATGCTCTACGCTCCTTTTTTGGAGCCTAACGCAGCCATTCTGTGGACTCTCAATACCAGAGTTATTTTTATGGTGCGGCCAGAAAAAAGCCGGCGTTAGCTACGCGGGTCCTTACCGACAAAACTCCAAATCTAGCCGATGGGTTCTAAAAAAACAGCACTAATTGGCTTAAATGCAAATCAATAGATAATAAATAAAAAGTCATGTGATCAGGGGGCTGTCAGAAGATGCTTAGAAATAAGGTAATCACAGAAATAAAAAGTGTATTAAAGGAACACTGAACCCAAAATTTTCTTTCATGATTCAGATAGAGCATGGAAGTTTAAGACACTTTCTAATTTACTCCTATTATCAATTTTTCTTTGTTCTCTTGATATCTTTATTTTAAAAGCAGGAATGTAAATCTTAGCAGCCAGACCATTTTAGGTTCAGCACCATGGATAGCGCTTGCTTATTGGAGGCTTACATTTACCCACCAATAAGCAAGCATAACCTAGGTTTCTTAACCAAAAATGGGCCGACTCCTATGCATCACATTCCTGCTTTCTAAATAAGATAGCAAGAGAACAAAGACAAATTGATAATAGGAGTAAATTAAAAACTTGCTTAACATTGCATGCTCTATCTGAATCATGAAAGAAAAAAAAAATGGGTTTAGTGTCCCTTTAATATAACAGTGTTTTCTGTGCAAAACTGGGGAATGGGAAATAAAGGGATTATCTATCTTTTTAAACAATAAAAAATGTGAGTTGACTGTCCCTTTAAGTGTTTTCACATATTGACTCCATTTATGCAACCAGATTGAGATCTAGTGATTATTATTTTATTGTTTCATGTTGTTTTTTTTTTACTTAGGCGGATTTTCTATGTCTAGATTTCCTTAAAACAACATTTCAAAACTATGGAAAGAAAATACTGGTGCAAGCTGGGGTGTAGTACGAAACATTCTAAACATTTGTTTTCCTTTTTGGAAACATTAATACATTTCTGGTACATTTACCATATCTTTTCCTGAACATATTAGGAGTTTTAGTCATAAATTTTTTTTTTTTTTCACTGATACATTTGAAAATATGAAAATCCCATTGCTCTGTGTCATGTAAACGCAAAAATCACACAGGGACAATGAGGTGGAAATATATATACAGTATACACAATCAGCCATCTCCAAAATATTAGTATTTCTTTATCAAAGTTTAGAAAGCAGCCGTTTTGTTTAAAAACTTCACATGTCATCAATGACTAATCCGACTTCCTCCAATCATGGCTTTCCCCCCAAGGGAGTCATTGCCTGAGGCCATGCCGTGATTGGTGGAAGCCGGATTAGTCATTGCTGATGTGTGAAGAGAGGATCTCCGTGCGGGGGAAGCTGCTCCGGCTGTGAAAAGAACAAAGGTACGTTTTTAAACAAAACGGCTGCTTTCTAAACTTTGATGAATGAAAGTGCCCCTGTTTTTAAATTTATTTTTAAAAATCGGGCTTTCATTCATCAAAGTATACCGTCACTTTAACAATGTTATACACTGTGTAAATACTTCTGCCCTCTAGTGTCCAAAAGCATTGTTGCAAATTGCTGCCATATGCCAGACATGTGCAGGCTACCAACCTAGGTATTCTCTTCAACAAAGAATAAATTCAGAGAAAATTTGATAATAAAAGAAGATTATAATTTTGTTTTTAATTTTATACACATTCACCTAGATTACGAGTTTTGCATTTGTGTTTTAACGCTGAAAAAATGGCCATTTCAGTGTTTAAACAGCAACGCAGCCATTACGAGTCTTTTCGGTATAGCTGTACCGCAAGCCTTTTAACCTGTAACGCAACGTCAGTCCCGCACTCAAAAAAATTAAGTTTTTGCATGAGATTTCCATAGTGCTGCCTTACAAGTTTTGCGGTGAGGCTAAAAAGCTTGCGTTACAGCCTATACCGACACAATCCATTTCGCAATCTGAGACCAGTAGTTATGAGTTTTACGCAACAAAACTGTTACATAAAACTCCTAAATAAACTGTTACAAAGTACACTAACACCCATAAACTACCTAATAACCCCTAAACCAAGGCCCTCAAAGTTATTTACCCCTAACCTGCCGCTCTCGACATCGCTGCCACTAATAAAATGTATTAACCCCTATTCCGCCGCTTCCCGATATCGCCGCCACTAAATAAAGTTATTAACCCCTAAACCTCTGGCCTCCCACATCACTACCACTAAATACCTATTAACCCCAAAACTGCCAGCCCCCCACATCGCCAAAAACTAAATTAAACTATTAACCCCTAAACCTAACAACCACCTAACTTTAAATTAAAATTACAATATCCCTATCTTTAAATAAATAAAAACTTACCTGGGAAATAAAAAAAAAAATTAGTTTAAACTATAAATTAAACTAACATTTATACTATTATACTAAAATAAAAATAACTCTCAATGAAATAAATTAAATTACTCTTTAAAAAACTAACACTACTAAAAAAATTAAATCTACAGTTACAAATTAAAAATACTAAATTACAAAAAATAAAAAAAATACTAAATTACAAAAAATTAAAAAATACTAAATTACAAAAAATAACAAATGAAATTATCCAAAATAAAAACAACTACACCTAATCTAATAGCCCTATCAAAATAAAAAAGGCCCTCAAAATAAAAAAAAACCTAGCCTACAATAAACTACCAATAGCCCTTAAAAGAGCCTTTTGTAGGGCATTGCCCTAAAGAAATCAGCTCTTTTCCCTGTAAAAAAATACAAAGACCCCCTCAACAGTAAAACCCACCACCCAACCAACCCCCTAAAATAAAAAACCTAACTCTAAAAAAAAACTAAGCTACCCATTGCACTGAAAAGGGCATTTGTATGGGCATTGCCTTTAAAAGGGCATTCAGCTCTTTTTTTGCCCTTAAAAGAGCATTCAGATCTTTTAAGAAAAGCCCAAACCCTAATCTAAAAAAAAACACCATAAAAAACCTTAAAAAAACCTAACACTAACCCCTCTTTAGGTACTCACATTTGATGAAGTCCGGCTTGAACGATTCAAATTAGCCAATAGGAATGAGAGCTGCTTAAATCCTATTGGCTGATTTGAACAGTCAATATGATTTTAGCAGCTCTAATTCCTATTGGCTGATTCAAATTTTTCAGCCAATAGAAATGCAATGGTACCCCCAGTATAAAAGGGGTACCTTGCATTAGAATCCTCAGTGTGTGGTGGATGATCGCATGAAGAGGACCTCCATGTCGGATCGATGGACCTCCGCCCAGATGCCGGTCCCTCGATGGATGAAAATGGAGCCGCCTGGATGAAGATGGAGCTGCAGGGATGAAGATAATTCAAGCAGGACTTCAGCATCTGTGAGTACCTAAAGAGGGGTTAGTGTTAGGTTTTTTAAGTTTTTTTTTAGATTAGGGTTTGGGCTTGTCTTAAAAGAGCTGAATGCCCTTTTAAGGGCAAGAAAAAGAGCTGAATGCCCTTTTAAAGGCAATGCCCATACAAATGACCTTTTCAGGGCAATGGGTAGCTTAGGTTTTTTAATTTGAGGGGTTGGTTGGGTGGTGGGTTTTACTGTTGGGGGGTCTTTGTATTTTTTTACAGGGAAAAGAGTTGATTTTTTTAAGGCAATGCCCTACAAAAGGCCCTTTTATTTAGTGGCAGTGATGTGGGAGGCCAGAGGTTTAGAGGTTAATAACTTTATTTAGTGGCGGCGATGTCGGGGAGCGGCGGAATAGGGGTTAAAAATGTATTTTGGTGGCGGCGATGTCGGGGGCGGAAAATTAGGAGTCAATAAGTTTATGTAGGTGTTGGCAATGTTGGGGGCAGCAGATTAGGAGTGTTTAGACGTGGGGTTTATGTTAGGGTGTTAGGTTTAAACTGAACTTTTTTTCTGATAGACATCAATGGGGCTGCGTTACGGAGCTTTTCAATTCGTGATTGCAGGTGTTAGGTTTTTTCTAACACTAGCAATTCGTGAAACAGATATCAAAAACAAAATAAGTCCTTGATGGAGGTGCGCCTATGGTGACGAATGTAGCAAACAATCCGATATAAGGCTGCTCTTCTGTAGCGTGCGTAGACGGTTAGGAAATCTGTAGTGGGGAAACAGGAAGGCGCCAATAGGGTGATAACGTATAGACCCAGACAGGTGAGTATAAGGAGAGAAAAGGTACTCACAAGCAGGGCGGCACTTGAACGTGCCTAACCAAGCGGGCCGGGACCACAGCGTTGCCCGGGAGACTCACAACGGCAACAACACCAATCCTCGAGCCGGACCAAGTTCCGTGTGGCCAATCAGGAACGCTGGATGATGACACACCTCCCTCTTCGTATGCCGATACTGAACACAGGCATAGAGGGTAGGAGACAGGAACAAACTGTGTAAGGCTCTCCCGAATACCGAGAGCTTGATTCACACAAGCCAACAAGCTGCTATAAAGACATGAGACTTATGTATAAGGAGCTAGAGAGAACAAGAGCAAAGTGCTCTTGTTCTCTCTAGCTCCTTATACATAAGTCTCATGTCTTTATAGCAGCTTGTTGGCTTGTGTGAATCAAGCTCTCGGTATTCGGGAGAGCCTTACACAGTTTGTTCCTGTCTCCTACCCTCTATGCCTGTGTTCAGTATCGGCATACGAAGAGGGAGGTGTGTCATCATCCAGCGTTCCTGATTGGCCACACGGAACTTGGTCCGGCTCGAGGATTGGTGTTGTTGCCGTTGTGAGTCTCCCGGGCGACGCTGTGGTCCCGGCCCGCTTGGTTAGGCACGTTCAAGTGCCGCCCTGCTTGTGAGTACCTTTTCTCTCCTTATACTCACCTGTCTGGGTCTATACGTTATCACCCTATTGGCGCCTTCCTGTTTCCCCACTACAGTTTTTCTAACACTCTCTCACGTCAAAGCAGCGCTTGTATTTTGTGTGGTATGGACCTCAACACAACCATATCACACGCACAAGGAAGCTTTTCAAAAACTCGTAATGCAGGGTGAAATTACACAACTTTGAGTTCGTTTTGCACCCTCTATAGCGCAAAACTTGTAATCTAGGTGTCTGTGTATTATAAAAGAAAACATTTAGGTTTTATATCTCTTTAATAGTCTATGATAATGAAAAAGATTGCTGAAACAGAGTACATATACCTAAGTGTTTCCCTGCCAATCAAACAATATCCTATTACCTTGGGATGTGGTAACAACTATGCAGAGGAAAACATTTTCAAAACAGTACAATTTATAGCTACCTCCTTTTTCGCAAGTTAAAAGCATAATACACAAGCAATAGTTAATGGGGATATGAAACACTGCTCCTTTAGTAAAAAAAAGTCAAAAGTAAACATAAAAAACTTAAAAAATCAGCAAGCAATTTACTTGTTTTATTGCAAAATAAGCACTGAGAAATTATCAATGTAGTCACTGTCTTTAGTGAGATAAGCTGAAATGTTGCCTTTTGTCCTCTACTGAGCATGGGCAAGAAACTGACTTCTAGTAACTGTTTTAGTGAATGCTAGAAAAAGCCAGCTCAAGATTTATGATATTTACATAAGAGAAAACTCCTTTTTATATCACTTTAAAGGGCAATAAAAGTAGAAAAAAGAAATGCTCTAATATGAGCACTTTCTTACGGCACTATTTTAACCCCTACAAAGAGCATGTGTTTTTGGCATTTGAATGTCCCTTTAAAAGAGAAATATTATAGGCTAAAGTCATTTTCTTTTTTTTTACTAAAACACATTTTTCGTTAGTGTAACTCCATGTATGTAGGATATTTTGTGCCAAGGTTTCTAACCTGACCACAGATCATAGTTTATAATGCCCTTGTTCTACACAGATGTTCCCTCTGCTGTTGACAGTTCTGGGGATTTTATGTTTGTAGCATAAATGCTGTTCCTATGCGCTTAGTTGCCAAATATATTACTGCTTTGTACAATATGCTTCTATCATGCATCTAAAACAGGATGTATCTTCTTATGTTTTATAAAATCAAGCTGCTCTGAATAAAATCTCTTATCCACTTCAAGTAGATACTTCCTGAATACATTCTTACTGAATAACCAATCAGGGCTGAAAAAATATAAATTATTAATATTGTTTTCCCACAAGGTTTAGTGAGTACCAGGAGGGGTTCTGAGAGGGAGGTGGTAGAGTTAAAGGGATACTAAAACCATTTTTTTTTCTTTCATAATTCAGATAGAGCATGTAATTTTAAGCAACTTTCTAATGTACTCCTATTATCAATTTTTCTTCGTTCTCTTGTTATCTTTATTTGAAAAAGCAGGAATGTGAAGCTTAGGAGCCAACTCATTTTTGGTTCTGAACCTGGGTAGCGCTTGCGGATTGGTGGCTAAATGTAGCCACCAATCAGCAAGTGCTATCCAGGGTTCTGAAACAAAAATAGGCCAGCTCCCTAACTTAGATTCCTGCTTTTTCAAATAAAGTTATCAAAAGAATAAAGGAAATTGATAATAGGAGTAAATTAGAAAGTTGCTTAAAATTACATGCTCTATCTGAATCTTGAAAGTAGAAAACGTGAGTTTAGTATCCATTTAAAATTAGGAATGAGAGTAAATTGGTGGTTCCAAACCCAGATTTGTTGAGTTGGAACCTGAAATAAGTTAAAGACTGACATTTAGTGGAGGTCTTTAGATACCTGTAGATATAATGTGTGTTAAAGGGACGGGAAACTCCAAAATTTGGAACAACTTTCCAATTTACTTCTATTATCAAATTTGCTTCATTCTCTTGTTATCCTTTGCTGAAGGAACAACTAGTTATCTAATCACAAAAGACAAAAGTGTGCAAGCACCAATCAGCAGCTAGCTCCCACTAGTGTAGGATATGTGCAAATTCTTTTTCAACAAGGGAACGAAGCACATTTGAAAATAAAAGTGAATTCAAAACTGTCTTAAAATTACCTGCTCTATCTGAATCATGCAAGTTTAATTTTGACTTTCCTATCCCTTTAAGTCTTTAAAGGATTACTTAAAGGGACACTAAAGTCAAAATTAAATCATTTCATGATTCAGATAGAGCATGTAATTTCAAGAGACTTTCCAATTTACTTCTATTATCACATTTTGCACATTTTTATTATATACACACTTTCTGAGGCACCACCTCCTACTGAGCATGTGCACAAGTTCACAAGGTATATGTATACTAGTCTAATTGGCTAATGGCTGTCACATGATACAGGGCGTTAATTAAAGGGACACTGAATCCAAATTTTTTCATTCGTGATTCAGATAGAGTATGACATTTCTAAGCAACTTTCTAATTGACTCCTATGATCAAATTTTCTCCATTCTCTTAGTATCTTTATTTGAAATGCAAAAATGTAAGTTTAGATGCCGGCCCATTTTTGGTGATCAACCTCAGTTGTTCTTGCTGATTGGTGGATAAATTAATCCACCAATAAAAAAGTGCTGTCCACAGTTCTGAACCAAAAAAGATAACAAGAGAATGAAGAAAAATTGATAATAGGAATAAATTAGAAAGTTGCTAAAAATTGCATGCTCTATCTGAATCACAAAAGAAAAAATTTGGGTTCAGTGTCCCTTTAAGGGTTGGGTGCTAATACAGGCATACCTCAGAGATATTGCGGGTTCGGTTCCAGACCACCGCAATAAAGTGAATATAGCAATAAAGTGAGTCACACTCTTTGTTTAATTTCACAGTGCGTATAAAAGTTATACTTACACTATACTGTAGTCTGTTAAGTGTGCAATAGCATTATGTTAAAAAAAAACAAACTATGTACATGCCTTAATTAAAAAATACTTTATTGCCCTCCGCAATACTAGGCTACCTGCAGGACCTTTTTAGGACCGTTAAAGGCTCTAACACCTCACCAGAAGACATAGTCCTTGAACGTGCCCATAGGGCCTTGAGAGCTAAACCTACAGCAAAGGCTCCACCACAGGACATTATAGAAAAATTCCTTAACTATCGAGATAAAGAAGAAATACTGAGACATGCTCGTCAAAAGCACCAACTCACTCATGCTGGCATAAACATCCAAATCTTTACGGACTTAAGCCCTGCCACATTGCAGAAACGGAGAGATCTACCGTTTGTGACCACGGTGCTGAGAGCACAGAAAATATCATACAGATGGGGGTTCCCTGTGAGCATCACAGCAACAAGAGGAGATAAATCGGCAACGCTTCGCATCATGGAAGACCTTTCAACTTTCTGTGAGGCACTACAGATACAGATCCCGACACCTGCAGATCACCTACAGCAACAGAGAATCCGGAGACCAATGGTTCATACCACCATGGAAAGCCCACTATCAGATCTACCATCTTCATGAGCTATCTGAGAAAAGGTGTCATGAAAAAATAGTCTATAACAAAAGACATTAATGGACTCATAACCACACTGAATGAAACCTCGGCAACAGGACAGATGAGTATTCCAACTAAAAATGTATTTCTGTCAATGTGGTTAATAATACTGTTAACACTTATCTTCGGCAGCTGTTGTAGTAAACATGTGTACCCGTGAGTGTATTCACTCACAAGCCATATAACTTACCTCCCTAACTCTGGAAAGTATATCCCTCACTAGCGGGGCAAAATTGTATAATAATGATATGCTTGCAGTGAAATGGCTTGCACATACCCTTAGCGTATCAAAATACTAACAAACCCCATGTTAGAACATGGATTCTAATAGCCACCTGCACAGTAATCATGCGACCTAGTATGCCAAAGAAATATAAGCAGAATGATATATTCCCCCTGTGAGCTGTTAAGTACTGCACAGCACAGGGTATGAACCTTATCTTCATATTTTAATAGGTGCCCTTGGGGATAAGGGCCCCTATCCTCATTTGTTGCACTAGGTTTAGATCTGTTGTTTACTTGTTAATCTATACCTATTTGTCAGCAAACTGTTATAGCGATTATACTCTTATTTATCGCTGCATACGCTATTGACCCCTTCCTAACCGCTCCTATTTGCCCCTTTCCTAATACCCTTTGTAAGGCCTTCTCAAATACAACAAACTAACGACCGAAGTGTTCAATACAGCACAGTGGTCCACTCAGACAGTTTGCAATCCAAGGTTACAAGCAGTTACTAGCATCTATCTCTCAGAGCAGGTATGCATACGTCACCCAGAATGCACCCAATAAACATCATAACAGTCAATGTCAAAGGGCTGAAAACACCCCAGAAAAGATCAATAATATTGCATGACCTACACAGGTAGAAGGGGGACATTGTTTTATTACAAGAAACCCACTTCAAGAGAGGCACAGAACCAAAATGGTATAACCACACATACCCGACAGCATACTTCTCCTCTGGGCCGACAAAGAAATGTGGAGTGGGCATTCTAATTAAACAAAATGTTCCATTAGAAATTACAAACATAGACAAAGACACAGAAGGGAGAGTACTCATACTGACAGGACTACTACATGGACGCCCAATCACAATAATAAATGTATACTTCCCAAATAAGCTACAACTAGCGTTTATGCGCACACTCTCAGGGAAAATATTAGACAACCCTAGAAGTGTAGTATTTGTTGGAGGGGACTTTAATGTTTCACTCAACCCAGAGGTGAATACATCGGGGGGCACCACAAACCTACCAAAAAGAGACATCAAAAACATAAATAACCAAATAAGCACACTGGCTTTGCATGATGCATGGCGCACCTTTCACCCCACGGTCAGGGATTACACATTTTACTCTAACCCACATGGCATATATTCTCGGATCGACTACATTCTAACAGATTCCAACTTGTGTGGCCAGACAGCCCGGTTACCCCATACATAAGGAGGCTGAATGATAACTTACTAGAACACCCCTTAATACAACCAGATATAGAAAAAACGTTATTAGAATATTTCCAGATTAACATCACACCAGACACGACATGGGCTAACATATGGGAGGCACATAAATGTTTTGTAAGAGGAGAATTTTTGAAACATAAGGCAAAACTCATCAAACTACACAGAATCAAATATGACACCATCCTTCAGAATCTCCGCCAATTAGAACAGAGTCACAAAAAAGACCCTAAAAATGCTGAACTTAAAACTCGCCTCTCACATACAAGATTAGAACTCAATAAATTCCTGCAGCAGGAGCAACAAAAAAGGGCCCTTAATCTAAGTCAAAGATACTATGACCAGGGGAATAAAGCAGGGAAGCAACTAGCCAGAATGCTAAGGCGTAAGCGCCTCAAAACACATATTCATCACTTAAAAAACAAAGCCGGCCACTTAAAAACATGACAGTATATCTATCGCAGGAGAGTTCTGATCTTACTTCTCCACTCTCTATAACTTACACCCAAACACTGACAACGCAGAAATTCTAAATAAAAAGAGACAAGCTATAACAAAATATCTAGCAAAGGTAAACCTACCCAAATTAGATGAGAAACAATCAGAAAAATTGGACTCCCCATTCAACATTAGGGAAATACAGGCAGCAATCAAATCCCTACCTACGGGAAAGAGCCCAGGCCCAGACGGGTTCAACACCAAGTATTACAAAAAGTTTGTTCAGATCCTCGCCCCAAAATTGCGGTCCCTTTTCGACTCCCTAAAGGACTTGGGAAGCTTCCCAGCATCAATGTTGGAAGCCGATATTATTATGTTACCAAAACCAGGCAAGACTCCTGATGTCCCGGAAAATTTTCGACCTATATCCCTTCTAAACACAGACATAAAGATCTTTGCCAGAATCCTTGCAAACAGACTGAACCCCCTTCTTGCACAATTAAATATCACCCAACCAGGTAGGGTTTATCCTGGGCAGAGAGGCAAGGGACAACTCTGTCAAGGTTTTACAACTAACAGCCTTAGCTCAAAACACCCATCAAGATATGGTTCTCATTTCCACAGACGCGGAGAAAGCCTTTGATAGGGTGGATTGGGATTTTCTCAAAGCCACCTTACAAGGAATGAATATAGGCAACAGGTTTATAGGGAAAATGTTCTCCCTCTACGCTGAGCCAACTGCGAGGGTCAGGACTAACTCAGTTCTCTCAGAACCCTTTAGAATCAAAAATGGTACAAGACAGGGCTGTCCCCTCTCGCCAATACTGTTTGCTATTTCCATAGAAGTGTTGGCATGCAACATTAGATCACATCACAATATAAAAGGCGTATTCACCAAAGAAAATAAATACAAACTGGCAATGTATACTGACGACATACTTTTAACACTGACTAAAATAGACAAATCTTTACCAACACTGCTAAAAATGTTCGAAGATTATGGCAAAGTATCAAACTTTCACTTAAACCTGTCCAAATCTGAGTTACTTAACGTAAACACACCAACACCAATTATAAACAACTTACGACTCACATGCCCCATTAAGATACAACAAACGCAAATAAAATACGCAGGTATCCAAATCACCCGCCATTTTAATGACTTATTCGCAAAAAATTATCGCCCTCTGCTAACAGCAATAACTAATGACCTCTCAGGCTGGAATAACAAAACTTTGTCATGGATAGGAAGGATACATGCTGTAAAGATGAACATCCTTCCATTCTATACATCTTGCAGATGCTCCCCATCCCACTACCAAAAGACTACCTGAATCAACTGCAAGGTAACATAGAAAAATTCATTTGGAATGGGATCAAACCTAGAATTCCCAGGAAGACTCTATACATGCCAGGGGAGAGGGGTGGACTGGGGCTCCCAGACATAAGACAATATAGGCTGGCGGTACTGTTGCAAAGGATAGTAGACTGGAGTCATAACTCAAATTCTAAACAGTGGATCAGGCTAGATAGGGAAATATTGCAAACTGATAATGTAGGAAGGTTGGCATGGTTACAAACAAAACACAGACCAAACCAATCCGAGAATACCCACTAATGGATGAATTCTTTCAGAGATGGGACGCGCTGGTACACACCAGCACGCACGTCACAACTAGACCAGCGCCCCTGACACCAATTGTTGGGAACCCAGACCTTACCTTCATGACCCAGATCAAAATAGATATGGTACTCCCTCCACAACTAAGAGAGCGTGTTATTAAAACTATAACACTGGGGGGAAAGGTGATACCACATACAGAACTGACAGAGATAATAGGAGATAGCCCACAAACCTGGTTTTTACACGCACAACTGTCTCACTACCTGAACACACATAAATTAAAACAGAATTTAAAGAGACAACTAACACATTTTGAAACCATGTGCACAACTACACACTACCTTCGACACACCATATCAGCTTTATATAAGATACTGCTGAACCCTGAGGTGGAACAACTTCCATCCTATTGCCACAAATGGTCTAGGGCACGGGTGTCAAACACAAGGCCCGCGGGCCGAATCCGGCCCACCAGACCTCGTCATGTGGCCCGTGTAGCCGCCGACAGCCTTCACATACATATTTAACTTATGGAAAACTTCTGGCTGGTAGGAAGTGACTGAGTGAGAACAAGACACTGACCTCCTGCTCCCTCATCACTTCCTCCCAGCTTCCCTATGTATCTGCACTCGCGGGAAAAGGGCTAGCAGCAGAGACCAGTGAGGCAGCAGCAGGCACATGTTTTTTTTAAATAATATGTCAGCAGGACAATTCTAAGTAAACAGCCGTTCTGAGGCTCTGTCTCTGCAGATTGTCTTATTCTGCTCTCAGCTTTCCCCAGGTAATAAATCAAATCTTTATCTCTGGAGTCTGCTCCTACACTTGTACTGTCTGTGACTGATTTGTAGTCTGCACAGATTTCATTAACCTTATCCCTGCCTGTTATGCTTGCATGCATGGGAAAACATATTCACACTGCATTATCATTAGTTTATTGCCCATCTAAATCAGAGCAGTAATAAAGTTTTTGTGTGTGTGTAAATGTGTGAATGTATGTTTGTGTGTGTAAGTATGTGTGTGTAAGTATGTGTATGTGTGTTTGTGTGTAAATGTGTGTTTGTGTGTAAATGTGTGTTTGTGTGTAAATGTGTGAATGTATGTTTGTGTGTGTAAATGTGTGAATGTATGTTTGTGTGTGTAAATGTGTGAATGTATGTTTGTGTGTGTATCTGTGAATTTATGTCTGTGTGTGTATCTGTGAATTTATGTCTGTGTGTGTAAATATGTGTGTTTGTGTGTGAAAATGTGTGTGTGTGTGTGTGTGTGAAAATGTGTGTAAATGTGTGTGTGTGTGTTAATGTGACAGTGTGAATGTATGTTTTTTTGTGTGTGTGTAAATGTGTGAATGTATGTTTCTGTGTGTGTGCGTACATATGTGTGTGAATGTGAAAAAGTTGTGAACTTTAATAACATTAGAAATAATTGTTCCTTCCCTGTGTCCTAATCTTAAAAAAGTCACATTATACCATGACCAAAAATTATTGTGGCTGAAAAACAGCCTAAAAACAAAGGGGGTGGGGGGTTGGGGGGGCAGCAGGCCCTTTGAGGGTGACCAAACTGCTGATGCGGCCCCCGATGAATTTGAGTTTGACACCCCTGGTCTAGGGAATTAAACATAGAAATTACATATAAAGAGTGGCTGCGGATATTCCGAAACCACAAAAGCTTCAGTCTCAGCCAAGATACAAGAAACAAATTTCAAATACTTGTCTCGATGGTATCTCTCTCCTGTGAGGCTCCAGAAGATATACAAACAGGCTAGCAATCGTTGCTGGAGAGGATGCGGGAAGTTAGCAGATGTGCTTCATTGTTGGTGGGATTGCGAGAGAATGGAAACCTTCTGGGGAGACGTAATCACATGTATCAACAAAACCCTTGACACACATTTAGCTAGAGATCCGGGGCTACTGCTATTCCATAATATCCCGAATTTCAAAGATGACATAAAACAAACACTACTTTTTATAATGCTCAATAGTGCAAAAACACTGATACCTCAGAGGTGGAAATCCACAGAGGCACCAAGCATCACAATGTGGAAACAGCAGGTAGATAATCTGCTCATTATGGAAAGATACCACTTCCTCAAAGTGGGCAGGCTGGACGTACACGAATATATGACAATGTGATGGAACGCGCATAAAGGTAACTGACTTGCTTAAGGGCATACTCAGAATATGTTAGACACGCACAGACGCACATGCAACACAGGACACAATGATATTTACAGGACACGTAAGCTGCTCAAACTGACCACTGAAAACACATTCTCACCAGAGGCCTTACCCCACAGCAACTTCCCCCTACAGTCCTAGCCTTTCCCCCTCCCTTTTTAAGGTTATCATTATTCTGTTTGATATTTAAACACCACAGATTGAAGACCTATAAAGGTCACTGAAATTCTATCTGATGACTAGCAAGTTGTCTCTGGACCCATGTAATCAGACTGTAATTGGCAAACTTGCATAAGGAAATTGAATGCCTACCATACCTTGTTCACTTGTCCCAACCAACCACTTATACACTAAGATTCCTCATAGCCCAAAAGTGGCTATCTCAATCTTCACTGGGAATGGTTGAGGGCTACCTCTATCTTCACCAAAGAGCTATGAACTGACTAAGACTTGGCAACTCAAACCCACTATATACCATTGTATTGTTTGTTTGACACTTTTTAATATGGATACTTTAAAGGCTCATAATGTAACCAGAGCCAAGTTTGTATGCTTGTTTATATCATAATAAAGCTCTTTAAAAAAAAAAAAAAAAAAAAAAATAATAATAAAAAAAATCCTGTGTTACAGAAACACGTGTACCTGGTCTAGCATCATCAGGATATCACCTGTTTATGCATGTAAAAAAAACAATTGTTTGTTCCAAGACTTTACACATTTTACAGCACTAAATAGTTAGAAGGAGCGATTCTTAACCAACCACTTGCAATATGAGCGTGAGTTTCTGTTTTGTGATTGTCATTAAAATAAAAGGAAGCATTATTTATCGCTTTTAAAAAAAATACTTTATTGCTAAAAAAATGCTAATCATCATCTGAGCCTTCAACGAGTCATAATCTTTTTGCTGGTGGTGTGTATACAGTATATAGTTGTGTATATATATATGTTTATTTATGTGTTTATATGTGTATATTTCTCAGACAAAATGGCGCCAATAGACTTGCTTGACACAGAGTTCCACAAACCTTGAATTTGTAAAAAGCGCAATAAAGTGAGGTATGCCTGTACTAGATATTCAAGCTCAGGAATTAATTGTAGGCTTAGGGTTGTTATGTGCTCAGACTTTAACTAGAGATTCCAGCTTTTATAGATATGATTTTATAGTTATGGCTGAAAAGAAATGTCTACTATAATAATTTAATAATTATCTCTCAAGAGAAAACTCTTTTTTAAAGAAAAAAGGGATACGAATTTGGGGTTTTTGCTTAGTATGGGTGACAGAAAGCACTAGACAAGTTTTAGAAAAATCGTGAGGGAACCTATATTTGTAGATTAGACCTCTTTATTTCTATTTATTTTCTAAGACACCATTTGTTATACAGTCAGTGTATTTGTAATGCGGTTTGTTTTTAGTATTTTGCTAAGTAATGTCAGCATATGTGTGTTATATTCCAACACACAGTTTACCCATATATACATAGACATGTTAAAGGAATATATTAGTGTAAAAATAAAATGCTTAAGGGATTAAATGCTTATCGGTCGCTAGCCGTAGAAGGGTACATATAACAACTTAACTCTATAATAAAACACAACAACTTTTTGTGGGTAAAATTTTTAACCGTCACAGGTTAAACATTTATTAATTAAATAAGTAACCATGGAAACCAACAAGGTTATGATGGCGGCTGAACGAATGCTATAATGACAACCCAGCACTGCAGAAGGTAAACGGCCCAAACGGAAACTGCAGCAGAGCGGGACCTCTGCTCATAGAAACATTGCTACTAAGGGGTTAATGAGATCACGTGACCCACCCGCAAGGGGAAGGAGGGGCACCTCACATGCACTTGAGGCTATCCACCCCTCTCACTTTTAGACTGGTCATCACTCCCCCCGTTCACCCTTTCCAAGGCAACAGGGCCGTTACCTCCCGCCGAGAGGGTATAAAATAGGGACTACCCCCTAGAAAAGGGGATCCGCTACTCAGCCGCCAAAAGCCAGGTAGACTGGATATGGTAGACGCCCAATAACTAAAGAGGCTGACAAAGTTAGCCTGAATAGGCATACCCGTCGCCAACTAGGGGAAAAATTTAAATTTGGAAATGCTCAATTGACTATGTGGCTACTAAGTTAGCCTGAGAAGGCATTCTTAGCGCCTAGCACAATAAAATAAATTTGGAAGCCATCTTGTAATAGGGAAGGGAGGGAGGGGAAAGAACTCGTCTGCACCGGATTCCAGGAAGAAGAGGGCCAGGAAGCTGATGATCCACACTTTTAAGGTGAGTAGTGGGCCCCTCCCTTGCATGCAACATTGTTGCAACTAACCTCCCTAGCCAGCCCTCTTCTCCTATCTCTCCCTTCAGCTTTAACCCTTAGCTTTGCTCCAGGCCCAATTGTGCCCTACACTGCCTTAAGGGATTAAATGCTTATCGGTCGCTAGCCGTAGAAGGGTACATATAACAACTTAACTCTATAATAAAACACAACAACTTTTTGTGGGTAAAATTTTTAACCGTCACAGGTTAAACATTTATTAATTAAATAAGTAACCATGGAAACCAACAAGGTTATGATGGCGGCTGAACGAATGCTATAATGACAACCCAGCACTGCAGAAGGTAAACGGCCCAAACGGAAACTGCAGCAGAGCGGGACCTCTGCTCATAGAAACATTGCTACTAAGGGGTTAATGAGATCACGTGACCCACCCGCAAGGGGAAGGAGGGGCACCTCACATGCACTTGAGGCTATCCACCCCTCTCACTTTTAGACTGGTCATCACTCCCCCCGTTCACCCTTTCCAAGGCAACAGGGCCGTTACCTCCCGCCACCAGATAGCATTGAGATGATAACTGTGCCGCCAACCAATAAAAGACAAACACAACCCAACCGGACTTAAAGGAGGGTTAATATGGCCTTACGAATGTCCTTTATAAAAATATCTAGGGCAACTGTCTCTAAATGAACCCTATCCATTCTATAACAATGGACCTTGTCGGCTGTAAGGGATTCGTGTTTAACTACGAATCCCCCATTACCCATGACGGTTCTAGCAACTGAGGAATTTATCTTCTTCCTGACCTAGTAAGCAGTGCTGTGGCTAGACATGTGATGCCATTCCAGCCTGGGAACTATGTTGGACCAACCGACCAACACATTCGGAATCCGAGCCCTGATCCAAGCGATATCCGCCTGCATGATCTTGATTAGCTCCAAGATCGGAATGGCGCCCAAATCATTGCCCCCTATATGGAGAATTATAACATGAGGTTTACCCCAGCGTACTAGGGCCTCCGGAATACGCGATGGAAGCGCGGGCCAACACATCCCTCTCTCCCCTAACCATCTAATTGACTCTAGGGTGAAAGGAAAGCCCAAATACTGTCCCCCCGGAAGGACGGAACTACGGATGGAGGCCCAATGCACATAGGAGTGCCCCACGATCCAGATCCTCTTGGCGCCGCTGACAGGTCCTGCAAAGACACATGGGATTAGCAACTGAAATAACACTAATCAACAACCTTGGATTAGAAACTAAACACATTATTCAACAACCGGTCGAATATAACCCTTAAACTTATTAGAACGCCATCACCCAGACGGCAGATGGCTACTACTGAAGAACCCTTCAAAGCAGCATTAGTAGCTGCCCCTATGCGAAACGAATGGGGAGCTATTTTAGACACATTTAAGCCTGCATGGGCAGCAGCCCTAGCTAGTATTCTACGAAACTGGAACGAGAGTGAAGTCCCATTAGCGTGAATTAACAGGGGGCCCTGTTCCGCTGGCCTATGCTCTAGAAACTGGTTCACTGCCCTCACAGGGCAGCAGTGACCATCGGACTGGGATATACGTATCCATGCACCTTTGCCGTCTTGATCAGTCTTTGATCACGGCAAATAAACTAACAGTAAATCCGTTCCGGCTCTGACATGGCCAAATTGTAGACCTTTGTCTGTGCTGGACTTAGAAGGCGCTACGAGCTCGCTTATTCGTAGCACTGCCGAATAGGCTAGTGCAAATGCAGCCCTGAATAATAAAAACTCGTAATGAGTCGAGCAGATGTGCGGCAAAGCGTCCACCAGCCGCTCGAGCCGGTCGTGCGTGATAGGCTCCCTAGAGTCCTTTTGTTGTGGTTGCAGCGTGCCCCAACCTTTAACAACCTGACGCACAAATTTTGAGTTAGCTGGATCCGGCAAAGCGAGTGTACGGTAAAAGAATGATAATGCCGCTAACCGAAAATGAACAGCTCCCTGCCGAGCGCCCACGCGCCAAAGACTCACGAGCCAGTCACAAAGCGTGTCCTGAGACGCCTCAGCAGCCTCCACATTCTGACGTCGGCAAAACTCTTCCCATTCGTGCCAAAGTCTGACGTAGGAGCGCCATGTGTTGGGGGAAAAGTGACGCCTGCACCAGAGGGAGCAAGGATATCCGGGACAGAGAAACGTCACCCAATCAAGCCTGGATAGCGCGTCTGCTAAGACATTATTGACCCCCGAGACATGACGTGCTTGAAACTGGATATTAAGTTCGAGACAGCGTAACACCATATGTCTCAATAAATAAACTACAGCCGCAGATGTGGCCGAAAGACCATTCACCGTGTGGACGACACTGAGATTATCTGTCCAGAAGTTAACAGTCCTGTTTGCGAATTTGTTGCCCCACAGCTCGATAGCCAAAACTATAGGGAAGAGCTCCAAGAGGGTAAGGTTACGTGTTAGGCCCCAGGCTGACCAGTCTAGCGGCCAAGGACCTGCGCTCCATTCCCCCTTGAAATATGCTCCATAACCCTTTGAACCTGCGGCATCGGTAAATAAGTGCAACAACTGACTGGAAATGGGTTCGGATCGCCATAATCGAATCCCATTGAAATGCTGAAGAAAAGTCTTCCAGATTCGCAGATCAGCTCTCATACCTTCAGAAACCCAAATTTTTCAGAAGGTCTGAGTTTGCCCTTTAGCTTAGCCTCCAATCTCCGATTGAAGACTCTCCCCATGGGGATAACTCTGCCTGCAAAATTAAGAAGGCCGAGCAATGACTGTAACTGCCTAAGTGTAATGGTTACCATGGAAACGCCGCTTCAACCGCCTCAAGCATGTCTTGGACTTTACCAGAAGGCAGCCCGCAAAGTTTGTCTATGGTATCGATTTCGATACCCAGGAACGTGATGCCGCCTGCTGGGCCAAAACCCAGTGCAAGAATGTACTGAAGGTTTCAGATAATGCGCAAGAGATCGCACAGCCCATGGGCAAGCACCTATCCACATAAAACCCCTTTTGAAACTTGCAACCCATCAAATAAAATGATGAAGGGTGCAAGGGCAACAGGCGAAAGGCGGATTCAATATCCAATTTCGCCAACAAGGCACCCACACCAGCCCCCCGCACCAATTCCAGTGCGCTATCAAAAGATTGATATCGCACTGAGCTAAGCTCTGGGTCAATGGCATCGTTGACCGAATAGCCTCTGGGGTGGGAAAGGTGCTGAATTAGACGGAATTTGGCCAATTCCTTCTTAGGTACCACACCTAATGGTGAAATGACCCTAATCGGCAAAAGGGGGGGGGGGGAAAGGAAAAAGACCCACTACGCGGCCCATTGTGATTTCCTTATTCAGCTTGTCCCTAACAACCGCTGCGTGTGACCTGGCACAGTATATGCACACGTGCCTGAATGCACATGAGTTACCTCTGTCGCATTTGCTATCTTGAAATGCCCAGCAGGTACCTCCCCTGCGCTTCGCTTTGGAAGCAGGAAAGGACTGATTGCCAGAGGAGGTGGAGGAGGAGGAGGACCCATGAGAGCCAAGGCGCTGCCAAAGATGCGTGTCAGTGGTATCGAAGGTGAGCACTGGATTACCAGCCATCTTCTACCTGAATTCCGCATCGTACTCTCTCCATGCCCCATCACCAAACTTCCTCTGGATCCAGTGTATATTGTCAGTGTATTTAAGAATGGCATGACACTGGCCAGGGTATTTCTCTAAGTAACAAGAAGTGAAAAACTCTGAAACAGATTAACCACTCCTCAAATGTTTCAGGACGTTTGAACCTTTTAGGTCCAGTGCCATCGGCACTTTTCTCCCTCTGTCTACATGCCTCAGCAGATAATTCAGATATGTTAACATATTTGCCCTGCTGTATCTTTTTAACGGTCTTTGGTTTCAAATGACCGTGCAAAGAGGGGGTGTACGATGTTAAGGAATCGCCATGCAAGGCGACTTTCCTGTCCGAAACTAAATTAATTGGTGGACGTAGGTCCACTGGGGAAGTGCTGTCCTGCATGGAATCGGGTGGAGCTATCGCCAGCTGCGTCTGTGCTATGTTCCCAACTGAACCTGACTGTATTACCTGCCACATTTTCTTAAGCATTGCAAACATGCGCTTCTGACCCCTACCCCTCAGCCCCAATGAGGTGTCGCTGTCACATTCAGAGTCTGAAAGGGATGAGTCAACCAGGTCATGTCGGTCATGTGTAAATGTGGAGGACTTACCGGGGACGGCAACTGCATTGTCCTGAGACTCCGGACCTGAAGCAGAAGGATCAGGCCTTGAAGCATCTTCCCGTTGATTGGAGTCGGTAGACGCTCCTCGCTGTAACGATGAACCCGCCTGTTCAGGAGGATTCGCTGAAGTAGAAGTAGACGAAGCCAAAGGCATATCAACCTGTTGCGGTTCCATCTGCGCTGCGGTCTGCAACAAAGAGAAGAGATCGCGAGCACTACGGACACTGGTAAAGGGAGGGTTAGTAGACCCCAAGCCTGATGCAGTCTGGTCACTCATGCTGGCATTCGCAACACTAGAAACCCTCCTTGACACACCACCTCCCCCAGCTGAACTCTGTATGTTATGGTTCCCAACCGCATCATGACCCAATGTTCCATGCACTGCATTGACACCACCAACTTGCAATTGGGATGTTGCCACATTCATAGCCGACAGACCTCTATTTGGAACAGATTGCACATTCATAGCTGACCTACCTGCCTTAGAAACAGATTGCACATTCATGCCTGAAATCCTAGTGTGTGAAACAGATTGTGCATTCATACCTGCAATACCTGCATTTGACACAGATTGTACATTCATACTTTGAGGATTCGTGCAGCTACTGGTTGTATGTGATGCTGCGCTAAATTGAGTATGAGCTGTCCTGTTATCTGTGTGCATCTGCCCTTTGGCGTGTTCAAGCGCGACATTGTATTGTCCTGGAGCCTGGGCGTGCATCTGGCGTGATTCCATAGCACTTATTTGCCCACCTAACTGACTGCCTATCTCTTGTCCTAGCGCGTTAGCGCTTGATAGAATTCCTCTACCCAAATGAGTTAATCTATTACCCCTAGCGGTAACACCTCTCCTTGTGTTAAAGCCTCTGGTGAACCCTGCGGTAATTATAAGGCATCTTCCGGCATCATGGTGCCCTCTACCTACTGCCGCCAACATGCTAATGACCCATGAAGATGCCCGCTGCCGCCGCACTTGCACTCCCTTGCGGCCTATTAACCCTCCCCCGACCGACATCCTCTGCTGGTGCTCACCTTCCGGGAGCTGATGAGGATGCGGCCGCTCCCTTGGACTCCCGACGCTGCTGTGGCCGACGAAACCGGAACCGGAAATGGAGGGGCGCGTGACCGGAACTTCCGGTTGCGCACTTACTACCCGGCTTGGAGGACCTGCGGCCTGGCTTGGAGGACCCGACACCGGCATCACGTGAAAAGGAGCTGGAGGACCCGACGGAGACATCGCCTCCATGATGGAAGCCAGGATCGAGGAGACAGCCGACGCAGCCGACGGTGGGATCGCGGATATGAGAGATGAGACCGCCGATTCAGGTAAGATTACCGGGTGGCTGGGGGCAGCAAATAAGGGCAGACAAGGCACCGGATGGTGTGCGGAGGACAGCATAGAAGGGCCGGAAGGGGGAACATTTGAGACCGCTACATCGCCCAGGCACAGGCCGGATTAAAGGCCCCAAAACGGGGATATGTGAACCAGTTAAGTCGCCCAGGCCGGACTGAAGGCCCAAAACAGGCCCTGGTTTCCGACATGCGGCCTAATTGAGCCATGCGGCCCGAGGGGGAAGCGAAAGCCAAACCGGGGCCTGGGGGCAAGTCATGGCCTACCAGAGGGCCAAGAGAAGAAATTGTTTGAGGGCCCGAATAGGTGGAAGGGCCTGGGGTTGCCACGTGGGCCGTGTATGAGGGCGCCATATCATGATTGCTTATGGCTGAGGGGCTATCAGAAATAGGCCTGGAAGTTGGGGAGGCCATGCCCTCCGAATAGGCCACAGCCTGTGCATGTGGCCTGCCCGATGGAGTACCTAAGGCTTGAGGCCTAGTAGTAGAACCATGCAATTCAACCCCCAAATCACCCTCATGGCCATCTATTTGCGGTGAGGGCAATTGTTCCTGAGTATGGAGACAGGCCGATGTCACATCAGGCCTAGCCATTGCAGCTGATACATAGGCTGAATTATCTCCATCACTAGTTGCATGAATATCCAACCTACTAACTGTGTGACTAATCTGTGTTTTTTAAGCACAAGGCCTAGCCTTTTAGTGTACTGTGTAGGTGGTATTATATCATCAAATTCTTCAATACTATCTAGTGCACTTATCTGTTTTTTCTGTCTGTCTGATCCAGGTTTCTCAAACACCAACTCGTGGAAGCGCTGTGGAGGGAGTTTGGATCGTCTGGATCGCTGCATTGTTCACAGAAATTAAAAATCACCCTGAACAATAACAGAAAGAACTCGTCTGCACCGGATTCCAGGAAGAAGAGGGCCAGGAAGCTGATGATCCACACTTTTAAGGTGAGTAGTGGGCCCCTCCCTTGCATGCAACATTGTTGCAACTAACCTCCCTAGCCAGCCCTCTTCTCCTATCTCTCCCTTCAGCTTTAACCCTTAGCTTTGCTCCAGGCCCAATTGTGCCCTACACTGCCTTTATTTTGTTAGGTCATTATATTTTTATTTCAACAACATCCGAGAAAGCTGCCGCTCCAGTCCGACGCTGGCTGTAAACACCACCGGAAGTTGCAGGGGGAAGACAGTAGGTGTGAAGCCACAGGGGGTGCACACCGAAAATGCGTCCGGTTCCGCCGCAGAAAGGACAACTGGAAAAAAGTCAATCAGCTGCACTGGCGGTGCGATGGATATGTAAAAAAAAGCCAAAATTTATTGATATACTTTAAAAACAAGGTACAGGCAGGCTAAGCAGACTGAATATCCTAACATGTTTCGTGCCAAACACGGCACTTAATCATAGGACTAGTGTTCATGGTATGGCCCCTTTCTTTTAAAGGAGCCATACCCAATAGCAGGCTAAGTACAAATTTAAAAAGACAGTACACAGAAACCTATACACTAAAGGAAAGGGAAGGGGAGAGGGAGGGAAAGATGAGGGAAAGGTAACACCGGATATAAAAACACACCAGTATAACATACATTGAAGTGAAACCAACCTTATAATTACTTCAATAAGTTAACGAATTAAAGGGCATGCAATACCCAATGGAGTAAGTAGCCTATAGTTACAACAATAAGTTAAACAGCAAGCAATACCCAATAAAGTAAATAATTGCTTGAACTAAATAAATACGTTTTAATCAATAACACATTAGTCATAATGCAAATAAAAATACAATTGGGCATTTAATTGCATGTTAATGGCCTTTGCTACCTGGGATAAGTATGTGTTGCGGGAGACTCTTTAGAACCAATTATTTTAAACCCACTTAAATAAATTTAATTACTCATTAGTAATGCAGGGTAAGAGGTTCTGTACAGATGGTCCTACTACTAATATTTAGAGGTTTAAATGTGTCTTAACTGGTTTTTTGAAAGCAGTATGTTATAGTCCCCAAGTAGTATACTATAGGTGCTAGGCATGAATGAGATAGAATAGAATAGACATGGGCTGCGTTCGGACAGCGCTCCAAGCGAGCTGGAACTCGCTTGGAGCGTTTTTCTCACACTTGCAAGTGAGATGGCTGGCGTTTTTTGAGCGCTCTGGTGACGTAAGTCCCAGCGCTTCCAGTGTGCTGGAAAAGCTGGGACTTTTCAGAGCAAGCTCAGACGCTTGGAAACATGGCAGCCTCCACACACGTGTTGCTGTGGAGGCTGCCATGTTTTTATACACATAATAATGATTTTTTGTGTGCTCTAGATAATGTAGCCCATTTCTTTTCACTTCATACGTAGCGTATGAAGTGAAAAGTAATGGGCTACATTATCTAGAGCACACAAAAAATCATATATGTATATAAACACAAAGACCTGACGGATTTTGATCACCAGAGCCAAGAATGATTTCCCTAGTCTCTTGGCAAACATCGCAACTCTGACCCACCTCTATTAAGTGCAGGATAAGCTACAGGGGCTGGGCTGAGCTGAGAGCAGCTGAATGGAGGTGGGTCAGAGTTCCGATGTTTGTGAAGAGACTGGGGAACTTATTCTCGGCAGGCAGCTAGTACAATCAAGGGAGCTTAGTAAAAACGTTCGCATGCGCAGTCCATTATTGTGCAGCAGATCCCTTTGCGCATGCAAATGTTTTTTTGAAGCTCCCTTGCTTGTGACGTCACCTAGCGCCACGTCATCGCTGGGAGTGAAGCGCCTCCACTAGCTCCTGAGCGCTGCCCGAACGCAGCCATGGTCAGATAGATGCTGAGTAAAAAACAATTTTAAAGATAAATAAATGAATGAATGAGAGAACCAAATTAGGTAAACCTCTATTCAAAATAATAAGACATGTCCCACTTCCTATTCAAGCCCAAGGGAGTGATAGTTTTAAGTTTGTGTAACCAGTACAACTCACGTTTCTGTAACAGTTTACACTTATTCCCCCCTCTAATTGGGGATTCTACTTGCTCTATCACTGTAACTGTAATCAGGGCTTCGTGAGTGAAATGTACCTGGTTAAAATGTCTCGCTACAGCGGAGTCTTTATTGTAATTCTTGGTATCATTAATGTGCTCCCTGACCCTAGACCTGAGCTCCCTCGTCGTTTGTCCAACGTATTGGAGGGAACACATACTACATTCAAGTAAGTAGACAATGAATTCAGTTCTGCAATTGGCATAAAAATTAACCACAAAGTTTTCCCTAGTCACAAAGCTTGAAAAACGATTGCTCTGTCTGATTACCCCGCAGGTGATGCAAAACCTAGCTCCACACCTGAAAGTACCTTTTTTCCGAAGCCAATTGCCAGCTTGTTCTTTTTTACTCGTAATCATACTGGGGGCCAATTTTGTTGCTAGGGTAGGTGGTTTCTTAGAAACAAATCTGCAGGATTCAGAAACATTACACAGGAGTTCATCTCCTTTCAGAATGAGAAAAATTGTTTGGAATATTCTGTGGAGAACACTACAGAGTCCTTATTAAAGTTACTCCTTCCCCTTTTGTTACCGATGACTTCTGATTGTTTTTTAGTTCTGATACTATCAAAAGATTTCTGAAGCTCCTTATCTGAATAACCCCTCATCTTAAGTCTGTTAGTAAGATCAACTGACTGGGTATGGAAATTACTATCAGAGTTAGTATTCCTCCTCATGCGAATATATTGTGCTCTAGGTATAGAGCGAATAAGGTGGGGGGGATGGCAAGATTTAGCGTGAAGTATAGTATTGCCCACTGTGGGCTTGCGAAAGGTATCAGTAAATATGATACCTGTCTCAGTATCACCGATTAGTATTAGATCCAAAAAACAAGCTTTGTGTGAGTCTGTTTGACCTGTAAATCTGAGATTTAGCTCATTATCATTAAGGTAATTTAGAAAGTTGTGAAAATCTAGCGGGTCCTGTACTATAAAGATCAAATCATCGATAAATCTCATGTATTTGATGATTGAGTCTGCAAAGGGGTTTAAGGTGGAATAAGTGTAAACTGTTACAGAAACGTGAGTTGTACTGGATACACAAACTTAAAACTATCACTCCCTTGGGCTTGAATAGGGAGTGGGACATGTCTTATTATTTTGAATAGAGGTTTACCTAATTTGGTTCTCTCATTCATTCATTTATTTATCTTTAAAATTGTTTTTTACTCAGCATCTATCTGACCTAGTCTATTCTATTCTATCTCATTCATGCCTAGCACCTATAGTATACTACTTGGGGACTATAACATACTGCTTTCAAAAAAACAGTTAAGACACACTTAAACCTCTAAATATTAGCAGTAGGACCATCTGTACAGAACCTCTTACCCTGCATTACTAATGAGTAATTAAATTTATTTAAGTGGGTTTAAAATAATTGGTTCTTTTTTTTAGAGTGCTAAAGAGTCTCCCGCAACACATACTTATCCCAGGTAGCAAAGGCCATTAACATGCAATTAAATGCCCAATTGTATTTTTATTTGCATTATGACTAATGTGTTATTGATTAAAACGTATTTATTTAGTTCAAGCAATTATTTACTTTATTGGGTATTGCTTGCTGTTTAACTTATTGTTGTAACTATAGGCTACTTACTCCATTGGGTATTGCATGACCTTTAATTCATTAACTTATTGAAGTAATTATAAGGTTGGTTTCAATGGTGTGTTTCCATATACGGTGTTACCTTTCCCTCATCTTTCCCTCCCTCTCCCCTTCCCTTTCCTTTAGTGTATAGGTTTCTGTGTACTGTCTTTTTAAATTTGTACTTAGCCTGCTATTGGGTATGGCTTCTTTAAAAGAAAGGGCCATACCATGAACATTAGTCCTATGATTAAGTGCCGTGTTTGGCACGAAACATGTTAGGATGTTCAGTCTGCTTAGCCTGCCTGTACCTTGTTTTTAAAGTATATCAATAAATTTTGGCTTTTTTATACATATCAATCGCACCGCCAGTGCAGCTGATTGCCCTTTTTCCCATTATATTTTTATACATATTGTCTTATTTAACGCTGTTTATAACATGTCGACAAAGATTCACTCCCATTCTGCTTCAGAGAGAATATGGCTAGTGACTAGAGCATATGTACATATTCCTATATCTTGCTTGCTCTACAGCTGTAGCCTTATCTGATGTGGCTCAGGAGCACAGCTTTACAATGTATTTAACCTCTTTTCGGGGGTTTAAACAAATATTAAAATAATTAATTTTACATGTGCCTTTAATATTTAGCCCCTTTTCAGTTAAGCGAAACTCACTGTATTTATATGTAAATTTTCGCTTTTTTCTCAAGTACCCACACAAATCATTCTTTGTTTTTTTGACAGATCAAATTGTTTTGGAAAATATGTTTAGCAGAAATACCCGAATACGGGAAAATGCTGCCGCATAAAATGCAAAAACAAAAAAATAAAAATAAATTAATTCTTAAACAAGAGCATGGGAGTCATTGTTTCCTAAATACTTCAAACTTATATTTTTGGTGCCACACTTTGCAATGGTTTATCTTTCTAAAATCAACATTTATTTATATTAAATACATAAAATGGTTCCAACTTTCAGATCTCAATTAATGAAAATGTTATTAGGGTTATAAAAATTCCATAAAGAAAATTCCCTAATACGTTAGAGCATTGCACTATTGCTTGCATATGTGTTTAACCCCTGCAATTGGATTAAACGCTCTAGGGTTGATTAAAAAATGTTGGTTCAATTAAAAAAGTTTTTTTTTTTAATGAAAGTGATTACAATCTTTCTGAATAAAGGGACAGTCAACACCAGAATTTTTGTTGTTTAAAATGAAACAAAAATGAATGTTTATTACCCATTCCCCAGTTTTTCATAACCAACACAGTTATATAAATACACTTTTTACCTCTGTGATTACCTTGTATCTAAGCCTCTGCAAACTGCCCCCTTATTTCAGTTCTTTTGACAGACTTCCTTTTTAGCCAATCAGTGCTCACTCCAGGGTAACTTCACGTGCATGAGCTCAATGTTATCTATATGAAACACATTAACTAATGCCCTCTAGTGGTCAAAATGCATTTAGATTAGAGGCAGTCTTCAAGGTCTAAGAAATTAGCATATGAACCTCCTAGGTTTAGATTTCAACAAAGAATACCAAGCGAACAAAACAAAATTGGTGATAAAAGTAAATTGAAAAGTTGTTTAAAATTACATTCCCTATTTAAATCATGAAAGTTTTTTTTTATTTGACTGTTCCTTTAAACACAACCAAGGTTGATAACATCTATGATAACTCCTGTTGATTTCCTCAAAATGGCACTGTTACTGGCTACCAATCACACAAAAAAATAAAAAATGACATTAGTTAATAGGGCTATTGGAGTCAACAGGGCAGATTTATTAAAGGTAAAGTCCAAATTAAACTTTCATGAATTAGATAGGGCATATCATTTTAAACATGTTCTAATTTACTTTTATCATCAAATTTGCTTTGTTCTCTTAGTATTCTTAGTTGAAAGCTAAACCTAGGTAAGGTCATATGCTAATTTCTAAGCCCTTGAAGGCTTCCTCTTATCTGAATGCATTTGACAGTTTTTCACAGCTAGAGGGAGTTAGTTAATGTGTTTCATATAAATAACATTGCGCTCACGAACGTGGAGTTATTTAAGAGTCAGCACTAATTTCGTGAAATGCAAGTCTGTCAAAAGCACTGAAATAAGGGGGCTGTCTGCAGAGGCTTAGATACAAGTTAATTACTGAGGTAAAAAGTATATTAATATAACCGTGTTGGTTATGCAAAACTGGGGAATGGTTAATATAATTGTCTATCTTTTTAAACAATAACAGTTTTGGTGTTTTCTATCCCTTTAACCCTTTCCCGCTGTTATGCCGTTGTATTCCGTCACAACGGCGCTGGGCTTTAAAGCCGTTATGACAGAATACAACTTCATAGCCAACGGCTGTCCTGAAGCCTACTGCACTTGCAGGATTTGATCGCGGTCTGGAGGGCGTTCCTAGCGTCATAGGGAAGCCCCCCAGACCCGATCCCATAATTGATATCTCGCGATCGTTTGCACGATCGCGTGATTTCAATTTGTCTACATCGGAACAGTTGTTCCAATATATACACTTTAACCCAGACACAAAAGGGTTAAAGACCTGGTGGACATGGGCGGGAATCTTTGCTGCTTACGCTGCAATACGTTGCCCACAGTTATCATAGCTCACCGATTGATGTGTGCAACCCCCGCGCTTGAGCAGGAACTGTCAATCTCCCCATCAGAAAAGTCCAGAGGTATTGACATAGTCACATAACATGTAGTGTAGCTTAATAAATATAACTTTGTCTCCTTCATTTTTTTCGTCCCCTTAAAGTATTTGTAAATAAGATGACCCTGTGTGAGTTAGCTGCATTCATTCAACAAAGCTTGCTTATCAAATTAAATTCACAATAAAAAAACTTGTTGCAACATCATAAATCAAAAATTGCGTAATTTAAAAATATTTATAATCAATAGAGCCGCATCTATCTTGCAACCGCTCACTTCTCACAGCAAAAAATGAGTTCCTCTCTCAAGGATAACGGAGTCACAAAAATGCCCAAAACATTACTAAACAAACAAACAAAAAAAAAGCATCCATTATAAAAGGGGCACAAAAGGAAAGTTTACAAAAAGTTCATTTTCGCAGCTTGTGCCATTTTTGTGTGCACTCTCTTTGCCTGTGTCATTTTTTCCCAACAAATTGGGTTTGTGCCAAATAATCTATAAATTGACGCAGGCAACATCGTTTGTTAATTCATTACTTGGGTGCACTGACTTTTTCCTGAAATCCTGTGTATGTACTTTGTCTTGATTCGACAATCTGACTGATCACAATACTTTAGCATTTGCGGGGGCCTGGGCAAGACACATTTGTAGGGCTCCTCAGTTGAGCCCCCTTATTCATTGTCTATATTCCCTACCACCTGTTTGACCCACCCTTGTTCCCACATTGTGTGTCCTATATAAAGAATAACTAAATGCAGGATGTATATTGCACCTTCTCATACCCTCATCCCTGGTTAGCGAGGCTCAAGGGGGGTTCCCCTCTAACCATGCCCAGAGGGCAGGTCTGCTAAACTGGCTTGCATTTGACCATCTTCTGGATAATTCCATTTGTAACTCACTACGCAGCTGGTTCTTCCCTTGACTGGATTCTACCTGGTACTTCTCCTGAATTGTTTCTGCTCTACTGAACAAGGCATTATTTACTTTTATGACCTATATTTGAGACTGTATATTATGCAGCCAACATGAGTCATTCTCAAGAATTGTGATAGTTCAATATAAATAAAGAGACAAACTCGTCAGTCTTGAAATAGCAAAACATCCACAAGACAAGATGCTTCATAAGAGTCTTCACTTAGAGTCATGAATTCCACAGGTTTAGATGAAAAATCATGACCACACTTCTAGAATCAATAAGCAAAAAAGGGATAAGGATGCACCGGTAGTCAATCAGGCGTGTGAAGAAAGATTTATTTTGAAGAAAACTTAAAATTCCAAAATGGACAATACTTTCAAGGACAAGTGTGAGGGGTTTGTTCCACCCCAAGGACTGCTTGCTGACGCGTTTCGGCTCCACAGGCCGTAATCGTAGCTGCAGTCACTTGCTCCAATGGTCCTTAAGTACCATTTGGAGCCAGCTAATAGGTTAAAATCAGTTACACCCTTTTTTTACTTGTGGTGGAACAAATACTTCCCTTAAAGTCTGCATTTAACATATATGGACATAATTAGACAATGTATATATGTCCATACAAAAAACTTAATACTGTATGACTCACAAAATTTCATGTTATAAATTGCCCATTTGCCCACATTAACATAATAAAGTTTGCACAATTAGTTGCAAAATATAGATATATACCAATACATTTCAAGATAACACAATCAAATACTGTAACCATATAGTTATTATTTAGTAGAATTAAACTAGAAAAAATGATTGATATAATCCCTAATTAATGTGAAAACATATATACAGGAATCAATCTATTCTAGATAAATCTAAAAAAAAAACAGATTAAATATATGTGTTTCATTTAGCTGCAACATTACTTCTAACCAGTGATTTGCAAGGTATGAAGTCATAATGGATAGCTATCTATATACAATGGCTTAATGCAGAATAGTGACAGGATCAGGATCTATACCTTAGGAGAGTTCTCAAACATCTATATTATGTTTATATTTATAACCCAAAGACTATCACTCCCAAAAGTTAATAAGGTCAAACTCCGAATTAAGACCATAGGGAACTCTGGTTTTAAGCCTATGTATCCAGTAAGCCTCCCTTTTGGACAATAGTTTGTCCCTGTCTCCTCCTCTTGACTTACATCTTACTAGCTCAATTATAGTCCATCTGAGTGTTTGTGCACTACTGTTATGTCTCTCTTTAAAGTGTTGCACTAATGGTGTAGTTAGATGGCCTCCTTTTATATTATTGAGATGTTCCCTAATCCTCTCCCTTGTTTCTCTTGTTGTGAGTCATTTATATTGAATATTGCATTCAATACAGGTCAATAAATAGACAGCATAGGATGTTCTGCAATTCAAACAGGAGTAGTGATCAAAACGTTCCCCTGTTACCGAGCTTGAAAATCCATTGCCTTGTTGCAAATGTTTGCATGCCGCACACTGTGTATAGCTACACCTGTATGTACCTTTAAATTGAAGCCATGATGAGGTATTAGTCTGTTTTTTAGATTCACATCCAAATAATTGATATTATCTATGTTAAACTCGTGTGTAAACTTAATACCTGAATCATTGGTATTTAAAACCTTGACAAAATCAGTGGCCTCAGTCTCACTACCCCTCCAGATGACCAACAGGTCATCTATATATCGTTTATAATATACAATTTTCTTCCTCCAGTGCCCATCACCCGCATAGATGTGGGACAGCTCCCACCAACCCATGAATAGGTTGGCATAGGAGGGGGCAAACTTCGCCCCCATAGCTGTCCCACATCTCTGCAAGTAATGGACACCTTCAAAAAGAAACAGTTGTTAGATGGATGAGATACAGTGGAAACAGGAATATGGGTGGCTCACAATAGATGTCACTTCACTGTACTCATCCATCCCTCACAGCAAGGGTTTGGAAGCAGTAAACTTTTTCTTGGAAAGGTATACCACGTATGATCAGGGATTTCGTTCATATATACTACGCATCACTCAATTTTTACTTACACATAATATGTTTCTTTTTGAAGGTGTCCATTACTTGCAGAGATGTGGGACAGCTATGGGGGCGAAGTCTGCCCCCTCCTATGCCAACCTATTCATGGGTTGGTGGGAGCTGTCCCACATCTATGCGGGTGATGGGCACTGGAGGAAGAAAATTGTATATTATAAACGATATATAGATGACCTGTTGGTCATCTGGAGGGGTAGTGAGACTGAGGCCACTGATTTTGTCAAGGTTTTAAATACCAATGATTCAGGTATTAAGTTTACACACGAGTTTAACATAGATAATATCAATTATTTGGATGTGAATCTATTAGGTACAGACCAAGGACAAATTGTAACGAAAATATATAGGAAACCCATAGCTGGGAATACTCTTCTCCACGCCCACAGTAGTCACCCTAAAAGGGTATTCAGGTCTGTCCTAAATGGGCAGTTTATAAGACTGAAAAGAAACTGCTCTTTGGAAGCAGAATTTAAAAGTCAGGCTGTGGACCTGGGGGAGAGATTCCTGAAAAGGGGATATAAACAAAAGGAAATTACAATGTCCAAAGACAGAATTTCAAGGATAGATAGGAGAGAATTGTTGAAAGTGAAAGAAAAAGCTAATACCACATTTGAAGGTGTTACATTTATAACACAATATAGCCAGCAGTATCATCAAATTTGCAATATTTTGAAAAAACACTTTCCAATGCTCAAAGCGGATGATGGCCTAGCAGAAGTCATCCCAAAAGGTTGTAGGTATGCTTTTAGAAAAGGGAGGAGCTTAGGTAACATATTAGCACCTACGCAACTTAAATTAGAAAAACAGACTAATGCCTCATCATGGCTTCAATTTAAAGGTACATACAGGTGTAGCTATACACAGTGTGCGGCATGCAAACATTTGCAACAAGGCAATGGATTTTCAAGCTCGGTAACAGGGGAACGTTTTGATCACTACTCCTGTTTGAATTGCAGAACATCCTATGCTGTCTATTTATTGACCTGTATTGAATGCAATATTCAATATACAGGACTCACAACAAGAGAAACAAGGGAGAGGATTAGGGAACATCTCAATAATATAAAAGGAGGCCATCTAACTACACCATTAGTGCAACACTTTAAAGAGAGACATAACAGTAGTGCACAAACACTCAGATGGACTATAATTGAGCTAGTAAGATGTAAGTCAAGAGGAGGAGACAGGGACAAACTATTGTCCAAAAGGGAGGCTTACTGGATACATAGGCTTAAAACCAGAGTTTCCTATGGTCTTAATTCGGAGTTTGACCTTATTAACTTTTGGGAGTGATAGTCTTTGGGTTATAAATATAAACATAATATAGATGTTTGAGAACTCTCCTAAGGTATAGATCCTGATCCTGTCACTATTCTGCATTAAGCCACTGTATATAGATAGCTATCCATTATGACTTCATACCTTGCAAATCACTGGTTAGAAGTAATGTTGCAGCTAAATGAAACACATATATTTAATCTGGTTTTTTTTTTAGATTTATCTAGAATAGATTGATTCCTGTATATATGTTTTCACATTAATTAGGGATTATATCAATCAATTTTTCTAGTTTAATTCTACTAAATAATAACTATATGGTTACAGTATTTGATTGTGTTATCTTGAAATGTATTGGTATATATCTATATTTTGCAACTAATTGTGCAAACTTTATTATGTTAATGTGGGCAAATGGGCAATTTATAACATGAAATTTTGTGAGTCATACAGTATTAAGTTTTTTGTATGGACATATATACATTGTCTAATTATGTCCATATATGTTAAATGCAGACTTTAAGGGAAGTATTTGTTCCACCACAAGTAAAAAAAGGGTGTAACTGATTTTAACCTATTAGCTGGCTCCAAATGGTACTTAAGGACCATTGGAGCAAGTGACTGCAGCTACGATTACGGCCTGTGGAGCCGAAACGCGTCAGCAAGCAGTCCTTGGGGTGGAACAAACCCCTCACACTTGTCCTTGAAAGTATTGTCCATTTTGGAATTTTAAGTTTTCTTCAAAATAAATCTTTCTTCACACGCCTGATTGACTACCGGTGCATCCTTATCCCTTTTTTGCTTATTGACTTACTGAAACGAAGGATTTGCACGGAGGTGAGGACGTTATTTCCTGGAAGCATAGTCCGCTCACCTCTCGTGAGAACCGGAATGCCGGGGGAACTGATTCAGTGACGTCAGACGCCGAGATTCCTCGATACCAGGAAGACGGAGCATAACCCAGCTGAGCAGTGCGATCTGCAGTCCACGTCCCAGAACATAACAGCGGACAGTGGAAAAGTATACAGCCGGAGAGCTCTGAAGGTATTGGGAGGAAAGGCTGAGTCTATTGGGTACGTCATCCCTTGATCCCTGAAGCGGAGGTGAGTGGTGAAGGAGCGGACCAAGTCAGCTTTGTAACACCGAGTTTAGTTTATGACAACGGTGATTATTTACTGAGAAACATATATGCTAAGAGACCTTTTGGGGAGTATTTGGTGCCGGTAACATTTGTACTTTTTCACACTTCTAGAATGCCCTGGAACAGCCATGACAAACCACTTGTTACTTTTTGTTAAGATTCTAAAATGTTTTTTGCTCTATTCAGCAAGACTACTTTCCCTAATGAAACAGACACAATAATACACTATATAACCAAAAGTATGTGGACACCTGACCTTCACACCTCTATGATATATATATATTTTGGACATCTCATTCCAAAACCATTGAATTTAATATGGAGTTGCCCCCCCACTTTGTGACTATAACAGCTACCTTTCTTATAGGAAGGCTTTCTACGAGATTTTGGAGTGTGTCTGTGGGAATTTGTGCCCATTCAGCCAAAACAGCATTTGTGTGGTCAGGCACTGATGTTGGATGAAAAGGTCTGGCTCACTATCAGTGACAGGAAAGGGCCTTTCCCAAATGGTTGACCCGAAGTTTGAAGCAAACAATTGTCTACAATGTCTTTGTATCTTGTTGCATAAGATGACCCTTCACTGGAGATAAGGGGCCAAGCTCAAACTTTGAAAAACAGCCCCAGACCATTATACCTCCTCCACCAAACTTTATAGTAGGCACTATGCCTTTTGGTAGGTAGTATTCTCCTGCTATATCCAGATTCTTCCTGCGAGATAGTGAAGTGTGGTTCATCATTCCAGAGAACGTTTCCACTGCTCCAGAGTCCAGCAGCTTTACAACACTTCAGCAAACACTTGGCATTGCACATGTGATGTGAGGTTTGTGTATAGCTGTTCAATCATGGAAACCATTCCATGAAGCTCCTGACGCACAGTACTTGTGCTGATGTTGCTTCAAGAGGCAGTTTTGAGGCAGTTGAGCAACAAATGATAGGAGATTTCTATGCGTTATACCCTTCAGCACTCAGCAGCCCCAGGGCCGGACTGGGAATAAAAAGCAGCCCTGGAAAAATATAAAGACCAGCCCTATTTTCTGTTGAGTCGGTAGAATGCACATGCCCCATTTTTCTCAAAGGGGATTACTGGGACACTCCTTCCCCAATATTTCTTTCAGAATTAAATTATATTACTTTGTATTAAATAAAAATGTCAGATTGATGTTATATAGGCCCCCTACAACCCAGTTGCATCCATTAGTCAGCCCTTTAAATTGTAGCTTTCCAGCCCCAGGTGCTGCAGCCCACCGGGAAATCTCCTGGTATCCTGGTAGGCCAATCCAGCCCTGAGCAGCCCTGTTCTGGGAGTTTACGTGGTCAACAACTTGGTGTTACTCATATGCTAAATCACTTGAAACTGATGCAGTATAACTGTAAAAAGCTGACAGGAAAATATCACCTGAGCATCTCTATGTAAAAAAGGAAGATATTTTACCTCACAACTTCCTCAGCTCAGCAGAGTAAGTTCTGTATAAAAAGTTATACTCAGCTGCAGCCCAGCTTCAGGTAAAAAAAAAAAATAATGAAATGAACAGCAGCCAATCAGTATCAACAGTGTTGAGGTCATGAACTCTTTTACTGTGATCTCATGAGATTTAACTTAACTCTCAGGAGATTTCATTGTAAACTTCCTTACACTGAATAGGGAAATAAGATGAGTGTGCACAAAAGCTCGCTCCTTCCGCTGTCCCGGCACAGACATATTGATTTGCTGCTTATAAGTCCTTTACAATGGGATGTGGCAACTGAGGAACTTTTGAGGTAAAATATCTTTCCTTTCTACATAGAGATGTTCAGGTGATATTTTCTAGTCAGCTTTTTACAGCTATACTGCATCACTTTTCAAGTGTTTAAACATTTTGGTATTATGGCCCTTTAAAGTCACTGAGCTCTTCAGTACAACCCATTGTATTGCTGATTTCTAATGGGGATTTCATGGCAGTTATGTTATGTTAATTGTATTTTATCTTTTGAATGAAGAAACAAAGCCAGGGATGTATCACTTTTACACATATGCTCGATTTATTATTGATGTTCTCCTATATTTGCCCTTAAAAATGCACATGAGAAATAATTCCCCTATATATCATTAAAAAATGTGCCTAAAATTGGACAAGTTTGACTGTAAAATTCTTTTACTCTGTTCCCATTCTCCTTGGAGAACATGTGCTAAAAAAAAGGCTTAGATCCTTTTAGTTGTATTTCCTATAATACTCCTCAATAATTCTCCTAGTTACAAATTTATCATTTATATTCTCCTATAGAGGTCTGAAATTTCTACTGCAAATGTCTGCATTAAAGTTCTCCATAACTACTGTGGAGAACAGCTTTAGAGATCTATTCTCTACTATTTGTAGAAGCAATCTTACAAAAACAAAATGCTCTACAAGGTGCAAAAATAATATATAACAAAGTGCAATAATAATTTATAATGGAATACAAAAATAATATTTAACAGAGCACAGAAATTATATCTATTGTGGGGGAGAAGCTTTCCTATGGAAAAGAAGCTTTCCTATGGAAAAGAGCAAAAAAAAAACATTTTGTTGATAAATTTGAGTGCACAGGTGCGCTTTTCTAAAGTAGAGCTGAAAAGAACACATAGCGCTCGATTTATTAATCCATGGCTGACAGGGCAGGGCATACATATTCGCCCCGGTACACTTGAGCACTCCTCTGGCGGGCAGCAATCCCCTGCCAGAATTTAACATTGCACGCAAGCACTCCTTTGCTCTCACGTGCAACTTGCACATAGCCATTCCCGTGCGGGAAGGAGCTGTCAATCTTCCAGGTCAGACGAGACTGGGGAGATTAAAATTCTCCACCTAAGAGGTGAACAGGGTAGGGAAGCATTAGTCTGATGATCGCCGCTTGATAAATCCTGACTGCAGGTTCTCTTGTGCAAACCTGCAGCCAAAGAGGGAGAAGGGCTTGATAAATTGAGCCCATAGGAGAATTACACGGAGAATACTCCTTTTGTTTGATAAAGTGAGCCCACAGTGCTCAATAAACATGCACGCACCTGAGTATACGCTCTGTGAAGTTTCAATAAAAAAAGAAAAGTGGTCAATTTCACAACAGCAGTATATTGTAAAGATGTTTTTGTTCTTCCTAAATCATGAAAGTCTATTTTTGATGACCTATGTCCTTTTAATTAGGGTTTCAGGAAAACTCCACAAGAGACTATAAATCTGAGAAGAAAGAAGGGTAGAGCCACTCAGGGTGTTTCTCTCTGTGCCTTGAGCAAAGCACCCCCTCCTGGGTATTTGGTTACCCATTAGCATACATGACAACCATGAAGTGAAAATCAGTGACAATAAAGATTTTTAAAAGACCACTGTAATGGTTAAGACTCCTCCATTGCTATCCCCTTGAACCCCCTTAGCATGTAAGCCTAAGAGCCCAGTTGTTTGTAGATCACCTTCTTTAGAGCTGACTACAAAAGTACGACTCTTGCCAGGGTCCTCTACCTGTCTAATCCCTATAAATGTTTCCTTGTATTCCGCCTATGTTTATAGCGCTGCGGAATCTGTTGGCGCTCTACAAATAACGATAATAATAATACTATACATTGGGCTGACCAGGTTTCCCCTTTGAGGGGGAGGGGCAGTTTATGAAAACAAATTTTCTGCTATCAGATTTCTAAGATTCTTCTGTACTGGAGCAGCCCTGAACTAAACATTTCCAGTAAAGCTGTATGTAAGTCCAATCCTATGGCAGTTTTTGGGCGGTGCTGGAGATTCTAACACGCCACCCTTTACTGTAGTCACATGCCCTTTGCTCTAATAAAATGTTAAAATATATATTGCCACTGCTGTCCCCATAAATATTAATGTAACAGCAAATCAATTGGTGCAGAGAAAGATAATGATTTGCTTAGAATCTGTTTTTTTTTTTAAATGAATGAAGCAAAGGGAATTTAGTAATCAATTAAATGTTATATCATAAAAAAAAAGTAATTTGTTTGTTTGTATTTCTTCTTAATTAACATACCAAATCTGGAAATGCATGGGAGCCTCAGGCGAGGAGAGGGCTGAACTACTGATTTTATGGTCTCTGTAGGACTGAGAGATTTAGTGGAGAAAGGTGGAGGAGGGTTTTCACACACAAAAAAATGGACTCTGTCTTTAAATAGAAAGGAATGAAGGTGGCTTCCGTAAGGTGTGGTCTGTAATGTGTAAGTGAGTAGGTAGCTAAAAACAATTCTGTACTGCTAGTAACATGATTAAATTACTTCCAATAAACAAATGATTTATCTATATTATCCCATTACGTTTTGAAATTAAAGGGCTTCAAATTATCTGGCAATTTTCAGGATTTTTTTTTTTAAATTGGGACTCACAGCTGTCTCATCACCTCCTTCTGTAGTCCACCAAATTTATGTCCTGGTGCTTCTAGATCATAATATTTGGAGTGCTAAAGGGACAGTATACACCAATTTTCATATAACTGCATGTAATAGACACTACTATAAAGAAGAATATGCACAGATACTGTTTTAAATATACAGTAAAAAAACTTTTAAAAACTTACTTAGAAGCTCTCAGTTTAGCTCTGTTGATGAGGTTAGGCGGGGACACCCACTGAAAGGGGCTGGAAGAGCGGAAAGAGCAGACACTCCCACCTCCCCTGTATATGAAAAGACCCATTATAGAAACAGGAGTCTGTAGACTTCAGTATACATCTAAAACTTTAGGACTTGGTTAGGAGTCTGATAATCAGCACAATGTTTAAAAATAAGCAAAACTGTACATTGTTACAAAACCACTCTATATAAATGGATCATCTACAAAACATTAATGCAAAGACAAATCTAGTGGTCAGTGTCATGTAAAGAAAACTAAATGTCAAAGTTGCAGCTGGAACTGGTGATAGGAATCATCTAACTCTTTCTGCCTTTTGTTGTAATATTTTGCATCTCTCTTCTCATGGTCAAGGGTGTGTATGTGTTTAATACATTCAGATGTTCATTCCCAGTCATTACAATACAACATAAAGACACAAACCTCGAGTTGTCTCACTGTTAATGCTTCCATTCAGATCTCAGATTCTAATGAGCACCATGAATACTAATTCAACTGATTCTGTTCCTTAAAGCACATAGTGCTCATTTATAATTTATTAATTCATTATTCACTAGTTCATGTGCTAATACGTATCGGCTAGATTACGAATTTTGCATTATGGGGGAAAAAGCAGCATTTTGGCTCTTTTTCACTACCGCTGGTATTACGAGTTTTGCAGGTACAGCTGTCCTGCACACTTTTTTGGCCGTAACGCAACGTAACTACCGCAGCTTTCAAAAAGTCCTTTTTCCATGGGACTTCCATAGTGCCGGTATTACTAGTTTGCCTGTCCGGCCAAAAAGTGAGCGGTACAGCCTATACCGTAAACTGAAAGTCAGCAGTTATGGGTTTAGCGCTACATAACTGTAGCATAAAACTCATAACTAAAGTGCTAAAAAGTACACTAACACCCATAAACTACCTATTAACCCCTAAACCGAGGCCCTCCCGCATCACAAACACTGAAATAAAGTTATTAACCCCTAATCTGCCGCTTTGGACATCACCGCCACTATAATAAACATATTAACCCCTAAACGCTGTACTCCTGCATCGCAAACACTAGTTAAATATTATTAACCCCTAATCTGCTGTCCCTAACATCGCCACAACCTATGTTACTATTAACCCCTAATCTGCTGCCCCCAAAATCGCCGCCACTATACCAATATTATAAACCCCTAAACCTAACCCTAAGTCTAACCCTAACACCACTAACTTTAATATAATTAAAATAAATCTAAATAAAAATTACTATCATTAACTAAATAATTCCTATTTAAACTAAATAAATACCTGTAAAATAAACCCTAAGCTAGCTACAATATAACTAATAGTTACATTGTATCTAGCTTAGGTTTTATTTTTATTTTACAGGCAAGTTTGTATTAATTTTAACTAGGTAGACTAGTTAGTAAATAGTTATTAACTATTTACTAGCTACCTAGCTAAAATAAATACAAATTTACCTGTAAAATAAAACTTAAACTGAGTTACACTAACACCTAACATTACACTAGAATTAAATAAATTACATTAATTAAATACAATTAACTAAATTACAAAAAAAATTGCACAAAATAAAAAATAAATTATCAAATATTTAAACTAATTACACCTAATCTAATAGCCCTATAAAAATAAAAAAGCCCCCCCCCCCAATAAAAAAACACTAGCCTACAATAAACTACCAATGGCCCTTAAAAGGGCCTTTTGTGGGGCATTGCCCCAAAGAAATCACCTCTTATACCTGTAAAAAAATAATACAAACAACCCCCCAACAGTAAAACCTACCATCCACACAACCAACCCCCCAAATAAAATCCTATCCTAAACTAAACTGCCAATAGCTCTTAAAGGGGCCATTTGCGGGGCATTGTCCCAAAGAAACCAGCTCTTTTACCTGTAAAAAAATAATACAAACAACCCCCCAACAGTAAAACCCACCACCCACACAACCAAACCCCCAAATAAAATCCTATCTAAAAAACGTAAGCTCCCCATTGCCCCATTGCCCTGAAAAGGGCATTTGGATGGGCATTGCCCTTAAAAGGGCATTTAGCTCTTTTTCAGACCAAACCCTAATCTAAAAATAAAATCCACCCAATAAACCCTTAAAAAAAACTAAACACTAACCCCCGTAGATCCACCTACAGTTTTTGAAGACCAGACATCCATCCTCAACGAAGCGACAGAAGTCCTCATTGAAGCCGGCAGAAGTCTTCATCCAAGCCGGCGGAAGTCTTCATCCAAGCCGGCAGAAGTCTTCATCCAAGCCGGCAGAAGTCTTCATCCAAGCTGGCCGAAGACTTCATCCAAGCCGGCGGAAGTCTTCATCCAAGCCGGCAGAAGTCTTCATCCAAGCCGGCAGAAGTCTTCATCCAAGCCGGCAGAAGTCTTCATCCAGACGGCATCTTCTATCTTCATCCATCCGGAACACACACATGTGTGATTAGATGCGTAATTTCCTTTATTGCATATTGCATTTTATATACACATACATACTCCTGTGGCATGGAATTAATTTTTGCACTTGCACCTTATATACTTTTTAGTATTGAAATAATTTTCTTGCATATTGTATTTTATTTATCTTGTGGTATAGAAATAATTTTTCTCTTGCATATTGCACTTTACATATTTTTGTGGCATGAAAACTTTTTGCACAAGTCACTTGATTTTTATCGTCCTTTGTCAGATCTACTTTTACAGTACTACCTTGTGTTATGGATAGGTTAGATATTCAACTACAATTTCATTGTCTCTGTTTTTTTACAAATCTAATCTAATCCAAAGGGACACTGAACCCAAAAGAATTCCTTTGTTATTCAGATAGAGCAGCAATTTTAAGCAACTTTCTAATTTACTCCTATTATCAATTTTTATTCGTTCTCTTGCTATCTTTATTTGAAAAAGAAGGCATCTAAGCTAAGGAGCCAGACAATTTTTGGTTTAGACCTCTGGACAGCACTTGTTTATTGGTGGGCGAATTTATCTACCAATCAGCAAGAACAACCCAGGTTGTTCACCAAAAATGGGCCGGCATCTAAACTTACATTCTTGCTTTTCAAATAAAGATACCAAGCGAATGAAGAAAATTTGATAATAGGAGTAAATTAGAAAGTTGCTTGAAATTGCATGCTCTAACTGGATCACAAAAGAAAAAAAATTGGGTTCAGTGTCCCTTTCATGCTTGAATATGTCAGACTCCCTTTAGTTGTATTAGATAAGTAATGGTCGTCACTTCTAGATATACTGACAAGTGGGTGATGTCATCTTCTGTAAATGGTGCTACACCTGTGCACGCTCCTGTGGTTATTGCAAGGTATGCCCTCTATGCTGGGGCATTATGATTCTCACGGAAAGGCTGGGAAATTATTTCTATGTCATCTAGTAATTGCAGCCAAAAGATATCTGCAAAAAACCTGTTTATTGTTTATCCTTCTAAAATTCTCTTTAATGAAGTACCTTAAAGCAGTTACCCCCTGAGGTTTGTGGGTGCTACAGTAACGATTAACTGTGTCATCACCCACCTAGAACTGCCAATGGTGCCAGATAGACATGTGCGTTTTGTTCTGAATCGAAATTCGGACGAATTTGTCAAATTTGGAGCTTCGGATCGATTTGAATTTCCGAATTACCCTAGCAACGAAACTAAACTAATCCGAATGCATTTGTAACAAATAAATCCGAATTAGTTTGGATTTATTCGTTACATTCGAATGGCTATGGACTAATCACAATTACACTAGTATTGTACAGTATATTAGGTTATATTATTCTGCTAGCTCTGTGCAGGGCACATTATGTAGCTGGTACCTGTGAGGTTGGTACTTAGGTGGAATGTGCTGTGTATTACACTAGTATTATGTACTGTATATTAGGTTATATACCTCTGCTAGCTCTGTGCATATTGTGTAGCTGGTACCTGTGAGGTTGGTACGTAGGTGGGATGTGCTGTGTATTACACTAGTATTATGTACTGTATATTAGGTTATATATCTCTGCTAGCTCTGTGCATATTGTGTAGCTGGTACCTGTGAGGTTGGTACTTAGGTGGGATGTGCTATGTATTACACTAGTATTATGTACTGTATATTAGGTTATATACCTCTGCTAGCTCTGTGCATATTGTGTAGCTGGTACCTGTGAGGTTGGTACGTAGGTGGGATGTGCTGTGTATTACACTAGTATTATGTACTGTATATTAGGTTATATACCTCTGCTAGCTCTGTGCATATTGTGTAGCTGGTACCTGTGAGGTTGGTACTTAGGTGGGATGTGCTGTGTATTACACTAATATTATGTACTGTATATTAGGTTATATACCTCTGCTAGCTCTGTGCATATTGTGTAGCTGGTACCTGTGAGGTTGGTACTTAGGTGGGATGTGCTGTGTATTACACTAGTATTATGTACTGTATATTAGGTTATATACCTCTGCTAGCTCTGTGCATATTGTGTAGCTGGTACCTACTACCTGTGAGGTTGGTACTTATGTTGATTCAGATGGGTTACAGCTAATATACAGTACATTATACTAGTCTAATTCACAGCACATCACAGCACATCCCAATTCACAGCACATCCCAATTTACGAATCCGAACCAAATACATCCGAATTTAATTGAATCCGAATAAAACCTAAATCAATACATTTGAATGTATGCGAATTCAAATTGATCCGAAAACAAAATTAGAAAAAATCAGAATCGGTCCGAAACGAACCAAAACAAATTTTTCCACCACGCACAAGTCTAGTGCCAGAATCTTTAAAAGAAACAATCCCATCAACTTCACCCAGGAATTCCAAAACTCCACTTAGTCTCCACCCCTGCTCAGCGCAAACTGACAGACTCCACCCCCAGACAGTCTTATCCTGCCCCCAAGCATTTTGGTGCCTCAATAAAAACTGGAAGTGCTGGCATGTATGATATAATGTTAGTGGCTATACCATGGAGGTATGGTGAAGCGCCTTCTCTTAGAGTCTCTTAGAGTGTTCATAACCACAAGCTGCTTAGCTGCTATTTACTACAAATAGTTGCTTGAGAGTTAATAAATGGCAGATTTTCTGCATTCCTCCCAATATTTCCTGAATATGGTCTGGTGGGCAAACGTGAAATGAATGCTGTGTGTGTCAGAGGACAGTTTATCAGAACTCCCAAACTGGTACTATCCCACATAATATAGGACAGTTGTAGAACTTATGCACAACCAGCGGCATCCACCTTGCCTAGGGTTCTGTTTTCGGGCATTGGTTTACTGACATTTTGAGGGTTGGGCTGCCTCAAAAAGGGGGTGGGGGGGTAACGGTTGGAATGTGAACGTGTCTGTGCAGGTTGTGGGCATGGCCCCAAAGTCCATTAAAACACAGCAAGGTTGCAGGCGGAAAGTGGGACCATCAGACCTCCCAACCCATGGCAATCCTGCAGGATCCAGGACAGCTAGGAGGTATTCTCCTGAGCTTGCCTACCTACTAAAGTGTTATCTGCTGCTTGCCTGAGTATACTGTCTCTATAAGGTATAGCTCTATCTATCTATCTATCTATCTATCTATCTATCTATCTATCTATTAGATATCTAATCTATCTATTGTATCTATCATTTATTTATCATCTATCTTTTATCAATCTATTTATCTATCTATCAATCTATCTAATGAATCTATCATTTATTTATCATCTATCTTTTATCAATCTAATCTATCTATCATGTATTTATCATCTATCTTTTATCTATCTATCTATCTATCTCTATCTATCTATCTATCTATCTATATCTATCTATCTATCAAAAAAAAAACTTCCAAGTGATACTTTAACTATGTGTATAACCACTTTGTGGAGGTTAAACACAGCGCCTTTCAGTATCGCTAGTGTTAATTTTTTCCACTATAATGGTTGTTCAGCTCCAAAATATCAGGCAATTCTCTTCTGAACGAAGGACTTGTACAGCTAACCCAATATGTTATAGGTTATAGTGAGCCTATCAGCAGCGGCTGTCCCACAACGCAGCCCAGCTCCTCTTTGCAGGATTTAAACACATAGACTTGCAGGGTCGGTAGTGCTATAATTAGATGCTGAAAAGAATAAAATCATATTGAGTTTGCAGTACAATGTCCCTTTTTTGAGACAAAAAGTATTTTTATATATTTAAATGCTGTAACAGTAGTGAGCTCTGATGCTGGTGACCAGACACAAGTTAGATGCAGGGAGCATCTTATTAAAGGGAAATTAAAGTCCACATTTTTCTTTGTGATTCAGGCTAAACAAGTTTTAAAAAGTTTACAATTTACTTCTATCATGAAACTTACAGGAAAGAATACCTAGGTAGGTAGTGTGCACACTGCTGCCATCTAGTGCCCTTGCACATGTATAACATTGTTAAAATATTGCATAACATCTGCCATATAGTATTCTAGAAACATGCATGCTCCTAAGCCTAACTACCTGCTTTTCAACAAAGAATACCAAAGGAATAAGGTCAATTTGATGCAAGAAGTAAAAACTATGAAACATTAAAAGACAATTTGGGGGTTTCATGTCCCTTTAAGCTGTGCATCAGTCACAAGTAGTGCCCTCTGTTCCTTTTTTGTCATTTTACTGACCCTAGCTTAGCGATTAAACACATAGGTAAAATAAATTGTGAGCTGTCTGTAAACCTGGCCAATCCAAAGAGGGAGTTGCACGCCTTGTTCTGCTATGAAGCAGAATTGGTTATGCCTATCAAGCAGGACTTAACTTTTGTGTTTAACCCATTTGCATGTCATTTAGCATATATATAATATGACTTCAGCACAGAGCTCATAAAAGTTTGCCAGTCCCTACTTCAGCCAAAATTGCCTTTAAGACCAAATTATGTTACCCCTAATTTAACCCCAATTATAATCCTAACTAAACACTAAACTTTGTAAAAAAAAAACCAAAAAACTAACTGTAACCCTAGTACTAAACATAAAAATAAAAATCTCTGTTTTAGAGCATTTTATTATTGCACTATTGTTGCACATAGATTAAACTCAAAATTCAGTTGTGGAGCCGCTATGCACTGCTGTGAGCTAGCTGAACACATCTGGTAAGCCAGTGACAAGAGGAATGTATTTACATAGCCACCAATCAGAAGCTATCTTCCTGTAGTGCAGTGCAAAATGCCACAGGGCACAGCTTTGATTAAGATCAACTGTTACTAGTTTCAGTCAAATACTGTCTGCCCTGTACTTATGCCCTGAGTGCCAGGTTCCCTCTACCCTTCTATAAACACCCTCTGTTTTGGCTGATCAGACACTCCTGTACCTATGCCCTCTGGCATGCTCCTGTATTAACTTGCCACTATCCATTCACCTTCAATCCGATTCCTCTCACCCTAACCATCATGCCAACATCAATGCCCCCTGCCCTGTAACCTGCTGAATCACTGCCCTGTCCCCTCTCTGGCACAGTAACGCATTGGCAACAGTTATTAATAGGCAAGATACTGGTCTTTCCCATAGTGAATGACATCAGCAACACGTTGCCAGTGTAGGGGTTGCCATGTACCAGGCAGAGACGGGAACTGGACCCCATCATAACTATAATACATTAAAAGTGAAACCTAAACGTAATGGAAGAAAAAGTGTGACCCTTGTGGGTGTGGAAGGTTTGCAGAGTACAGTACATGCAATATTAACATGACTTTTGAATAATCCAGATTGTGCAATGTGTATCTGCCTGTGCAGGAGGGTGGAGCTGCTGTTGGGATCACTGAGCCACCTCCCTCTCTCCTGGTAACACAGAGTTTCTGCCTTCACGCAAGATTTAGCTGCAAACTTCCCACCTCCCCCCGCAGACCCCTTCCCTGCTCAGACCTGAAGTTCCAGTTCCCTCATCCCGGTAAAAAAAGAAGTGGGAATCCTTTTAGACCCAAGACCAAGCTCTGCATTGGGATTCACAGCAAAAAATACTTCACAGGTAAGTGTCACAATCTACTGTATCTGTGCTGGGTCTGGGAAGGGGAACAGGGTAATCACAGATATAAATTGCAGATTTGTTGTAAAAAAAATTATATATATATCATAGAAACTATGAACCTAGAGATTTAGATCTCTAATTGCTAATATACGACATTGGCTCTGGGAGTCCTATACAGTGGCACTGATTGGTTTATATTACATTACATTACTAGTGATCCCTGACAGCTCTGATCTTTATATATCTGTCTAAATGGATTCATGGAAGAATATCAACAACAAATGACCAAAATGACTGCTTGACTTTATTATGTAACTGGTGTGTGTTCTATTAAGGCTAAGTTGATAAAAACATGTGTATAGTTAATTGGTGCTGTTGATATAGATACATTTTTACAGTTGTGACAATACAAATATTAACTGTATAAGAACTTTTTAACATGAACTGAACAGTACATAACACAGTGAGTGTATATGGCCAGAAGAGCTAATGAAATGTGGGAAGGACTTAAAGACACACTATGTTGATGTGTTAAAATCATTTGAATGGAGTTGTGCCTAAGTGACTGGGAACTACTTTGAGAACTATGTGAATACCTTTTTAGATGATAATCACTAATATATTCTTCCCATATGGCAGAATGTTATAGAAAGTTGTTGAATATAGTTAAGATCTGCTGGAATTTGAAACTGGATCAAACTAGATTTAAGGTGGGGTGGTTTTTGAAAACAAAATCTGGGGGTGCCAAAAATTAATTGTAAAGGTAAAAATAGATAATGCAGGAGCCAGGAGGTAAGTCTCTCTTTGCTGTTAGTAAAGCCCTAGACATGTAAAGATGTATTTGGCACCTCTGAGATGTAAAGTATTGAATGAGGGTGAATACACAACTGGACTGAAGAGCTTGCAATCTATCCAGACAAACCATACTGCAAACACCCTTCTACAGAAATACTTGTATGAACTTTAAAGGGACAGGAAACTCCACATTTTTCTTTCATGATTTGGATAGAACACACAATTTTAAACAACGTTCTAATTTAGTTCTATTATCAAATTTGTTTCATTATCTTGTTATCCTTTGCTGAAGGAACAGCATTGCACTACTAGCAGCTAGCTGAACACATCTATTTAGCCAATCACAAGAGACAAATGTGTGCAGGCACCAATTAGCAGCAGCTCCCACTAGTGTAGGAGATGTGTGTCTTCTTTTTCAACAAGGGATACCAAGAGAACGAAGAACATTTGAAAATAGAAGAGAATTTAAAGGTTGTTTTAAAATTACCTGCTCTATCTGAATCATGCAAGTTTAATTTTGACTTTGCTATCCCTTTAACTCTCTTTAAATTGTGATACAACATAAGCCAATCTAAGCAGGAAGGGGTTAAACACTTGCTACTTGGTTAACCCTAAATTACCCAGTTCTTTTTTATGCCTTTTTGTGACCAGCAGTGAGTCTCTGAGGGAAGCCAGAATGTCTCACCTGCAGCTTATTGGCCTCTGATTTATTTATATAACATTTGCCTCTTGTCTACCCCCTCAAAATCAGTGGTACTGTATTTCTGGCATTCAACCCAAACACTTTTTTCTTTTTCTTTCTGTTATTGTTTCATTTGAAATGTCTCAGAGGGCTCTTAATGGGCTTTGTGATGTTTTGTTTGTATGATATTAAAGCCTTCAGACAGAACATTAGTAACTGATTAGTAATTTGTGTGCGGTTTGGACGCTCCCTTTTTTATTTACTCTCCTGTCTTAACATGGAATCACTTCCTGCTCTTGTAAGTTTGTCCACGCAGAAGGATTTTTATTACGTATAAATATGCAAGAGGTCATGTACTTTATCATTCCAGAGAAATATCACTGAGTCTGTTTCTAAACAAACCTTACGATCATTATGCATATTTTTAGACTGTAAGCTCTGCAGGTTACTTTTTATCTGCAAGGGTCAGACGTGTTCTAATGCAGGCTTGTCCAACGGAAAGGCCTGGGGGCCACAATATGGTTTCAAGATAAAGGTTCATAAAACCCAACATTTTTATTTCATGATTCAGATAGAGCATACAATTTTAAACAATTTTCCAATTTACTTGCATTATGGAATTTGCTTTGTTCTGTTGGTATCCTTTGTTGAAAAGCATACCTAAGTAGGCCAGGGAGCTGGCTGCTGATTGGTGGCTGCACATATATGCCTCTTTACCAATGTACTCCCAGTAGTGCATTGCAGCTCCTTCAACAAAGGATACCAAGAGAATGTAGAAAAACTAATAGAATTAGGATATTTTTTTATTAAATGTATGCTCTATCTGAATCATGAAAGAAAAATGTTGGTTTTAATGTCCCTTTAATTTTGTATGGCCCTACACTTTTCTAAACTGAAAGTTGTGTGTGTTTGATGCAAAGAGACTTATATACAGTAAGTTTGAAGACTGGGGAGATCCTGTGTGTGCCAGTATGATGTATATCTAGCTAAATCATGTCATTTATAAGTGCAGTACATATTTGTTATTTTAATTAGTGATATTTATAAAATTCGCTCTCCACCCGCCTGATTAGAAAAAAATAAATACATCGAATGTGTCCCAATATGAAAATTAGCTAATATTTTCCCCCAAATGTTATTTTTGTACAAATTTATCATTTAATTTGTTAACCTTTTAACGCCATTGTGGCATTCTATTCTGTCCTAACAGCGCCGGGCTTTAGCGACGTTAGGACGGAATAGAACGTGCAAACAGTTTGGCTGTCCTGAAGCCAACGGCGCTTCCTGGATGGGATCGCGGTTTGGAGGGCGTGCCTAGCTTCATAGTGACGCCCCCCTGACCCGATCCCATCATTGAAATCTCGTAATCATGTGCACAATGTCATTAAAGGGTTAAATTGTGCAATTAATGTGGGCTTTGGGTAGTTTAAGTAACCTTTATAAATAACAGAAAATGTTATGATATTTTATTACACTGCCTTCACCCTGCACAGCACTATCTGGCAACATTTCCTGGGGGGTAAATTGCATAGATTTATGGACAGAGCCACGCATAGCAAATGATGCTTCCAGCCCCTGTAATTGTTGTTGTGTGTAAGAATCTGAACAATATTTCAGTTAGAGAAAGGTGTGGTTGTTATTTGCTGTTGTTCAGCAGATGTGGCACAGGAGAATACAAAGAATGTGCGTTTTACACAGTTAAAGGGACACTCAGGAAGTGCATGGCTTTATCTTAAAGGGATACTAAACCCAATTTTTTATTTCATGATTCAGATAGAGCATGAGATTTTAAGCTATTATCAATTTTTCTTTGTTCTCATGCTATCTTCATTTGAAAAAGCAGTACTGTAAGCTTTAGAGCCGGACCATTTTTTGTTCAGCACATGGGTAGCACTTGCTGATTTGTGGCTAAATGTAGCAAACCAATCAGCAGCTCTACCAAGGTGCTGGACTAAAAAATGGGCCGGCTCCTAACCTTTTATTACTGCTTTTTCAAATCAAGATAACATGAGAACAAAGAAAAACTGATAATAGGAGTAAATTAGAAAGTTGCTTAAAATTGTATGCTCTATCTGAATCATGAAAGAAAAAAATGAGGGGTTAGTATCCCTTTTAAAGGTACTTTTAAATGTGGCGAGAGAACATCTAGATCATGTGATCTCATTAATGTAACCAGAGATTTTTTTGAGATAAAGGGATGTCTTAACTGTACAAGTAACTTTGTCATTTACTTTGTTCACGCCAATATGTAGGTAGGATGACACAGGAGGTGGGCACTCGTATTAAGGAAAATTTGTCTTACATTTCAGAAGAAAGGGTCTGTTCGGCTCTATCTTGATATTTCATTGATGTACATCATAGAAATGTGACTTCTTTTAGGTGGCAGGCCATTAAACAGGTTTCTAGACCCCAGAGAGGAGGAGACAAATCCAAATATTGTGTCAACAGGAAATTTACCGATTTTTAAATTAAACTGTTTGGTACCTAAAGGATTTAACTCGGAATTTGACATTATCAATTACTGGCATAGATGATCTGATTTGAACTAGATGGACTTAGTTTAGGTTTGTATATTCTTTATATATAGTATTTTGTACAATGTCTTATATACACAGTATACACTATGAATATGTATCTAGAATCTGATAGATTAGCAAAAAGTAGGCTTATTATTGGTTTGTTATTTATTTTCTTAAAATACATTCTGTGCACTGCATTCAATATGTATGTGTGTATATATATATATATATATATATATATATTTAGAGGATTAATATAGACACTTACCATAGGTCTCATTTGGGACTCTTGGGTTTAACCATGAGCCCATTGTATTAACCAATGATGATGCTTTTAGATTTAAAAAAAAAAATATTGGTATACCTGTAAGAGCTTTAATTCTATGCGTACAGTCTATGGACCGAAACCAGTCAGACTTGTTTGCTGTCATGGTTATTCCCTGTATTTAGGATTCTGTTGTTTTTAATGGTTTTTGAATAAAGGATTACTTTTTATAGACATATACATCGGGATTGCTTTTTGGAATATTTTTCTGATTTACTTCAAATGTTGTTTTAAAAGATAGATAATCCCTTTATTAGCCATTACCCAGTTCTGCATAACCAACACAGTAATATTAACACACTTTTTACCTCTGTGATTACCTTGTATCTAAGCCTCTGCAGACTGCCCCCTTATTTCAGTTCTTTTGACAGACTTGCATTTAGCCAATCAGTGCTGACTCCACGTGAGTGAGCACAATGTGGCACATATGAACTAACAATGTCTAACTGTCAAAAGGCACTGAGATAAGCGGCTTAGAAATAAGCATATGATCCAACCTAGGTTTAGCTTTCAACTATGAATACTAACAGAACAAAGCAAATTTGATGATAAAAGTAAATTGCAAAGTTGTTTAAAATTGCTTGCACTATCTGAATCATAAAAGCTTTTTTTTTTTTTTTTTTTTTAAACTGTAATTTTGTTAGCAAACTCTGCATTCCATCCCAGGGACACACCCCTTGAAAAGCCTCTTTAGCTTATATCCTCTGCAATGGCAAGTGTATGGACAGCTGCTCTGATCAAGCAATCACTGGGTGGCATGTAAAACTCCAGCCTCTCTATTTTCAGAAATAAATTACAGTAAAGGTGGGTAAAATAATTAGACCATGTGGGTTTGTCAGGGGTCTGAAGTCTGCTCACAACACACCTGGCCAGGGCAAATATTACTGGTTCCTGCCATGACCTCGCTCCTACACAGAGACCCGACCTGTTCCACCTGCGTTACACACATGCCCCACCCACAACACACCTGTGACCCCCATCCGTCCAGTTAGGGCCACACCCATGAAACATCCCATCACTTTATTTTTCTGGAAATATTGGTAGGCAGTAATAAATAATTAAAGTACATTATGAGTTTTCTTGTTTTGCTATTAGTAATTAAATAGCCGTTAAATACAGTTGAATGCATAATAAAAAAAGAAAAGCATTAAGCACTTAGTCTGAATTTTAAATGAGTAGATTTTTTTTTTTTTTACAAATTTCAAAGCTAGTTCAATTTTCCTTCCCCTGCGACAGCCATCAGCCAATCACAAAATGTGTATATACTGTGAACTCTTGTCCATGCTCAGTAGGAGCGGATGCCTCAAAAAGTGTGCATACGAAACAATTGTGCACAATTTGAAAATGGAAGTAAATCACAAATTTGTGTCTGCAGAAATAACCTTAAAGGGACAAAATCATGACTGAAAACACTTGGGTTTCATATAGATCATACAGTTTTAAGATTTCAGATTTATTTCTATCAAATTTGCTTCATTCTCTTGGTATCATTTGTTGAAGGAGAGCAAAGCTGTATTGGGGCCTAGCTGAATATATTGAGTGAGACAGTGACTAGTAGCTAGCTTTCCATTTTATTTTTATTATCAAATATCCTTTGTTGAAGGAGCACAAATGCACTACTGGGAGCTAGCTTAACACATTGAGTGAACCAATGACCCGAGGCATATTTGTGGAGCCAGCAATCATCAGCTAGCACCCAGAAGTGCATTGCTGCTCTTGAGCCTGTGTTTTTAAACAAAGGATACAAAAAGAACAAAGTAAATTTGATAATAGAAGTAAATTGGAAATTTGTTTAAAACTGCATGTTCTATCTGATCTGTGAGAGCTCAGTTTTGATTCTACTGTCCCTTTAAGTATTGGCAGATACAGTTTTATGCGATAGGCCTTAAACCAGGACTTTACACTCAGGAGCGTGTAAACCGGGCACAGCAGACGTGTCCTCAAGCAATAACCTTTTACCTGTATACCTCTGCGGCATACGATTTTCCAGACCTCTCTAGAAATAAAAAGGTTAAAAAAAAAAAGTAGAATTATTGTACAGGTTAGTTGTGGGATATATTTTCTTTTTGTCCTTAAAACTCCTGCACATATTCTCCCCTCCCTTCTCCCACGCCCTCGGGGTACAAGAATCTGCATGCAAACGCACTCCGGAATGCAGGAAGGGAAAGAGATTGCAGGTGACAGATACTTAACTTGCTCATGAAAAGAAATGTTTAGGTAGAAAATTCCCCCACGGGGAGTTTATGTATGTGAAATACATTCCGTGCTGCGTAATTAAGCTCCCTGCTCAGTAATTATGTTGGGGGGGGGGGGGGGTGGAATGACTTACAGCTGATGTTTAGCCACTTATCAGTGTAAACAAAACCGAAACACGACAACTTTTCTAAGAATGTTTATCCGTTTAAATACATTAAAGGGATATGAACTGTAAAAATAAGGCAAATTTGATAATAGAAGTAAATTTGAAAGTTGTTTAAAATTACATGCACTATCTGAATCATGAAAGAACAAATTTGTGTTTTATGTTTATAAATCATTTACATCTTTTCAATGAAAATTTGTAATTGAAATTAATTGGGCGTTAAAGGGATAGTCTAGTCAAAATTAAACGTGTTTGATTCTGATAGAACAGCAATTTTAAGCAACTTTCTAATTTAATCCTATTATCATTTTTTTCTTCATTCTCTTGGTATCTTTATTTGAATGAAAGCTTAGGAGCTGGCCTATTTTTAGTTCAGAACCTGGGTAGCGCTTGCTGATTGGTGGCTACATTTAGACACCAATCAGAAAGTGCTACCCAGGTTCTGAACCAAAAATGGGTCGGCTTCTATGCTTACATTCCTGCTTTTTCAAATAAAGATACCAAGAGAATTAATAAAAATGGATAATAGGAATAAATTAGAAAGTTGCTTAAAATAATGCCTGCTCTATGCGGAATCATTAAAGTTTAATTTTGACTAGACTATTCCTTTAAAGTGAAGGTCTATTTTGATGAATTAGTTCCCGGTTTTTAATAAATCTATTAAAAACAAGGGCACTTTAATTCATCAAAATTGACATTTCACTGTTTTCTTCAAATACTTACCTTTTAATCCTGAATGCCGCTCCAGCGATTCCCCGGCCATCGGAAGCCTCTGCAGACGTCAGACATGGCAAATCAGGCTTCCTCCAATCACAGCTTCCTCCCCCGGGGGAATCTTGGCCTGATGCAACGCTGTGATTGGAGGAAGCCGGATTCGTTATTTTGGACCCGCAAAGACGGCTTGCGACGGGCGGAGGAAGTGCTGGAGCGGCTTCCAGGATTAAAAGGTAAGTTTTTGAAGAAAACAGTGAAATGTCAATTTTGATGAATTAAAGTGCCCTTGTTTTTAATAGGCTTATTAAAAACCGGGCACTAATTCATCAAAATGGACCTTCACTTTAATGGACAGGAAAGTCAAAATAGATTTTCATGATTTGGATAAAATTTAAAAAACAAAAATCACATAAAATGTATTTCTTTCTCTCAGGAATGTGCATGTGTTTTATAACTGCTACAAATGCAAACAGTGCTACCATGTACTGCTCAAGACACGTGCACATTGATTAGCCTACCTCAGTATGCTCTCACTGATACCAGAGAAAAACACATACATTTGATAAGAGGAGTAACTTTCTATCTGAAAATAGGAGAATGAAACCTAAATTGTTTCTTTTATGATTCAAACAGAACATACATTTCCTAATTTACTTTTATTATCAAATTCCCTTTTTCTCTTTTGTCGAAATGCAGGTAGGTAATAAGTTGAGGAGCGTGCACATGCATTGAGCACTATATGGCAGTAGTTTTGCAAGAAAGTAATCCATTTCCAAGAGCACTAGATTTGATACTAGAAGTAAATTGGATTTTTTTTTTAAATTGTTGTCTGAATCACAAAATAATTTGTTTTGTATCATATCCCTTTAACACTGTCATTTTGTTAACACAATTTACAAAGTTTTGCAAATCAACAGCAGTTCACTTTTCATTGAAAAAGATCTGAATAAAAATAAATGTTTTAAAAGAAATTAAAGCTGTCATCGTTAGCAAAATTGTAAGGGTTTAGCTATTTCAAAGCAGTCCAGGGATGCACCCTTTGAAAACCCTCTTGATTTGATTTTCACCTCCTTTGCTGTGTCAATTCCGCTCAGATGAAATAAACTTGTTTATATGCAGCATATAGCAGAGTCATGGATATTGCAGCAAAGAGTATGGGGGGGGGGGGTTTGAAGATGTATGATTTGAAGAGGTATTTTACAATTGGGGAAAAAATAGGGAATTAACAATTTATTGTGTATATATTATACTTTTCCTAATAAAATGTTGAGGTCTTTATTAAAGGGACATTCCTGTCAAAATTTAAATCCACATAGATGAATTACATCTTTGCATAGAAATATATTTGCAATATACATGTATTACCAAAAATTTTCCTAGTAAAAGTTATCACTGTTTTATTATTAGCATTTTTCTCTGCATGTGCATGTGAAGCATAGCTAGGTATTCTCAGTGTATCAGCATTTTAAATACTGCAGCTGCTCAGAGCACCAGTGGAGTTTGTAATGAACAAATGGAGTCATTATCAGATGGTACAACCACCTTAGGCGCTGAGCAAGTGTATATACTGCAGTGCCTTGCCATCGACCCTTTCTTTTTAGTTTCTGAATTGTAAAGATCTAACTCCCCCCACACATTTCCTTCTATGGCTGTATCTTTATCTATTGTTGTTTTGGTAGAATGCATAAGTGCATAGAGATTATCTGCTGGAGCTGCCTAGAAGCTGTGAACTCAGTTGAAATACAATGCCTGTGTCTAAACACTGATAAGGGGGGGGGGGTGGAGTTGGCTGCTCCAGGCAGCTTAGCTATGTAATTCATTTTGCTTATTTCTGAAAATTATTTTAAAATACCTGCCAGTAATTTTTAAACTATTTATGCAAACTATTTTTAATTAATTAGCCTTTTAGGATATGCACAGATCTCAACACGTTTTATGTCCCTTTAAAGGGACTATAAAGGATTCAAAAAGAACAAAACAAATTTGTTAATAGAAATAAATGGAAATGTTTTTCAAATGTAATGCTCTATCTGAATAATTAAAGAAAAATAAATTAGTTTCATGTCACTTGTTTGTGTGTATGAATGATATACCCTTATAAACACATTAAATCACATAGTTGCAACATTTAGAAAAAATAAAAATAAACAAGAAATCAGGCAATGGAAATATTGACCACGCCCACGTTTCGTTTAGCTTTTGCCTAGTGCCACCCACTCCATGATAAATCAAAGCAACTCATTTAAATTACTCAAAGTTTGCACATAATATTGTATTTTTCCAAACTAATCTGTGAAATGCAGGCTCTTCAAAGATATCAGTTCACCAAACTGGATATTTTATTTTTCTGCTGTTCTAGTGTAAAGTGCAGGGAAACACTATGCAAACAACTATATTAGCAAGAATTTATGTGTAATGCTTTCAGTCAGACCTTCATACCATGTCAACTCTTCAGGGTTTATTTTATCAATTCATGACAGACTCTCTGGACAATCATAGGGCAAAAAAAATATAACTATCCCAGGAAAATAAAGACAGTTGGAAAGTATCTCTCTCTTTCTGCTCCTATTTGGCTGTCTTTCCCACATACAGACACACACGATCAGTATCCAAATTCTTTTAAAGAAATGGCAAATTTTAAAAATGATAACTGAAACATATGGTTAGAAAGCAAACATCTTCTGATCAGAAATTAATGAGCCAGCTGCCGAGGCGCCATATGGGGTTAATATTAAAGTAAATTTAAATGATAAAGTGCCCGTTTTTAAAAAAATCTGATTAAAAACAGGGGCACTTTAATTAATCAAAATGTACATTTCACTCGTGTTGTGAAAATACTTACCTTTTAATCTTGACATCCGCTCCAGCGATTTCCCCGGTCGTTGCAAGCCTCTTCTTACGTCAGGAGTGACGGATTGGTCTTCCTCCAATCACGGCTTCCCCCCAGGGGAATCAGTGTCTGATTCAATGCCGTGATTGGAGGAAGCCGGATTCCTCATTTTATACCCAGGACGAGGCTTTGCGACGGGCAGGGGAAGCGATGCAGTGGCTGTCAAGATTAAAAGGTAAGTATTTTCACAACACGAGTGAAATATACATTTTGATTAATTAAAGTGCCCCTGTTTTTAATCAGATTTTTATCATCTAAATTTACATTCACTTTAAGGGGAGTATTAAGGGCAGATTTATCAAAGTCTGGTGGACAGGGCCGTACGTCTTTGCTTCTGTCCACCCAGAATTGCGTCCCCGTATTTATCATTACGCACTATGGCCATTTGCGCGCTAGCATGAGCAGTAAATATCTCCGGTCGGAAGAGTCCGGGAGGAATGAGATACTCCACATAACAGGTAGTGAAGTGGGTTAAGAAGCAGCGGGGGAGGGAGCTGATAAGCACACAGCGGCCATATTGTGTCCCCAGTGTCTTTGATTGGACATCTTAAAGGGATAGAAAGGTCAATTGCATTCCAATTTAAAAAAGCTTTTTATATTAAATATACTGCCATTAGCAATTATTATTCTAGAAAAAGATTTGACTCTAATCTAATCTGTATTTTAGTGGCATATGCATATATGCTGTGAGTGCCTGGCACCAGCATTCAAACACCACACCTTTTCAGAGAGCAAACGGGAGTTTATGTGACACAAATTACATTTTCAATGGCACAATACACACCACCCCAAGCTCTCAGAACAGGCATGGTGTATGTATCCTGATCCTCTAGTCACTCTTAGCATATGTGCATATGCCAGTGAAAAACAGTAATAACATTTACTAGAAGCAGTTTTGCTAATAGAAATATATTGCAAAATGCTTCCATTTAAAATTGAAATGCAACCATGCAAATTTCGTATTCAACCTTTCTATCCCTTTAAGTGGAGTCAATAAGGGGGACAGATAAACACACAGCATTCATATTGTGTCCCCCTAGTCTCAGGCTGGACAGTAAAATCTAAATAAAACGTGCATGATTCAGATAGAGCATTTAATTTTAAAACACTTTTTAAATCCACTTCTATATTTAAATGTGCTTCGTTCTCTTGGTATCCCTTGTTAAAAAAGAATACGCACATATCCTGCACTAGTGGGAGCCAGCTGCTGATTGGTGCCTGCACACATTAGTCTCTTGTGATTGGCTAACTAGATGTGTTCAGCTAGCTGCCAGTAGTGCATTACTGTTCCTTCAGCAAAGGATAACAAGAGAATTAAGCAAATTTAATAATATAAGTAAAATGGAAAGTTTAAAATTGTACTTTCTTTTTGAATCATGAAAGAAATGTTTGGTATTTCCTGTCCCTTTTAAGAACTGACGCTAATCCACGTCTTTGTGAAAAAAATATTTATTCAATGACAGTGTTAGCAAGAAGAAACCTCTAGATACCTCTAGGGAAAGTGGGGTAATTATAACTAACCTTGGACCCCCTTAAATAAGCCTATGTACATGTGTATATATAATGCCTTATGGTATAATTTAAGAAAAACAATAAAGAGAGAGAGGAAGCATTTACTGGCACACTTTAGAGGGGTAGTTATATACAGTGTATGTGGAGTGCAGGTGAAGTTAAAACTTAACATTTAATAAATATGAGTAAAAATAGATATGGACCATGCCACCCAATATTAAAAAATAATTAGAAATAAAACAAACACAAGCTTGCAGGATAAACCTGTATACATATGATATGTGTCTAATGAGGCTTGCAGAACTAAGTAACCCAAAATTGGGCAGGGGAGGTTCCGGTACAAACGAACACCGGTTTAACCATGAGGGAATATTACCATAAACTGGAAGGGAGAGCCGTCAGGATCTACCCTATTCTTCCCCAAAAAAGGTCCCCCTGTAAGTATAATCGGATAAAGTTCTACAAAAATTGCCAATTAAGGCCAACAAATTAACTCAAATAGAGGAGAAAGGAGAGGCAGTGCGAACATATTTGTATGAAAATGTGTCTTACAGATAAGTGAAAGTGAGATGCTTTCATGGGCCTGTCCTTATCCTGACAGCTGTCCCGCTGTCCCGCTGAGCTCACCAGCCTACAAGTAGCCCTCAATTTACGCCAGGGTTCTGTGCCTGAACGAACAGTTGTAAAAAACAAACAAAAAAAAAAAAAAAACGTGTAAAACCTTAGTTTTATAATGTAAGTCAATAGGAAGTAAATGAGTTGGGTTCCAGGTCCCTCTCATTAATAATGTAATATTATATTATAACTTAAAGGGACAGTCCAGTCAAAATTTAAATGCACATAGAGGAATGATATCTTTGAATAGAAACATATTTACAATATAAATGTATTGGAAAAAACGCTTCTAGTAAAAGTTATCACTGTTTCAGTGTTAGTATTTTTCTCTGCACATGCATGTGAAGCATAGCCAGGTATTCTCAGTGCACTAGCATTTTACATACTACAGCTGCTCAGAGGGCCAGTGGGGCTTGTATCCTGTCAGCAATTAACAAATTGAGTCATTAGCAGATGGTACAAGCACCTTAGGCTCTCTGAGCAAGTGCTGTGTTTAAAATGCTGGTGCACGTGCATACTTAAATACACTTTTGAAACAGCTAAAGTTGTTATAAGAAGCATTTTTGCTAAAACTACATGTATATTACAAAAATGCTTTGGTTCAAAATTGAAATGCATCCATTTGGTTTCCAATTTTGGCTGGAATGTCCCTTTAAAGGGACAGTCTACTCCAAAAATGTTATTGTTTAAAGACAGATAACACCTTTAACCCATTCCCAGCTTTGCTCAACCAACATTGTTTTATTAATATATTTTAGAACATCTAAAACTCAAAATCTCTGCCTGTTTCTAAGCCCCTGCAGGCCGTCTTTATCTCAGTGCATTTTTATAGTGTTTCACAGCTAGACATTGCTAGTTCATGTGTGCCATATAGATAACACTGTGCTCAGCTCACTCCTGTGGAGTTACAAATGAGACAGCACTGATTGGCTTAAAGTCGTAAACAGCCCTGAGATAAGGGGGCAGTCTGCAGAGGCTTAGATACAAGGTAATCACAGAGGTAAAAGGTATATTAATGTAACTGAGATAAGGGGGCAGTCTGCAGAGGGTTAGATACAGGGTCATCGCAGAGGTAAAAAGTATATTAATATAACTGAGATAAGGGGCAGTCTGCAGAGGGTTAGATACAGGGTCATCACAGAGGTAAAAAGTATATTAATATAACTGAGATAAGGGGCAGTCTGCAGAGGCTTAGATACAAGGTAATCACAGAGGTAAAACTATATTAATATAACTGAGATAAGGGGGCAGTCTGCAGAGGCTTAGATACAAGGTAATCACAGAGGTAAACTTATATTAATATAACTGAGATAAGGGGGCAGTCTGCAGAGGCTTAGATACAAGGTAATCACAGAGGTAAAAGTATATTAATATAACTGAGATAAGGGTGCAGTCTGCAGAGGCTTAGATACAAGGTAATCACAGAGGTAAAAGTATATTGTAAAGCTAGTATATGCACGTCTATCCCATTTCCTTAAATTAAACTCCCTCCTTGACCCACTGCAATCTGGATTTCGCCCCCTTCACTCAACAGAGACAGCAATTATTAAGGTTACCAACGACCTATTTACAGCAAAATCAAAAGGCCACTTCTCTCTACTTTCCTCCTTGATTTGTCTGCAGCCTTTGATACTGTCGACCACCCTCTTTTGCTCCATACCCCCCAATCCTTCGGCATCTGTGACACAGCTCTCTCTTGGTTCTCTTCCTATCTGTCTAACCGTACCTTTTTATGGTAGCCTTCTCTGGGGCATCCTCTGCCCATTACCTCTTTCTGTTGGGGTACTGCAAGGCTCTGTCCTCTGTCCCCTTCTTTTCTAAATCTACACGTCCTTATTAGGTTCCTTTATAAAGTCCCACTGGTTTCATTATCACTTGTATGCCCACGATATCCAAATCTACCTCTCTGCACCAGAACTATCTCCTTCCTTGCTAACCGTGTCACTAACTGTCTCTCTCATATCTCATCTTGGATGTCCTCTCACTACCTCAAGCAAAATATCTCCAAAACTGAGCTCCTTATTTTTCCCCCTTCTTCCAAAATCTCCACCCCCTATGTCTCTATAACTTTTGATAACTCCATCATTACCCAAACCTCACATGCCCGATGTCTTGGGGTCACACTTGACTCAGATCTTTCTTTCACTCCTCACATTCAGTCCTTGACTAAAGCCTGCCGCTCCCACCTTAAAAAATCGCTAAAATTAGACATTTCCTTACACAAGACACAACTAAGATTTTAATCCACTCTTTCATCCTTTCCCGCCTCGACTACTGCAACTCTATCCTCTCTGGTCTCCCCAGCTACAATCCATAATGAATGCCTCTGCCAGGCTCATCTTCCTTACACGTCGCTCTTCATCTGCAGCACCTCTCTGCCAATCCCTTCACTGGCTTCCTCTTGCCTCCAGGATTAAACACAATATTCTGACTCTGACATACAAAGCCCTCAATTGCATTGCTCCCCCCTACATCTCAGACCTTGTTTACAGATACTCTCCCTCCCATCCCCTTCGCTCCGCTCATGACCTCCTACTCTCCTCCTCTCTTGTTACCTCCTCACACTCCCACTTACAGGACTTCTCCAGACTGGCTCCCATCTTATGGAACTTTCTGCCTCGCTCCACAAGACTCTCCCCTAGTTTTAAAAGCTTCAAGTGCTCCCTGAAGACTCTACTATTCAGGGACGCTTACGAGCTATGCTAACCTTCCTATCTCCACTGCTACCCCCTAAAACCCCATATCATGTAAGCCTATGAGCCCAGCTGTTTGTAGTCCACCTTCATAAGTGCCGACTACAACAGTGCAACTCTCGGCAGGACCCTCTCTCCCCATTTGATCCCTGTAATCGATTTTATATATTACCTATGTTCATAGCGCTGCGGAACCTGTTGGCGCCCTACAAATACCTGATGATAATAATAATACAAATAATAATAATATATTAATATAACTGTGTTGTTGTGCAAAACTGGGGAATGGGTAATAAAGGGATTATCTATCTTTTTAAATAATAAACATTTTGGAGTAGACTGTCCCTTTAATATATATTATATGTGTTATTATGTTATTTAAAAGTCCTGCAATTAATGCTGTAAACGTAAAAACAGCAATATAAAATTAGTTTTTATCTTGCGAGGCATCTCACTATCCATTAGATAATAGACGTAAATTGGAAAGTTGTTTTAAATTGCATGCGTGTCTGAATCATGAATGATGACTGTTGACCTTCCTCTCCCTTTAATTTAAAGGGATATTAAACCACAACATTTTCTTTCATGATTCAGATAGAACATACAATTTTAAACAACTTTCTTACTTCTATTATCAAATTTTCTTTGTTTTCTTATCCTTTGTTGAAAAGCAGCAAGGCAAGTTCAGGAGTGTGCACGTGTCTGCAGCACTATATGTCAGCAGTTTTACAATGTTATATATTAGCAAGAGCAGGGGCACTAGATGGCAGCACTATTTCCTGTCATGTAGTACTAATGTTATACATTAGCAAGAGCACTAGATGGCAGCACTATTTACTGTCATATAGTACTAATGTTATACATTAGCAAGAGCACTAGAGGGCAGCACTATTTCCTGTTATGTAGTACTAATATTATACATTAGCAAGAGCACTAGATGCAGCACTATTTCCTGTCATGTAATACTAATGTTATACATTAGCAAGAGCACTAGATGGTAGCACTATTGCCTGTCATGTAGTACTAATGTTATACATTAGCAAGAGCACTAGAGGGCAGCACTATTTCCTGTCATGTAGTACTAGTGTTATACATTAGCAAGATCACTAGAGGGCAGCACTATTTCCTGTCATGTAGTACTAATATTATACATTAGCAAGAGCACTAGATGGCAGCACTATTTCCTGTCATGTAGTACTAATGTTATACATTAGCAAGAGCACTAGAGGGCAGCACTATTTCCTGTCATGTAGTACTAATGTTATACATTAGCAAGAGCACTAGATGGCAGCACTATTTCCTGTCATGTAGTACTAGTGTTATACATTAGCAAGAGCACTAGAGGGCAGCACTATTTCCTGTCATGTAGTACTAATATTATACATTAGCAAGAGCACTAGATGGCAGCACTATTTCCTGTCATGTAGTACTAATGTTATACATTAGCAAGAGCACTAGAGGGCAGCACTATTTCCTGTCATGTAGTACTAATGTTATACATTAGCAAGAGCACTAGATGGCAGCACTATTTCCTGTCATGTAGTACTAATGTTATACATTAGCAAGAGCACTAGATGGCAGCACTATTTCCTGTCATGTAATACTAATGTTATACATTAGCAAGAGCACTAGAGGGCAGCACTATTTCCTGTCATGTAGTACTAATGTTATACATTAGCAAGAGCACTAGAGGGCAGCACTATTTCCTGTTATGTAGTACTAATGTTATACATTAGCAAGAGCACTAGAGGGCAGCACTATTTCCTGTCATGTAGTACTAATGTTATACATTAGCAAGAGCTCTAGATGGCAGCACTATTTCCTGTCATGTAGCACTAATGTTATACATTAGCAAGAGCACTAGATGGCAGCACTATTTCCTGTCATGTAGTACTAATGTTATACATTAGCAAGAGCACTAGATTGCAGCACTATTTCCTGTCATGTAGTACTAATGTTATACATTAGCAAGAGCACTAGAGAGCAGCACTATTTCCTGTCATGTAGTACTAGTGTTATACATTAGCAAGAGCACTAGAGGGCAGCACTATTTCCTGTCATGTAGTACTAATATTATACATTTGCAAGAGCACTAGATGGCAGCACTATTTTTTGTCATGTAGTACTAATATTATACATTAGCAAGAGCACTAGATGGCAGCACTATTTCCTGTCATGTAGTACTAATGTTATACATTAGCAAGAGCACTAGATGGCAGCACTATTTCCTGTCATGTAGTACTAGTGTTATACATTAGCAAGAGCACTAGAGGGCAGCACTATTTCCTGTCATGTAGTACTAATATTATACATTAGCAAGAGCACTAGATGGCAGCACTATTTCCTGTCATGTAGTACTAATGTTATACATTAGCAAGAGCACTAGAGGGCAGCACTATTTCCTGTCATGTAGTACTAATGTTATACATTAGCAAGAGCACTAGAGGGCAGCACTATTTCCTGTCATGTAGTACTAATGTTATACATTAGCAAGAGCACTAGATGGCAGCGCTATTTCCTGTCATGTAGTACTAATGTTATACATTAGCAAGAGCACTAGATGGCAGCACTATTTCCTGTCATGTAATACTAATGTTATACATTAGTAAGAGCACTAGAGGGCAGCACTATTTCCTGTCATGTAGTACTAATGTTATACATTAGCAAGAGCTCTAGATGGCAGCACTATCTCCTGTCATGTAGTACTAATGTTATACATTAGCAAGAGCACTAGATGGCAGCACTATTTCCTGTCATGTAGTTCTCTAGACATGTGCATACTACCTATCTGGATATCTCTTTAACAAAGAATAGCAGGAGAACGACTCATATTTGATAAAAGATTTTAATTGGAAACTTTTTTATTTTTTATTTTATTTTTTATCTGAATCATGAAAGAAAAAAATGACACTCCGTCTCCTAGGATGTTGCTATAAGCAGTAATTAATATATTTAGTGCTGTATGTTTATTAGGAAATAAGTTACTGTTTTATGTTGCAAACATGTTGTTCCTTCTATTACTGTCCTTGGACTGATCTCAGTAGCGCAGGAATCACTGCAGCTCGTCCCTGTGATATCTGCTAACGCCACAGATCAGATACAAATCTGTTGCAACAATTACACAACATACGGGATTGAATAATCCTGGGAATTACCTTGAAGAAGATTCCAAACTGAGTGAATAAGAAATTTCAGTTGTGCGGAAGGCACTCGGGCTGTCTGCCAAATCAAATAATACTTTACTTTCCCTCTCTGTACAGGAGAAAAACAAATCTGCTGTTCCACAGCCCAGCGCGGAGCCAAAAACCAGCTACTTGTAAATAATTACAGTCTGCTGGCCCCATAACACTTCAGATTTAAGGATATTTTTTACTGAAAATTGTCTTTTTCAAAAGTTGTTCTCTGATTTTGGGACAAGTAATGGTTTTCTTTGTCATTAATTAGAGATAACGGGAGAGATTAACTCTTTCTTCTGAGCCATTCTGGAAGGACAATTATAAAAGTTAATTAAAGTGAAAAGTCAAGTCAAAATTTAAAGGGATATGAAACCCAAGATTTTTATTTCAGGAGTCAGAGCATCGATTTTAAAACAACTTTCCAATTTACTTCTATTATCAAATTTGCTTTGTTCTCTTGGTATCTTTTGTTGAAGGATCAGCACACTTGGAAGCTAGCTGAGCACATCTGGCGAGCCAATGACAAGAGGCATATACCTTTATGTGCAGCCACCAATCACCAGGTAGTTCCCAGTAACTTCTATTATCAAATTTGCTTTGTTCTCTTGGTATCCTTTGTTGAAGAAACTGCAAACCTGGGAGCTAACTGAGCACATCTAATGAGCCAATGACAAAAGACATATACCCTATGTGCAGCCACCAATCATCAGCTAGTTCCCAGTATCTTCTATTATGTGTTCACTTGGTATCCTTTGTAGGGTCAGGATTAGCAACTACTAGGAGCTAGCTAAACACATTGATTGCACTAAGGACAAGAAGCATATATGTGTAGCTACCAATCATCAGCTAATGGCCCTTTTAATAAGTCTGCAGTTTGCATTTCCTGTTTGGAGAGACTCCAAATACACCAACCATGTTATTGTATTTATTTAGGAAGCTATTTCCTGGCCTGAGCTGTTACTTATTCTTGTCTATAGAAGGGTTAACATTTATTTGGTAGTATTTGTTTTTATTTCTAGTTAGGATTGCAAAATAATGACCCCAATTTGTGGAAACATGTGTTGGCTCTAATAAATATAGAGCTTCTACTTAGACGCACACGCAAGTCTAATCACGCACAGACCCTCAATAACCATTGAACCCACGCTCCAGTCTCTCACGCAGCATCATACGCAAATAATTCAAGAGACAGTCTACTGCAAATGTCCTTACCTTTAAAGAGACACTAAACCAACATTTTTCTTTCATGATTCAAATAGAGCAGCAATTTTAAGCAACTTTCTAATTTACTCCTATTGTCAATTTTTCATCGTTCTCTTGCTATCTTTATAGCACTTGTTTATTGGTGGCTACATTTAGCCACCAATAAGCAAGTGTAACCCAGGTTTTGAACCAAAAATGGGCTCGCTCCTAAGCTTTACAATCCTGTTTTTTTTTTTTATAAATAAAGATAGCAAGAGAACAAAGAAATATTGATAGTTGGAGTAAATTAGAAAGTTAAAATTGCATGCTCTATCTGAATCATTAAAGAAAACATTTGTGTTTAGTATCCCTTTAAGTTGTATTAAATTATTTACAAATTGCTCCTTTAACTTTTATTGTGACAATTGAAATAGCTGATTTTGCCATTTGAAACCTCTACCGATACTGACAATTCCAACACAGCAGTATTAGCGATAGAAAAACAAGAGGCAGCAGCAGCAATCAACCTCACAGTGTGGGTGTATGTGTAAGAGAGTTTATCCCAAAGGAAAGGGTGTTCATGCAGCAGCTTTGAATACCACAAACTCTTATCAGATGTTTATCTAAATACACTGTCCCTTTTAAAGGAACATTTGTAGTAAAAAAACAACTTTCATGCACATGTGCATCTGTAGAGATTGTTCCAGGGAGGGTCAATACAAAACAACATATAAAATAAGCATAATGTTGCCAGTTACAATCGTGCAGCAGAAGAGAGCTGCTTGCTATAAAGGTATAGTAACATCATTTTAGCAATTGTGGCTCAATAGCATCAAAATGATAAATCAATGGGCACGGAGGCTTAAGTATAGAGAGCAGCATTCTGGGAATTAAGTTGTTGGTGAATGTGTTGCCCTCTCTTGCATCCCCCCCCCCCCATTATTGTTTTTCGCTTGGAAAAATATGTTAAAGGGACAGTCTAGTCAAAAATAAATATTCATGATCTAGACAGGACATGTAATTATAAACTACTTTTGACAGTTTTTCACAGGTAGAGGGTGTTAGTTCAAGTGTGCCATATAGATAACATTGTGCTCACCCCCATGAAGTTACTTCTGAGAGGGCACTGAGTAGGCTGTCCCTTTAAATAAAATATGTAAAAATGTAACTACTGCAGTATTGGTTTGTTACGTTCTACTAAACCCCACCGGTTGGTAAGGACAGCTGCCTCTGCTTTACTGCTGGAGTTTCGACAAAGTAAATCTCTTTTACACACAAAGGGGCCTATCTATCAAGCTCCGAAAGGAGCTTGATGGCCCATGTTTCTGGCGAGTCTTCAGACTCGTCAGAAACACTAGTTATGAAGCAGCGGTCACAAAGACCGCTGCTCCATAACCTGTCCGTCTGCTCTGAGCAGGCGGACAGACATCGCCGGAAATCAACCCGATCCAGTACAATCGGGTTGATTGACATCTCCCTGCTGGCGGGCCATTGGCCGCGAGTCTGCAGGGGGCGGCGTTGCACCAGTTCTTGTGAGCTGCTGGTGCAATGCTGAATACGGAGAGCGTATTGCTCTCTGCATTCAGCGAGGTCTGGCGGACCTGATCCGCACTGTCGGATCAGGTCCGCTAGATTTTGTTAAATAGAGGCCAATTTCTCAGTGCACACAGTAACCCTGAGAATGAGCAACCTAAATTGCGCACACACCAACTGACTACTCTAAAGCTAAACACAGATTTTACAGTCTCACTTATTTTTGTTCCTAATCCATTCTGCAAGCTTTTACAATCTTCTTCTCTTTCCAGGTTTTGTGATGGAATTTCTCTTGGTTTTACCGTTCTCTCCACAGAGGTGACGTCAGCTACCCTTCCTTTAGTGTGCATCTGTATTCATGATGACTGCCTTCTACATCCTGCTGGTGCCTGTTTTTCTCCTCTTACGTTGTAGTTTTGTTTTAAGTTGGACGTGTCCAGCTCAGCCTCAAAGAACTTCACTAGACTCTAACATCCAGTATGACTTCCCTGCCTTTACGGCATCTGATCCCATTCAGAACTTAGCTGTGCAGGATGGCCCAAATCCTTTACTTTTTGTGACCACAACTAACCACCTTTATGTTCTTCAAGGTTCAGACCTTCATCTTCTGCAGGATATTATCACTGGACCTACCAATAGCTCCCAATGCACCTTGTGCTCTAAGTGTCAGATGGGTAGTGCCCGTCCAGACCAACCAGAGGATACTGTGAATCAAGTCTTAGTCATGGATCCAGATGAAGACATTTTGTTCAGTTGTGGTTCCTCACTCCGTGGCCTCTGCTTTTTACACAGGCTCAGTAATTCTATGATTTCGGAGTCTGAATGTCTGTTTCAGGAAGCGCAGAACACTGCAAGTTTGTGCACTGATTGTGTGGCCAGCCCATTGGGGACAAAACTTACAGTATTGACACGTGGTAATGCTGTGTATTTTTATCTGGCATCATCCTTGGATTCCAAAATAGCAAGAAGTTTCAATCCAACGTCCGTGTCCATACGGAGGCTCCGTACTTCTGAAGATGGCTTCACAAATGGCTTCCACTCACTGACAGTGCTCCCTCCGTATCAGGACTCCTACCCCATACAGTATGTTCATACCTTCAGCAGTGGATCTTTTGTGTACTTCCTAACTGTTCAGCCTGAGAATCCTGATTCCAATGCTTACCACACTAAATTGGTGCGTCTAAGTGCAGATGAAGAAGAAATGAAAACGTAAGGGAGTAGTAGTTGGAATAAAATCAACCTCTTCCAGATTTAAACGTCCATTTGATCCTATGGTGATTATCATGTAGTCTATATCATTGTTTCTCAACTGCGGTCCTCACGTAACCCCATCCCAACAGGCAAGGTTTTCATTATAGCTGAACCAGTGCACAGGGGAAATAATCAGCTGATGGGTGAAAGCAGGTTAGTAACCATGGTTACTGATTTAGCTGATTACTTCTGTGCACTGGTTCAGCTATAATGAAAACCTGGCATGTTGGGGGTACTTTAAGACTGCGGTTGAGAAACACTGCTTTATACTGACATTTGGTTCTCCTAACTTATTAGACAACTGGTTTAGTGTAATAAATGTGGGCAGGCTTAAAAAGCAATCACTGTGTCTCTCTTGGGCAAATATAAATCCATAAACTAATGGGACCCTCATTGGAAAAAGAGTAAATATATATATCATGCGGTTAATGTGAGAATGGTAAATTGTTAAACCGTTATAGATTAGGTAAAAGTGCAGGGGTGCTGAAACAGTCTAGACCAGTGGTTCTCAACCAAAGTGACCTCAAGGCCCGGTAAATTTCAGCTAGACATGTCGGGGGCCCAGTAGTTTATTTATCTATCTATATATATCTATATCTATATCTATCTATATATATATATATATATATATATATATATATATATATATATATATATATATATATATATATATATATATATATATATATATATATATATATATATATATATATATGTATACTGTATATAGTGAGCAGCAGGGGCGGGCTCATCAGCCAGGCAAATAGGGGCCCACAAATGGTATCTCCACGGATCTTGGTGCATTCCTTAAGCTGGAGTTTTCAGTTGCCCTATCAGTAACTAAGCATATAAGTGTGGGTTTAGTGGGGGCCCTGGCAGGGGTCTGTCGCTGTGAGGGCCATGGAGTATGGGGTCTGGCCCTGGAGGTTGGGTGCCCTTTCTCTGGCCCTTAATGTTGGTCCTGGCTCTGTGGGATGAGGGGCCTGTTGGGGGCAGGGCAGGAAGGCTACCATGTACATTTGCATACCATTTAATACATTTTGGTCAGTGTGAGACAGTGTTCCTGGGTCCTTGATTGGTCTCAGTCTGCACCTGGTTTGCAGTGGGGTAAGAGTGTGCAGTGGGGGCATGACAGGTCAGGGCCCACCAGCAGGGCTATCACGGCCCGGTACTGGGCCACGGCCCGGCTGTTGAGAAACCAGGGTCTAGACAAATAATATATCCATGTGCACCCATAAGAACCCTCATTTGAAAGAGAAGAGAATCCCTTTTTATAAAATGAGGGTTAACATGACCCTGCAGATGTCATATATCTATATGTGGACTAAACATCTATTAAGCTGTGGGCAGGGCCGCCACTAGAAATCTTGGGGCCCCTGACTTAACCATTGATTAGGACCCCCCTTGACATGTGCAATTTTTGACCAAGTGACTAAAATGTAGTCAAACTTGGAAATGTTGTAAAGGTAGTAACACACAAACACAGAAACACACAGACACACTCATACACTGAAACACACACAGGATTCACATATAGACACTCTAGCAGACACGCAAAGAAACACACAAACACACTCAGATACAGACACCTAAACAGACACTCAGTACTTGTTTACATTGACCTGACAAGTAATGAGGTAGACTACAGTTTTGTCAAAAAAGAAAACTTACAAAACAAAATATGGAGTTCTGATTATCTTTTTGTCAAGGAAGATGCCAACTAACTGATGACAACAGCATGCAGTGGCTGAAAGGAAGGGCCCTGAACTGCCTAAACAATAATTGAAAGGTTAAATGGTGGATTGGTGACTTCCGGAAAGGTCTCATTAGTCTCAAAGTCTGTAGAAAGATTTGAATAATCAGTAGTAAGGTCAAAATGTCCTAAAAAGGAACAGACAATGGACGCACACACACACACACACACACACACACAAACTCACACATACACCCAAGGAAACAGAGTCAGCCTTAGAAAACACACAAAGACATACACACACAGAGATACACCCACAGACAACATACAAAGACATACACACACACACAGGTACAACCACATAAAACACACAAAGACATACACACACACACATAGACACCCACAGGAAACATACAAGGACATACACACACACAGAGAGACAACCACATAAAACACACAAAGACATACATACACACACACACCCTCACTGAGACATCCACAGAAAACACACAAAGACACACACACACACTCACAGAGACACCCACAGAAAATGCACAGACATACACACACCCTCACAGAGACATCCACTGAAAACACAGACATACATACATACATACATACATACACACACCCACCCTCACAGAGACACCCATAGAAAAAGCACAAAGAGATACACACCCACCCTCACAGAGAGACCCACAGAAAAACAAATACATACACACTCATAGAGACACAAACAAAAGCACAAAGACATAAACACAGACACTCACAGGAGATAAGATTTCTGCACATTGCATCCCCTAAATCAACAGTGTGTGACATGCATGATAAAAAAAAATTAAGAGATCACTTTTTAAAGAATCATATCTGTAAATGTGCAAACAAAAATAATTCTGTCAATTCAAAATTGTACATTAATTATCTGGGTAGATGGCTAGATGAAGAAAAGTACTTTTGAAAGGTTGAAATATATTTATTTGTTTTTCCCCATTTTCCCTAAACAAGAGCACCACTTCAAATCTGGTGTACAAATGTTCCCATCTGTCAGCTGTACTTATGGATTTTGAAAATGCTGTAATCTATATGGGCTTGGTGGAATCATAAGCGGTGGTACTCAGTCTCATACCATTAGATCTGGTTAAATGCAGGATTTAGGCTTGTTTGTATGTATTTCAAAATTAAGTCAGCTGTAGTGTAAACTGAAAAGTGTTAAAGGGACACTGAACCCACATTTTTTCTTTCATGAGTCAGATAGAGCATGGAATTTTAAGCAACGTTCTAATTTACTCCTATTATCAATTTTTCTTTGTTCTCTTGGTATCTTTATTTAAAAAAAGCAGGAATGTAAGCTTACGGGCTGGCCTATCTTTGGTTCAGCACCTAGGTTGTTCTTGCTGATTGGTGGTTAAATGGTATTCACCAATCAGTAGGCGCTATCCAGTGTTTGGAACCAAAAATGGGCCGTCTCGTAAGCTTACATTCCTGCTTTTTCAAATAAAGATAGCAAGAAAATGAAGAAAAATGGATAATAGGAGTAAATTAGAAAGTTTCTTAAAATTCCATGCTCTATCTTAATCATGAAAGAAAACATTTGGGTTCAGTATCCCTTTAAATTAACCTGTCTCATTTCAAACACTGAGCAATCTTAGTCTGAGAGTATAGCATTTTATGCAGATGTAAAAATCTTAGATAAAATGCCTCCTTGCATATGGAAAGTCCTTGCATAAATGGCAGTAAACTGGAATGTAATTAAAATATATATATTAATAAAAAAAAAACTCATATCTGCCAAAAGGGCACATACCATTTGTGTATTGAGGAGGAAACATTTCTGCATGGCTTTAAATATAGAATTTCTACAGCATTGTCAAATAATCATAAATACACTGCTTGCATATTGCTAAAAATGTTTTTGTTTTTATGGACCCCTGGCCCCACCACACAACTACCACACTGAAGTTACAATCCGAAATTGCACAAAGAAATAAAAAAACATTTACTAAGTAAGTCCTACCTCCTCTGCAAATGAAAGTGATCTGCCGTCTGACTCTGGCACACACTGTACAAACAAAGTGCCTAGTCTGTCTCACACTGTGCATAGTGGTTTAGTGCGTTATCTGTCTGTCTTTTTAAACAATAACAAATTTAGTGTATACTGTCCTTTTTAATATTTGCTGTAGTGGAGGGTTTATCCTCCCACCTAACACCTCCCACTCCTGATCCCTCTCTAACAGCTCTCTTCCCTCCTCCTCCCCACTGCTCACTACCAATTGTACTGTCTGTTCTTGCTCATCAGAATGTTCTAACATGGCAGCCTTGGACGCACACACTGTTGGCACATACAAAATAGGGTTAGTGATCTCAGTGGGCGCTGTCAAGGATACATCTTCATTTGAATCACTTGTCGAAGTAAGATTTTAGGCCAGTGATTGACAAATATGTTTAAAAATTAGGAGCCAGTAAGAATATTTAGGAACGGGACATATTTTTAGGAGCCAAACAGTGGGATTTGTATATAGATATATGGCGAATAACTCCAAAAAAGTTAGGAGCCAGGGGTAGGCACCTGGGTTTGTTGAGCCCTGATTTAAAGGGACAGTTTACAAAAAAAAATGCTCCTCTTTAATTTGTTCCCAATGATCCACTTTATCTGCTGGAGTGTATTAAATTGTTTACAAGTATTTCCATTACCCTTATATTGGCATTTAAAATGGCATATTTAGCCTGTGGTATCCCCACCCATCCTGAAAGTTTTTGGCCTCAAGGCCAAGCTGTGTTAACACAGCTCATAGAAGAAATTTCACTCCCAGTGGGATATAGAAGAGATAAGGTAATAAAATGTTAATTTTAAATTGTTCTCTCCAAGTATTGGTTATTGGTTTATGGACAGATATACGATAAAGAAGCAGGTATATGTACACAATGTGATAAAGTAATGAGATCTGATTATACCTACAAGCTAAACCCATTTTATTAGGTTGTGGCTTCAAAACACAAAATCAGCTATTTCATATACACAAATAAGCCTTAAAAAAAGCAAATCTCATACATTTTATACTCTGAAGCTGGTAAAAAAAGTAATTGGAAACACATTAAGGGAAAAACAATTTTATAGTATGCTGTCCCTTTAAGTCATATTTTTACAAATATGTAAGTAGGAGATCTCTTATTGTAGCCAATAAAAGTTCAGCCGAAATATCAATTTTCAGAGACTAGTTGCCAACTATAGAGAAAGGAGTTCAGGTCGGCACTGATCCACAATGACTCACGCAAAACTGTAGGGTTTAGTGACAAGCGAGATAGCACTGCTGTTGGCAAATCACATAATGATATCACCGGGGGATGAAAATGAGGCCGCTTCCTCTCACACCAAAAGCCTCGGTAAAAGTCCCGGGAACCCCAGTGCTGGCAAATAAAAAGGTGCACTTGTGCAGTAGGATATAAAGTGCTAATATTTCTGTAGCTTACTGATGGATAAGTCAGATATCCAAATATATTAAATAGATTAGCTCCAGCTATTCACCAGCTCCCGAAGTCACAACCTATCATGTCTGCTGCCCAGAAGTTCCCCCATGTAACTCAAAATTAAAATTTCATTAATCAAATAGCAAATGTATTCTCAAATATATTTAAATCTCTTGGTATCCTTGTTGAAGTGCATATCTAGGTATACTCACGAGAGTGCATATATCTGGAACACTATATTTCAGCAGTATTGCATCAATGACTGTAAAAATGTTATATACTTTTGATCACTAGATAGTAGCATTGTTAGCAACAATGTATAAACTGTTGTAATAGTCCTCGATATTTAATAAACTCCCCTTTAAAGTTTTAATATGTTCTCTATTGACAAATATTTTTATAGACGGTTGGGGAGAGGGGAAGAAACCAATTGAATGCAACAAAGCAGCCTAAATTCAAAAAATATTTCAGAGAACTGTGTAGTAAGACAAATCTCTCCATTTTATTTCTACAACTGTGTCGATTTTCTTTACCAGAGAACAATCTAAATTCTCAGTGTATCGAAGACCTTAAAGGGACACTGAACCCAATTTTTTCTCTTTTGTGATTCAGATAGAGCATGCAATTTTAAGCAACTTTCTAATTTACTCCTATTATCAAATTATATTCATTCTCTTGGTATCTTTATTTGAAATGCAAGAATGTAAGTTTAGATGCCGGCCCATTTTTGGTGAACAACCTGGGTTGTTCTTACTGATTGGTGGATAAATTCATCCACCAATAAAAAAGTGCTGTCCAGAGTCCTGAATCACAAAAAAAAGCTTAGATGCATTCTTTTTCAAATAAAGATAGCAAGAGAACGAAGAAAATGTTGATAATAGGAGTAAATTAGAAAGTTGTTTAAAATTGCATGCTCTATCTGAATCTAGTGAAATGCTTGTGCAATGCCGCCCCCTGCAGATTTGTGGCCAATTGGCCGCTAGCATGGGGTGTCAATCAACCCGATCGTATTTGATCGGGTGATTGCTGTCTGCCGCCTCAGGTGAGTTAATTCCTGTTTCTGGCGAGCCTGAAGGCTCGCGCGGAAACAGATGCTTACGGGGCTTGATAAATCGGCCCCTTGGTCAGTGTATGTCTATGTTGTATCTCATAGGCTATAATTTTTTACATGTCCTCTTTATTTATTTTATCACATAACTTAAAGGGGCATTTTTTACTAATGCATTGAACATTTTTGACTTCAGTGCAAAAGATCTGTATACAAAATAAATGTTTTCAAATTATTATTTTTTTTTATATATATATTTTTTATTGAGGTTGGAAAACAGGTTACGACATACATGCAACATTACAAGAGGTATATCAACACAGAGAAATATCAAAAAGCAAAGTCATATCTGATATACTTTCAGGGATATAGTCATAGCCATTGTATCACAGAAAAATGTAACCATACAGAATAAATACCTCACGTTTTCGGATTTAGTTTTGCTGTAAAACATTCTGCGGATATGCATGACTAATTTTATAACATATAGAATTAAAGGGTCCCCCTACATCTTGAAACAGTCTATAAACATATATAACTTGTGATACAGTATAAATGAATTTAAGGAATACAGCATTAATACTTGTAAAACTTAGGGGAAACAATCTGTAGCCATGCATAACCAGCTTTGCAATAGAGAAATAAAAATAAAAAAAAACCACAAAGATTTAAGAGAATCCCTTACATCTGCAGGAAAATTTGAGTATAAATATAAGGAATCTCACATCTTCAAACTGTAGTATACCTTGGACCATTCTTTAGACATATATTACCAGTTTTATAGCATAAATGAAATAGAGAGGTGTCACATTAATACTTTCAATATTTAAGGATGCGGTACAAGTAAGATAGACCGCTTAACTCGCCCTTCCAAACAGGAAGGTACATTATATGAAAATGGGGGGGGGGAGGGAGGTGGTCATTCAGGCGTGAAAGATAATATAGACTAAAAGCTATGGCAAAACATGCAGATTTTTACAAAAGTCTGAAGGTTAAACAGTCAACTTATAAATAGTAACATATAGGGAGAGTAGGGTTGTTGGTCACAAAAAACCCTAAAACCCTAAATGTTATCGTTTGGAACAGATAAACTAATAAAATCTACTCTAACTGGCTCTCCAAACAAACATAAATAACCTGGGATCCTGCGCACACTGATATTAAAATTTAACAACATTAATTTTTAAGTTAGAGACTCGGGAGCACCTCTTGGCCTAACAAAAATGTACATAGTCACCAGGTCCATTATTAAACTATCAGCCCCTTTATATGTGCTGCTGTTCGCCTTGAACATTATACTATACCATGCGATATTCATTGGAACCTTATTAGGCAAAGGAATAAAATAGGATTATCACATTAGATAAAATCATTGGAGTTCTATACCAGGGGGAACGATCACAATGAGAAAACATATTAGCCCACTCCGACTCTCCTGGAACAAAAGCAAGGATAGTTTCCATCTGCCTCAGGGAGTGCAAGCCAGGGAGAACGAGCTCCAACCTTCCCGGAGCAGAAGTGAAGGTGCGTTTTGTTAGCCTTAGGGGTTACAAGCCAGGAGAGATGAGACAAGTAGCGCTGCCTCCGTACGCAAGAAAGTGGTGGCAATATCTTTTCTATTTCCAGGTCTGCCAGAGGGACGCTACAAGTGGTCAGATGACAGTTAGTGCCAAAAGCATTGAACCATTTCAAGATCCCTTGGGGTCCCTGCCTCTCCTTCTCCTCCGGAGCGTCCATGTTAGCGAAACCCTCTCCAATATGGCCCTGGGGAGTTACGTGCAACGATGCGAGCTCAGCATGGCTCTCCATATTCTCACGGCAAATCTCGGACCCAGCTGATAGAAGACCCAAGACATGTGGGTAATGCTGGGGCCACAAAACATCCCCGCAAGCAATAGCCACCTCCTTCGGATCCAGAAACACTTCTGTCAGAGTTTCATCGCTCTCCACCGGCTCTATGGCTCCGTCCAGGGCAGCGGCAAGCTTACTATAGTGGTGAGTTAACAGTCTGCCAAAGCTCGCCTATGGTTGGCTGAATTCTGCTGCTGGTATTCATAATTGCACAAAAACACTATTTTGCGCTCCTGTGTAACGCCACTCTCTGCCCGCGCAAGCCAATCATTAGCTGGTGGGAGCTGTCAATCTTCTCGGTCTTATGAGACAGGGGAGATTGAAATTCGCCACCTAAAAGGTGGCGAGGGGTTAGGGAAGCAATGGTCGGATGACCGCTGCTTCATAAATACGGACTGCATTTTCTCTTGTGAGAACCTGCAGTTGTAGGGCGGCGAAGGCTGGCGAAGCCTTTGATAAATCTACCTCTAAGCATATTCTTGTGCTAGTGAAAGCAGACTGGCCTCTTCTTGACAATGGACCAGCTCACTGAACACCCGGTGACAGGACCCTAGAACTCCACAAGTGATTTAGTGCGACTCCAGAACCAAATCTACATCAAAGCAGCAATAACAGTTCATTCTAAAAAACCAAACAGTTTGTGCCTGATGAAATGACGGGTTGGACCGCTGTGAAACATGTTGCACTTTATTAGGGGGGGCTCTGATGTGTAGTGATCCTTTTTAGGATATTTTAATAAAGTTTTTAGTTTTTAAAATGTCACTGCTGCTTTGATGCTGATTTGGTTCTGTGCTTAAAGGGACACTGAACCCAATTTTTTTCTTTTGGGATTCAGATAGAGCATGCAATTTTAAGCAACTTTCTAATTTACTCCTATTATCATTTTTTCTTCATTATTTTGCTATCTTTATTTGAAAAAGAAGGCATCTAAGCTAAGGAGCCAGCCAGTTTTTGGTTCAGACCACTGGACGGCATTTGTTTATTGGTGCGTGAATTTATCCACCAATCAGCAAAAACAACCCAGGATGTTCACCAAAAATGGGCCGGCATCTAAACTCTTGCTTTTCAAATAAACATACCAAGAGAATGAAGAAAATTTGATAATATGAGTAAATTAGAAAGTTGCTTAAAATTCCATGCACTATCTAAATCACAAAAGAAAAAAATTGGGTTCAGTTTCCCTTTAATACCTTGTGAGTACGTTTTTACACTTTCCTTTGTACATTGGTTTATTTTTTGGTTACGCAATGCTGCACCTTCTTATTAAGTTAATTATTATTTTTCTCATTCCAATAAAGTACAGCTGAAAAGTTGATCAAATATGAATGCTTAAAGGGACATAATACTCATATGCTAAATCACTTGAAACTGATGCAGTATAACTGTAAAAAGCTGACAGGAAAATATCACCTGAGCATCTCTATGTAAAAAAAGCAGAAATTTTACCTCACAATCTCCTCACCTCAGCAGAGTAAGTTCTGTGTAAAAAGTTATACTCAACTGCTCCCAGCTGCAGGTAAAAAAATAAAAAAAAATGAAGAAATGAACAGCAGCCAATCAGCATCAGCAGTGCTGAGGTCATGAACTTTTACTGTGATCTCATGAGATTTGACTTAACTCTCATGAGATTTCATTGTAAACTTCCTTTACCTGATTGGTGAAATAAGATGAGAGTTCACGATGCTCATCCTTTCAGCTGTCCCAGGACAGACACACTAATATGCTACTTAGAAATCCTTTACAATGGGATGTGGCTACTGAGAAACTTTTGAGGTAAAATATCTTTCTTTTTTACATAGAGATGTTCAGGCGATATTTTCTAGTCAGCTTTTTACAGCTATGCTGCATCACTTTCAAGTGTTTAAACATTTGGGTATTATGGCCCTTTAACTTATTAAATTGGAGATGATTATGAAATTATTGGGAGGTGAACTATCTATGCATTTCTAATGGTATATAACTAAATCAGTGATTTTCTGCTATTACTAGAAAACAATCTGCATTCAATAGTTCTTATTCTATTATATTCTAAAAAATATAAACCTTTATGTAGAAAACAATAATTTAAATTGAGTCTTGCTGACGACTAGTGATTTAAATTGTGATTAAATCATTATTTAAATTAAATCCAACCTGTTTACCTCAGCCTTAAATTGTCATGCAATTCCCATAGGATGTTACTCGGAGGTTATTTTAACAGCTGGAAAATTATGTGTTTAATTAGTTACAAAATGTCTGTAAGCCTATAATTATACCAGGCTAATCATAACATAAACATAAAGAAGTGTGATGTGCGGTAGTTAAATAGACACTGGATAATCCTGTTGAGCGACTGCTACAAAGCCACATACAACTTATCTCTCTGTGCGCGGCACATACAACTTATCTCTCTGTGCGCGGCACATACAACTTATCTCTCTGTGCGTGGCACATACAACTTATCTCTCTGTGTGCGGCACATACAACTTATCTCTCTGTGTGCGGCACATACAACTTATCTCTCTGTGTGCGGCACATACAACTTATCTCTCTGTGCGCGGCACATACAACTTATCTCTCTGTGCGCGGCACATACAACTTATCTCTCTGTACGCGGCACATACAACTTATCTCTCTGTACGCGGCACATACAACTTATCTCTCTGTACGTGGCACATACAACTTATCTCTCTGTGCGCGGCACATACAACTTATCTCTCTGTGCGCGGCACATACAACTTATCTCTCTGTGTGCGGCACATACAACTTATCTCTCTGTGTGCGGCACATACAACTTATCTCTCTGTACGCGGCACATACAACTTATCTCTCTGTACGCGGCACATACAACTTATCTCTCTGTACGCGGCACATACAACTTATCTCTCTGTGCGCGGCACATACAACTTATCTCTCTGTACGCGGCACATACAACTTATCTCTCTGTGCGCGGCACATACAACTTATCTCTCTGTGTGCGGCACATACAACTTATCTCTCTGTGCGCGGCACATACAACTTATCTCTCTGTGTGCGGCACATACAACTTATCTCTCTGTACGCGGCACATACAACTTATCTCTCTGTGCGCGGCACATACAACTTATCTCTCTGTGTGCGGCACATACAACTTATCTCTCTGTGCGCGGCACATACAACTTATCTCTCTGTGTGCGGCACATACAACTTATCTCTCTGTGCGCGGCACATACAACTTATCTCTCTGTACGCGGCACATACAACTTATCTCTCTGTACGCGGCACATACAACTTATCTCTCTGTACGCGGCACATACAACTTATCTCTCTGTGTGCGGCACATACAACTTATCTCTCTGTGTGCGGCACATACAACTTATCTCTCTGTGCGCGGCACATACAACTTATCTCTCTGTGCGCGGCACATACAACTTATCTCTCTGTACGCGGCACATACAACTTATCTCTCTGTGCGCGGCACATACAACTTATCTCTCTGTGCGCGGCTAAACTTAGGCGGTTCATATGCTAATTTCTTAGACCTTGAAGGCCGCCTTTTATCTGAATGCATTTTGACATTTTTTCACCACTAGAGAGTGTTAGTTCATGTGTGTCATATAGATACCTAGGAGTCAGCACTGATTGGCTAAAATGCCTGTCAAAAGAACTGAGATAAGGGGCCAGTCCGCAGAAGCTTAAATACAAGGTAATCAGAGGTAAAAAGTATATTACTATATTAATATAACTGTAATAGTTATGCAAAACTGAAGAAATGGATAATAAAGGGATTATCTATCTTTTTAAACAATAAAGGTTCTAGAATAGACTGTCCCTTTAAATGCAAGATACTGATCTAGACAACAAATGCAATGCAGTTTTTGAGCGATTTTGACATTAGTGCCTTTCTTCCACCTACATCCTGTCCTTTGACCTATTTCACAAGAACATGTAATTGTCGGCTTTTAAAACCATTTTAAGTGTTCCCTAAGTCAGCTACTGATTGTGATTTCCATAGTGCAAAGTGTAACTGCTCCCGCATCTCCCCTTATATGCTCTAGCGCAGTGTTTCACAACCGCGGTGAGGTAATCAGCTGATCAGTAACACCATGGTTACCAACCTGCTCTCACCCATAAGCTGCTTATTCGCCTGTGCAATGGTTCAGCTATATTGAAAACCTGGCCTGTTGAGGGTACTTAGTTGAGAAACAAAATGCTCTAACACCCCCTCCCCGGGAGGCCGCCTCACACTTTGAAAACCACTGAGATAGAGCATACAATACTAATTAGCACATTTTGTCTTTGTTGACGTGAACACCTGGCTTTGTAGCGTGCACGTGTCTGGAGCACTATATGGCAGCAGTTTTGTAAGAATGCTTTTGAACACTAGATAGCTGCAGTCTCACCTTGTTAAACTGCTGCTATATAGTGCTCCAGACAGGTACACAAATCCCCTCTACTGCTTTTTACTTAAGTGCTGGACATGTAGTCCAAGCTGCACTCCTGGAATAGTCCCTTTCTGTTCTAGATGACGATACCGCCAGTGGTTGGAGCATACGCATATATACCTGCTCCTGATTGGCCCACCAGTTGTTTCCTAATCTGGGTGGCACAGGAGCACAACTGTGTTATGTAGTTAAAGGGGCATAAATGTGTTAGAACATTTTATTATTGCATTATTGATTGTATATAACTATGTGTTTAACCACTTTGTAGATGGGTTAAACACACAGTTAAAGGTCAGCTCAAGAGCCGCAATGCACTACTTGTAGCTTGCTAAATACATCTGGTGAGCCAATGACAAAAGGTATATGTGTGTAGCCACCAATAACCTGGCTAGCTCCCAGAAGTGCATTGCTGTTCTTCAGTCTACTAGGTATGCTTTTCAACAAAGGATACCAATATAATGAAGTCAATTTGTTAATAGAAGTTAGTGGAAAAATGTCTTAAAATTCCAAGCTCTGTCTGAAACATGAAATCTTAATATTGACTTTCATGTCCCTTTAAAGTGAAATTATTTTTATACATACATAATATATATCAGACATCCTCAAACTTGGCCCTCCAGGGTTTTTAGGACTACATTTCCCATGATGCTTAGCCAGCTGATATGCTGGCTGAGCATTATGGGAAATGTAGTTCCAAAACTTCTGGAGGGCCAGGTTTGAGGATGTCTGGTATATATCAACATGCTGAAATTCTTTACTGGTTATGAGCAAACTATTTTTTGTTTAACTTACAGATCATAGTTTCATGCTTTTTTTTTTTTTACTGATGTGGGTATACTTAAATAAAAATGGCTTTGCAGAGAGTCACTTAAATAGAGTAGGGATAAGACAAAGGGTGGAATTCCTATCTTGCCATTTTGTATTATCTGTTACGTGCATTATTTGATTAATACAAATACAAGCTTAGTACAAAATCACAAAGCAGATATTCAGTGTCAGATAAGCCAAATGTCAGGGCAGGCAACACAGGTTGTATGTCAGAAGACAAGCCAGGAGTCAAGGCAGGCAGCATAGGTTGAAAGTCAGAAGATAAGGCAGTAGTCATGGCACACGGCACAGGTTCAAAGTCAAATAACAAGCCAGGTATCAGAGCAGGTAGCACAGGTTGAAAGTAAGATGACAACCTGGTTGTCAGGACAGGTAGACAAGCCAGGAGTTGAGCATGAAGCACAGAATCAGTGTCAGAAGACCAGTCAAGAGTCAGAACATGCAACACAGGTTCATAGTTAGGGAACATGCACACCTGGGAAAAACAAATGTGCAGAACAAAAGATTATAGAAGACGCAAAACTAAACAGGTTAAATTTAACAGAAATACCAATGAGCACGCACCTGGAGACACTGGCATGGACCTGACATTCTCTAACAGTTGCAATGATCATGCTCAGAACTCTACTTTGTTAAAGAGACACGAAACCCAAAATGTTTCTTTCACGATTCAGATAGTTAACTATTCGTTATCTTTGTATCTTTTTTTTTTAAATGCAGGGACGTAAGCTCAGAAGCGTGCAGGTGTCTACAGCACTATATGACAGCAGTTTTGTAAGAATGTTATTAATTTACATGAGCACTAGATGGCAGCACTATTTCCTGCAATGTAGTGCTCCAGACACCTACCTAGGTGTCTCTTCAACAAAGACTATAATGGGAATGAAGCAAATTTGATAATAGAAGTAAATTGGAAACTTTCTTTAAATTGTATGTTCTGTCTGGATCACAAAATAAGTTTATGGGTTTCATATCCCTTTAAGGTGTGTTAAATTAGATACTCTTTCTCAAGAGTGATGTTTAACAGGATAAACAATCATTGGTGTTATTGCTTTTTTATGAACACATTATTTATACCCAGCTAACACTTTTCCTTCTCTTTTCCTGCTGTCCTACACTTCTCAGTTATAGGGAGTTGATTCTGCAGTGCCAGCTTCTTCCAAAACGTCGTCGACGGAGCGTTGCTCCTCAACAACGGGAAGAGATCTACAACATCTTGCAAGCCGCTCATGTGGCTCCTCTGGGGAAAGCCCTGGCGCTGGAGCTAAACGTACGCATTGATGAGCCTGTGCTGTTCACAGTCTTTGCCCAGAGTGAGCCGCAAAGTTCTAAACCTCTCAAGAAGTCCGCTCTCTGTATCTTTCCAATTACTCTGATGGACCAGTTCATTGAGGATGGGATGAACCGGTGTTGTAGCAAGGAGGAAACTGAGAGACTGTCAAGGGGACTACAATACTTCCAAAATAATCTGTTCTGTCCCCGTAATGTAAGTGATGTGGGATGTTTTGAGAGGACGGAGTGAAAATCGGGGGTGGGTATGTGTGGGTATCTCGCAACAAGGAAAAAAAGTGACACATAGGGGCCTATCTATCAAGCTCCGAATGGAGCTTGATGGCCCATGTTTCTGGCGAGTCTTTAGACTCGCCAGAAACACAAGTTATGGAGCAGCGGTCACAAAGACCCCTGCTCCATAACCCTGTCTGCCTGCTCTGAGCAGGTGGGCAGGAATCACCAGAATTGACACCTCCCTGCTGGTGGCCCATTGGCCACGAGTCTGCAGGGGGCGGCGTTGCACCAACGGCTGCTGATGCAATGTTGAATACGGAGAGTGTATTGCTCTCCGCATTCAGCGATGTCTTGCGGATCTGATCCGCACTGTCGGATCAGGTCCGCAAGACATTTGTTAAATTGGCCTCATAGTCTTGAAAACAAATACACATTTTGCTTCACTATTTATTTGACATGAACCCATACCATTATAAATTTAAACTAATCCCTACCCTGAAAATAATTATTGTAACATTCTAATGGATGAAAATAATAAAAAATTATTGAATGTCAATCTTAAAAGGGACATATTTAAAGAGTGAATGCTCTAGTGTAGGACATAATGTCGGACTTCTACCAATACTCAGTTATGCTGCGGAACAGACACCTTCTAGTAATTCGCAATACATATATCTGCAGTAGAACAGACACCTTCTAGTAATTTACCATACATAGATCTGCTGCAGAACAGATACATTCTAGTAATTCACTATACATAGATCTGATGCAGAACAGATATATTCTAGTAATTCACCATACATAGATCTGCTGCAGAACAGACACCTTCTAGTAATTCACCGTACATAGATCTGTTACAGAACAGACACCTTCTAGTAATTCACTATATATGATAGATCTGCTGCAGAACAGATACATTCTAGTAATTCACCATACATAGATTTGCTGCAGAACAGACACCTTCTAGTAATTTACCATACATAGATTTGCTGCAGAACAGATACCTTCTAGTAACTCACCATGCATAGATCTGCTGCAGAACATACACCTTCTAGTAATTCACCGTACATAGATCTTTTACAGAACAGACACCTTCTAGTAATTCACTATACATTATAGATCTGCTGCAGAACAGATACATTCTAGTAATTCACCATACATAGATCTGCTGCAGAACAGACACCTCCTAATAATTCACCATACATATATATCTGCTGCAGAATAGACACATTCTAGTAATTCACCATACATAGATCTGCTGCAGAACAGATACCTTCTAGTAACTCACCATGCATAGATCTGCTGCAGAACAGACACCTTCTAGTAATTCACTATACATAGATCTGCTGCAGAACAGACACCTTCTAGTAACTCACCATGCATAGATCTGCTGCAGAACAGACACCTTCTAGTAACTCACCATGCATAGATCTGCTGCAGAACGTACACCTTCTAGTAATTCACCGTACATAGATCTGTTACAGAACAGACACCTTCTAGTAATTCACTATACATTATAGATCTGCTGCAGAACAGATACATTCTAGCAATTCACCATACATAGATCTGCTGCAGAACAGACACCTCCTAATAATTCACCATACATATATATCTGCTGCAGAATAGACACATTCTAGTAATTCACCATACATAGATCTGCTGCAGAACAGATACCTTCTAGTAACTCACCATGCATAGATCTGCTGCAGAACAGACACCTTCTAGTAATTCACTATACATAGATCTGCTGCAGAACAGACACCTTCTAGTAATTCACCATACATAGATCTGTTGCAGAACAGACACCTTCTAGTAATTCTTCATACATAGATCTGCTGCAGAACAGATACATTCTAGTAATTCACCATACATAGATCTGCTGCAGAACAGACATTTTCTAGTAATTCACCATACATAGATCTGCTGCAGAACAGACACCTTCTAGTAATTCACCATACATAGATCTGCTGCAGAACAGATATATTCTAGTAATTCACCATACATAGATCTGTTGCAGAACAGACACCTTCTAGTAATTCTTCATACATAGATCTGCTGCAGAACAGATACATTCTAGTAATTCACCATACATAGATCTGCTGCAGAACAGACATTTTCTAGTAATTCACCATACATAGATCTGCTGCAGAACAGACACCTTCTAGTAATTCACTATACATAGATCTGCTGCAGGACAGATATATTCTAGTAATTCACCATACATAGATCTGTTGCAGAACAGACACCTTCTAGTAATTCTTCATACATAGATCTGCTGCAGAACAGATACATTCTAGTAATTCACCATACATAGATCTGCTGCAGAACAGACATTTTCTAGTAATTCACCATACATAGATCTGCTGCAGAACAGATATATTCTAGTAATTCACCATACATAGATCTGCTGCAGAACAGACACCTTCTAGTAATTCACCATACATAGATCTGCTGCAGAACAGATATATTCTAGTAATTCACCATACATAGATCTGCTGCAGAACAGACACCTTCTAGTAATTCACCATACATAGATCTGCTGCAGAACAGATATATTCTAGTAATTCACCATACATAGATCTGCTGCAGAACAGATATATTCTAGTAATTCACCATACATAGATCTGCTGCAGAACAGACACCTTCTAGTAATTCAACATACATAGATCTGCTGCAGAACAGATATATTCTAGTAATTCACCATACATAGATCTGTTGCAGAACAGACACCTTCTAGTAATTCTTCATACATAGATCTGTTGCAGAACAGACACCTTCTAGTAATTCACCATACATAGATCTGCTGCAGAACAGACACCTTCTAGTAATTCACTATACATGATAGATCTGCTGCAGAATAGACACATTCTAGTAATTCACCATACATAGATCTGCTGCAGAACAGACACCTTCTAGTAATTCACCATACATAGATCTGCTGCAGAACAGATATATTCTAGTAATTCACCATACATAGATCTGCTGCAGAACAGATATATTCTAGTAATTCACCATACATAGATCTGTTGCAGAACAGACACCTTCTAGTAATTCTTCATACATAGATCTGCTGCAGAACAGATATATTCTAGTAATTCACCATACATAGATCTGCTGCAGAACAGATATATTCTAGTAATTCTTCATACATAGATCTGTTGCAGAACAGACACCTTCTAGTAATTCTCTATACATAGATCTGCTGCAGAACAGACACCTTCTAGTAATTCACCATACATAGATCTGTTGCAGAACAGACACCTTCTAGTAATTCACCATACATAGATCTGCTGCAGAACAGACACCTTCTAGTAATTCACCATACATAGATCTGCTGCAGAACAGACATATTCTAGTAATTCACCATACATAGATCTGCTGCAGAACAGACACCTTCTAGTAATTTACCATACATAGATCTGCTGCAGAACAGACACCTTCTAGTAATTCACCATACATAGATCTGTTGCAGAACAGACACCTTCTAGTAATTCACCATACATAGATCTGCTGCAGAACAGACACCTTCTAGTAATTCACCATACATAGATCTGTTGCAGAACAGACACCTTCTAGTAATTCACCATACATAGATCTGCTGCAGAACAGATATATTCTAGTAATTCACCATACATAGATCTGTTGCAGAACAGACACCTTCTAGTAATTCACCATACATAGATCTGCTGCAGAACAGATACATTCTAGTAATTCACCATACATAGATCTGCTGCAGAACAGACACCTAGTAATTCACCATACATAGATCTGTTGCAGAACAGACACCTTCTAGTAATTCACCATACATAGATCTGCTGCAGAACAGATACATTCTAGTAATTCACCATACATAGATCTGCTGCAGAACAGACACCTAGTAATTCACCATACATAGATCTGTTGCAGAACAGACACCTTCTAGTAATTCACCATACATAGATCTGCTGCAGAACAGATACATTCTAGTAATTCACCATACATAGATCTGCTGCAGAACAGACACCTTCTAGTAATTCACCATACATAGATCTGCTGCAGAACAGACATATTCTAGTAATTCACCATACATAGATCTGCTGCAGAACAGACACCTTCTAGTAATTTACCATACATAGATCTGCTGCAGAACAGACACCTTCTAGTAATTCACCATACATAGATCTGTTGCAGAACAGACACCTTCTAGTAATTCACCATACATAGATCTGCTGCAGAACAGACACCTTCTAGTAATTCACCATACATAGATCTGTTGCAGAACAGACACCTTCTAGTAATTCACCATACATAGATCTGCTGCAGAACAGATATATTCTAGTAATTCACCATACATAGATCTGTTGCAGAACAGACACCTTCTAGTAATTCACCATACATAGATCTGCTGCAGAACAGATACATTCTAGTAATTCACCATACATAGATCTGCTGCAGAACAGACACCTAGTAATTCACCATACATAGATCTGTTGCAGAACAGACACCTTCTAGTAATTCACCATACATAGATCTGCTGCAGAACAGATACATTCTAGTAATTCACCATACATAGATCTGCTGCAGAACAGACACCTAGTAATTCACCATACATAGATCTGTTGCAGAACAGACACCTTCTAGTAATTCACCATACATAGATCTGCTGCAGAACAGATACATTCTAGTAATTCACCATACATAGATCTGTTGCAGAACAGACACCTTCTAGTAATTCACCATACATAGATCTGCTGCAGAACAGACACATTCCTGATGTCCTAATATGCGGCTTAACAAATACACTTTTGTGCCCTTTTTATATGGAGATATAGTGATACGCAAACTATCTACACATGTCTGGGCTGTCTACGTTTACACACCTATTGCAGAACAGACACATTCCTGATTTCATCCTATGTACAGATATGTAAGCAACATAGAAAGACAGAAGCGCCACATGGCAATTAAGTATTAAGCCTGATGAAACAGCCACCAGCTGGCTGAGAAACGCGTTGCTTGTTTTTATGTATTTTATTAAAGTAAGTTTTTATACACTTAGCACTTGCTGTCATACTTTTACACCTATACCTGCATTCTGGTTGATGCTTCACCATTTTGTGGATTGTTGATTCTTGTATCCTGACTCTTTTGGAGTTCCCTACCTACTATATAGATATACTGCAGTGCAGACACACTCCTCACTACTTTCTATATAAGTATATTGTAGTACAAACCATTTTTATATAGATGTACTGCAGTGCAGACACAATCCTCACTACTTTCTATATAAGTATATTGTAGTACAAACCATTTTCTATATAGATATACTGCAGTGCAGACACACTCCTCACTACTTTCTATATAAGTATATTGTAGTACAGACCATTTTTATATAGATATACTGCAGTGCACACACACTCCTCACTACTTTCTATATACGTATATTGTAGTACAAACCATTTTTATATAGATA